>NW_028270152.1:52882187-53191887 GCF_037043375.1 Chiloscyllium plagiosum | reverse complement strand
TTGCTGGGCCTCTTGCTGAGTATTTGTATCAGCGATAATCACAGGTGAGGTGCCGGGAGAACTGGAGGTTGGCAAACATAGTGCCACTATTTAAGAAAGGTGGTAAGGACAAGCCAGGGAACTATAGACCAGTGAGCATGACATTGGTGGTGGGCAATTTGTTTTAGGAAATCCTGAGGGACAGGATGTACATGTATTTGAAAGACAAGGACTGATTAGGAATAGTTAACATGGTTTTGTGCATGGGAAATCATGTCTCACAAACTTGATTGAGTTTTTGAAGAAGTAACAAAGAGGATTGATGAGGGCAGAGCAGTAGGAGTGATCTATATGGACTTCAGTAAGGCATTCGACAAGGTTCCCCATGGGAGACTGGTTAGCAGGGTTAGATCTCATGGAATACAGGGAGAACTAGCCATTTGGATACAGAATAGCTCAAAGGTAGAAGACAGAGGGTGGTGGTGGAGGGTTGTTTTTCAGACTGGAGGCCTGTGACCAGTGGAGTGCCACAAGGATCGGTGTTGGGTCCACTACTTTTTGTCATTTACATAAATAATTTGGGTGCGAGCATAAGAGGTACAGTTAGTAAGTTTGCAGATGACACCAAAATTGGAGGTGTAGTGGACAGCAAAGAAGGTGACCTCAGATTACAACGTGATCTTGATCAGATGGGCCAATGGGCTGTGGAGTGGCAGATGAAGTTAATTTCAATAAATGCAATGTGCTGCATTTTGGGAAAGCAAATCTTAGCAAGACATATACACTTAATGGCAAGGTCCTAGGGAGTGTTGTGAAGAAAGAGACCTTGGAGTGCAAGTTCATAGCTTCTTGATGGAATGCTTTCCTTTATCGCTCAGAGTATTGAGTACAAGAGTTGAGAGGTCACATTGCGGCTGTACAGGACATTGGTTAGGCCACTTTTGGAATATTGCGTGCAATTCTGGTCTCTTTCCAATATGTTGCAAAACTTCAAAGGGTTCAGAAAAGATTTACAAGTATGTTGCCAGGGTTTGAGGACTTGAGCTATAGGGAGAAGTTGAATACACAAGGGCTGTTTTCTCTGGAGCGTCGGACGCTGAGGGGTTTATTGAGGTTATAGAGATTTATAAAATCATGAGGGGCAAGGATAGGATAAATAGGCAAAATCTTTTCCCTGGGGTGGGGCATTCAGAACTAGAGAGCATAGGTTTAGGGTGAGCAGGGAAAGATACAAAAGAGACCTAAGGGCAACTTTTTCATTCAGAGAGTGGTATGTGTATAGAATGAGCTGCCAGAGGGTGTGGTGGAGGCTAGTATGATTACAACATTTAAAGGGCATCTGGATGGGTATATGAATAGGTAGGGTTTGAGGGATATGGGCTGGGTGCTTGCAGGTGGCACCAGTGGCAGCACGGTGGCTCAGTGGTTAGCACTGCTGCCTCACAGCACCAGGGTCCCAGTTTCGATTCCAGCCTCGGGTGGTTGTCTGTGTGGCGTTTGCACATTCTCCCCGTGCCTGCTCCAGTTTCCTCTCACAGTCCAAAGATGTGCAGGTCAGGTGAATTGGCCATTCTAGATTGCCCAGAGTGTTTGGTGCATTAGTCAGAGGGAAATGGGTCTGGATAGGTTACTGGGAGGGTCAGTGTGGCCTGGTTGGGCTGAAGCGCCTGGTTCCACACTGTAGGGGATCTAATCTAATCATTAAGTTGGGTTCGCTGGTCGGCATGGATGTGTTGGACCAAAAGGTCTGTTACATCTCTATGACTATGACTTTATGACTGGAGAATAGCAAGTATTGTTCCTTTGTTTAACAAAGACAACAGGGATAATCCAGAAAATTACAAGTCATTGAGCCTTAAGTCAGTGGGTAGAAAGAGTGGTTCATGGCAACCTCCCCAGTGCAGGAATTGAACCCACACTGTTGGTATCACTCTGCATTGTAAACCAACTGTCCAGCAAAGTGACCTCACTGACAGCCCTTCCACTTTACTTTAAGAAGAAGCTAACTGACAGAACATACGCAACTGCACTGCCCCATGTCAGTGGTAAAAGATTTGGTATGGCTGCAGCTGCTGCCGTGGTCGGTCAGGGCTAAAATCATTGGAGGTGATGTCATTCCCTTACTTCATCCTCCTTCCCACATCCCACCTCCCCTTCTGCCCACAGTCTTTTCTGATATATAAGCAGAGGCTGGTTTAAGCATGCACATCTAGCTTTTCCCCTCCAAGTGAAACAACCAATTCTACTCCACAATTCCAATGTGCCACTCAAGAAAAAAAAATTATTTGAAAAATCTTCAATGGGAAAGTGTGAAATTATTCACATGTGCAGGAAGAATAAAAAGTTAGCGCATTATTTAAGCAGAAAATGATTGCAGAATTCTGGGGTGCAGAAGGATCTAGATGTTCTTGTGCATGAGTCACAAGAAATGTTCATGTACAGGCAGAGCAAATGATTAAGAAGGCTCATGTAATGCTACCCTTAATTACAAGAGGAATTGAACATAAGAGTAAAGAGGTTAGGCAATTATGCACATTTCAAATACGGTGTGCAGTTTCGGTCATCTTATTTAAGGAAGGATGTAAATGCATTGGCAGTGGTTCAAGAGTTTCATAGATTGATACCTGGAATGAGCGAGGTGTCTTCTGAGGAAAGACTGGGGAGTCAGATTGAATGTGCAAGAGGCTTGAAGAGCCAAAAGGCATACCCCTGCTCCTACCACGTGTGTTCATATGCTGTTCATGTTTGATTGGGCTATATACTTGAGTCATGCATATAGTGGGTTCCAAGTGGGTACGTAGACTTGGTCTCCCAGGAGTCACTCTCTGATTTGGTGTGGTGATTCAAATACTGATGGTACAATAGAAAGCACACAACAACCTACTGTAGGAGTAGTTGTCATTGACCTATGATCGATGCTAAACATGGTCCAGCTGCATGATAAAGGCTCACAACTGCTGTACGTCAGCATTTAGAAGCATCACCATATTTGTGCAGTCATTGGGACTCTGCGTCTACAACCTGCTAACCATTTAATGGCATTTACTCACCCATCACCCAAATAGTTTACAAGATAGATGATAGGCAGGAGTAATTTGGCTGAGTTCAAGTTTATAGAGTAGAAAATAGGAGGCCAGCCATAAGGAATAGAGATGAAAAAGGCATGCATGATGATTTCAGTAGCAGATTAGTTAAGACAGGAACCACTTTATGGTTTAGTCTGCCAACTAAACTCATTTGGTTCAACAGACTATTACTTTATAAACTAATTTATGCTAAGTTAATTAACGTGAAAAACTGCAGTATTGAAGACAGAGAACATTAGGAAATGATCATTCTCATAACTAGTTTATCTCATTCAGTAATACAATTTTAATGGTTTGTGGTTGTTCCAGTTTAAAAATAATGTATGTGTGTTCCTGAAACAATTTTGTTCATTTTTGTTATAACAGGACCGAAGATGTATTTCTACAATCTCTGAGCTTCTGTGAGATAGTTTCACCCTCTTAAAGAAGTGGCTATGGTTACTTTTGAAATCCTCTCGGTCAAAACATCGATTAAAAATCTAAAATTGTATTGTCTAAAAACATTAACAATTTGGTTTAATGGATGCCTCTCATGCATTTGTAACAACCCCGTGGCACTCAGTATGTTTCAAACCCCAGTCTGTCAGCAAGATTCTATCATCGTACAGGTTTTGCAGCACAGGTCAACTCAGTCAGCCACTAACACTATCATGTTAAACTACGCATGCATGGCCATGAATGTTACTGGCTGATTTACTCCTTATTAGTCGCGCATACTCTCAGCCTCAGCCTCATTTTTAACAAAAAAAATACAGGTCAACTTTCCAAATAAGATCTTCAGGAATCTTTAGAATTTATGTCACAGATTCGGAAAGGGCAAATAGAAAATACTGGAGGATTGTATTAAAGTGTGGCAATGTAGATCTGTTTCTTACATTCTCTATTCATCGAATAAAATACTAATGTTGCAAACTGGGGACACAATGGTGACTGAGATAGCAATAGCTCATTTAGGGAAATGAATGATATGCAGGTTGCAGCTAATGGTGATTGAGAGGCAGGTAAGACTTTCTGAAAAGATAATGGAGAAAAGTTCTCAACTCCCAACATACCATCAAATTAGTCATATGCTCAATATTGGATCTTGTGAATACTTGAAAAGGCAAGACAACTCAATTGGAAATTTATAAAAATTTTGGCTAAGACTTATTAAGCCCAGATGGATTCTCAGTGGTGTAGATGGCAAGCTTAAATCAAGATTCAATAATGTATTTGGGAACAGTGCAGGATTGAAATATGTGGAGGTTACCCAAACAGATCAGTATTCTGAAATGTCAGAGATGTGTGGAGTTGCGCCTCTAATGTTCAGTAAATTCAAGTAGAAGTGATGAAAATGTGTAGTCTGTAGCTAAAACGGAAAGAACAAAGAGAAGAAGTGAACTCAATTGAAAATAAAGTGAGCCGACAATAAGTAGGAACTTCAACCAGACAAGAACTGGTCACCTCTCCCTTCATCCAAGTGGAATGACATTGAAGAAAGAGGACAGGAGGCTGATTCAGATATGCAAAGAAAACAATCACACTGCAGTATGTGGATGCACACATTGATCCAAAAGCAGCAATGAACAGACAGACAATAACTAGTCTGCAACCCCATTCATTGAACTCTCAGCTCAGTGTTAAGCTATTCCTTAAGCTACCCATATAATTGTCAGAGAATTAAAACCCTCAATTCAAAACAATGCCTAGGTTCAAAAGAAAAGCCAGACAACAGCAATATATAAGACTCCTAATTAACTTTCTGCTTGACACCTCAGTAATTATCGTCCTGCTGGGATCCAGTGAATACAACAGTTTCTTTTTATTAAGGAGGCTGCATCTCGAAAATAATTAGGCATCTTCCATTTGAAATAAGAGAATAAACAACTAAGCTTATGTACTTGATGAAAAATTTTAAAAATTAAATCGCTGCTTGTGAGTTTCTGTGAAACTAAAGGGTGGGTTAATGTTTGGGTGGGTCCTTCAATAAAAGAGTATTAATTTTCACACAATTGCATCAAGTCAAGGCACTGTTTGTTCTTTATTTGTTGACAGCAAAGCAGATATTTGCTGAAATATTGAATATGTCTGAATTTAATTTTTTAATCACTTGATCGGTTTATTACCAATTAAACTACTTACTGAATTTGGCATGGCAGCACAAAAGCAGAAAAATACTGTAATGTTAAGGTTATCATTCCTTTCAAAGTTAGAGTCATTTTCAGACTCAGGAACAGTGCAAGAGAAAGAGTAACAAAAGTGAAAAATGTTTGCAGCTGTTTAGTACTAATGAGACTTAATTATACATAATCAATAGATGAACTGTACACAATGTTGCAGCAATTGGAAACTGTACTGAACAGGAGACTTATTCAACTTGAAATCTTAACTATTTCTCTCTCTCCACATATAGTACCAAACCCAGTGTGTATTTCCAGTATTTTTTGCTCTTACTTCAAATTTCCAATATATGAAGTGTTTTGCTTTTATATTACTGTACTTTTCAAATTTAATTGGAAATTAATTGCAAATGAATTCTGAATCTTATTTGGAAATAAATTAAACAATATTCCAACAATTCAGCTAAAATATTAATGGAATATCCTGGAGAAAACCAGACTCCCTAAAATAGCACTGTTGCAGCAATAGGAAATGGATTGTTTGTGCAGACAGTAGGGAATCCATTAATATGAATTCTGCAACTTGAAAACAGGTTGTACCTCAAAACATGAGAGCTGAGATGTTAGACCAACTGCAAGTTCTGTTGGCATCTAGTTATCTGGAAAATGGACAGAGTTATGAAACAACTATTCCAAAGTCACAGTATCTAATGCCTCAGCTTACATTAGTATAAAACCTGTAAAAAATACAACCCAAAATGCTCCACCCAAATGGACTCAGAAACTGATACCGAGTCAAAGAAGGTATTGTAAATGTTAGCCAAAAGGCATGTCAGAAGTAGTTTCACAATAACTTTGAAGGAAGAAAGGTAGGAGTAGAGGTGGAGAGATTTAAAATAAGAATTCCAAAGCATAGGCCACATATAACTAAATGCACAGAGGTAAGGTAACACAAAAGAATGATACATAGGAGTGAGCAGTTACAGGAGCGGGAATTCTTTGGGAAAGAGGATGAAGGTGCTGTAAAACCTTGGTCATGTTATACAAATAAGATCAGGTGAGGCTAAGAAAGGTTGAGGACACTGCTGAAGATGTTTTGCCCATACTACAGTGGAATCAAGCAAGGGCAATACTACAAGTTATACAACCAAGGAAGGATGCTTAAGGACAATAGTGTGACCACATTAGAAGTTAGAGAGAGGTCGAGGCAGATGAAAAGGGATAATGCCATCGTCAAAGAGGATTTCAATTGTGACATTGCATATACCATTTTACTGCTTAGTTGGAGAAGCATTCAAACAGAGAAATGATGAAGCAATAGATGCCATGTTTACGGACACCACCATCAACCTGTGGTAATCTAATTTGGTTAGTTTGTTCATACTAAGCCTCCTTTCTCTACGTTGGAGTAGAAGGACCTGTCCATGATGATATATTTCGAAGTCAAGATGGAGAGTAGCTTAGAGGGTAACTTGCAGATGGTTGTGTTCCCATGTATCCCCTGCCCTTGACTTTCCAGATAGAAGGTGCTGTCTAAGGAGCCTCGGTGAATTTCTGAAGTGTATTTCGTAGATAGTACACAAGTGCCAGCAGTGGAGGGAATGGATGTTTATGGACACAGTGTCAATTTTGTCACTATAAAATTTGCCAGATTACAGCAAGGTTGCAGTAATTTCCTTAGTTGCCAGTGTTTTTAAACTTCGCATTGATTTATTACTGCATTAAAATTTAGCAACAAAGCTTTAAATTCTATTAACTGGCCATTCAGCAGTGATTTACTGCTTCAGAGCTGTCAACTTCTGTTCCACTGGAATATTGCATTAGTGTACTGCTTTCTGGGTGTTGTAGCCTTTTGCAACAATCAAAATGGTAGCTTCCCATGTTTTCGAGCATGTTCCCTCCTTCTGCAGCCAAGATGGAGTTCCCAAACAAACTAGGGAGATTTTCTTGCCTTTAAATGATGCAAAACACAACAAAATTTTCTTTTGCACATGCTTTTAAATAAAGTTTCCTGGTTGCAGACTTTATAAATCTTCTCCCAGAAATCTTGGCTTAAGTACTGAACCTTGGTCCTTTGAAATGCTATGCTTTTTCTGATTTTCCTTTTTGCGGAAGACTATTTCCAAAGATTTCTCTAAATTTGTTCTTTTCCAACTTAAATAAATTTTGAGGCCTTCCTAAAACTGCAACCCAGACAAAATTACTTTTCTGACTGTTCACTGTCCCTCTCAGGTGGGCCTGCAGAGCCTACTCATGATGGTGACAGTGTTCATTTTTGGAAGATAAGCACTTCTTCATTACTCTTCTTACTCCATTGCCTTTTCTTTCTGGTCTTTGCACTATTTGCATCAAGCTTTTCGCCATTTCCATTTAGGATACCCAAATCCTGGAACCTTCCTTTGTTCAGACCTCTGTCTTTTTCTTAATGTGGCTGGTTTTTTGACTTTACCCGAGCCCAATATGTTCTCTCTGAACCTCTTACCAGTTTCTTAGTGAATATTTGACACCACTGATCACCACGTCATATTATCCCTCATCAGCCTGTGGTATTCTGGCTTGGCCAGTTTACTGCGACCAAATCATTCTCTCTCAATGCTGAGTGCAGAGGATGTCTACATATCAATGGTAGCCAACAGACAATTGGTGAGTCTCAACAGAATAAGCACTTACCTTACTTAAAAAAAAACTTTTTGGAGATAGGTACGCACAGCAATTGGTACAGTTTACGTTAATTTGCTCAGCATAATTACTAAAAACTCTCAGGAACTGTACAGAATACATCTACTCTCTGAGTACTCATGCAAATTTAACTGTCTCCATACAAAGATCCTGTGAAGTGAGCAGATTGGGTGGAGCTTAACACAACATGAACATAAACTCCTTGAGAACCATTACTCCATACAACAAAAGACATTACTTTTGACAATGATGATATATCCATGAACTTTGAAGAGAAAAATGTATCTGAAGGTCAGCCTAAGGATGTGTTTACTGAGCAGGAACAAGCAGTTTTAAAAGGGAAAGAGTCAATATTTAAGAATTCTTATCCAGATTTCTGCTTGAAGGCAGGTCCAATGCATTGCACTGAGTTTACACCATGGACAGGAAAGCCATGCAGATCACAAATCTCTCCTTGCCTGAATGAGAATTGAATGGAGTTTGATTCAATTTGTTCCACAAGGTCTATTCAGCCAACTGAGCCAATGGGTCTATGAAGGAGTCTGGATTTGCTGTGGCAACATGTACTTTTCCACATGTATTTTAGTCTTGAGCCAAGAATAGTGATGGTACCGGCTTCAATCACATGGCCAACTAGGAATTGCTCCCAGTTTTACAAGATGCCATTGCAGTAAATTGGAAGGACTTGCAGCTTTGTACTCAACCTATTTGGTCACATCATAAATGTACATTCCTTGGTCATCAGGTCCTAGAGTTAGACTTGAGTACTTGACAATACAGAATAATTTATAATGTCAACTTACTTAGGAATTATGAAAAGAAGGTCAGTTGGTCGAAAAAGGGAACATAGTATATGAGAAAGAGAAATAGGATTAGACAATCAGCCCTGGAGCTTGATCCATAACTGAATCCAATCAAAGTAAATTTTCTGTCTCAACTCCAACTTCCAGCTTGCTCCCCAAACCCCTTGGCATGCTGATATTAAAAACTGCAAACAATACATGACATGCGACCTCAAAGACCTATGAAAATATGAGAAGATTTTATAATTCTAATACTACAATGCCATTGCAATAAAAGCCAATATGTCATTTGCTTTCACCATGATCCTAAGCACTACCACATAGCAAATTAACATTTGCAGCTGTATTAGTTTCCACCACTATCTTAGACACTGGAGACCAAATGAATTGGTGGGCAGCTCTCATTTCACAAGCACTGTGGCAACCTTTTGGCCTACAGACAGTTCTACCACACAGAGGAACCCAGATCATTCAGGAGTCTCAGGTTGCACCTATGATGTTATGACACCAGGTGCAGGGCGAAATGAAGGATGCTGTTAGTGGGGTTGCCACCAATGGATCCCACCTTTACCTGGCACCAATCTGCACAGCTACACTGCTGATGTCCGACATGGAATGGGGCTTCACCTGCCACAGGTGATGTATGGGCAGTGGTGAGACAGGACCATTAAGAGGGACGCCATTGACCTCTGAGATACCCAACGTGTACCCTACTTCCCAACACGTTTCAGAAAAGTCAGGAACTGGACTTGATGTGCCCACAATTTTAAAACCCAATGATAAGGCAGCACAAAATCCAATCTCAGCTGCATTACATCTCTTGGCTCTCCTTTATCTACCCTACTAGTTACATCCTCAAAAACTTGAATAAATTTGTTGAACAGGATTTTCCTTTCATGTTGATTTTGCTTGAACAAACTACTATGATTTTCTCAGTGCATCATTAAATATTAAGCAGGTTCCAGCACTTTCTTGACAAATGATGTAAAATGAACTGCCTGTAGTTTTCTCTTTCCCATCTCTCTCCCTTCTTGTGTGGCAGCATTACATTTTCTGACTTCAAACCTGTATTGGCAATTACATCAAAATTATCATCTCTATTTATGCTGTTAGTTTGTTTATCTGTCTTGTTACAAATTCTTCATGTATTCAGACTAAGAAACTACAATTTTATTTTCTGCAACTATTATTTACAAGATATTGTTTGCTGATATAGTATTGCTATTAATTTTTACATTTACCCAAATCTGCACATGCACTATTGCACTGAAATTGCTCTTTAGAGTTCCAAATTTCCTTTCACTGAATCCTTCCCCACTCTCTAGGCGATTTGTCTCACAAATGAGATCATTTTAGTGAGTCTTGGGGATTGAAGAAACATTAGATAGAGAGATTCACATCCTGGAAATATGGAAAAACATGGGCTTGGTGGGCAAGAGGATGGATGAAGCAGCAGAAAGAGTTGAATGTGTATTACCAGTTGTGGTAACAATAGAATCGTTGAGTTCCTTGTCTTTGCATACAAGCGGAATCTGGCTATAGAGAAAGTAATGGATTCAGAATGTGATGGAGAAAATCATCCCAAACTGATCATTGTTTTTGGGATAATCCTAAACTAGTTGACAATGTTGATTGGCAGGATGGATTGAGACTCAAGTGCTTGATGTGGTCCAACCAAGTCTTGTGATTTAGCGGCTGAACTGGGTCTGTGTCATATATGCCTGAACACCTTAGGCTTGAAAGACCGAGATTATGACCATTTTGGATGGAGTGATTGAGACAAAAACAACAAAAGTCTTACTGATTACCAGTTCCAGTTAAAATCAAGTGATGAGCCATTGACCAGGATGATAGTGCAAGGCCCTTAACTCAGAACCAAAGAAGAAACCATGAATGACCATTTCAACAAATGAACATAGGCATATCCTATCATTTTTGAGTTAAATATAAAGGTTTAATTTAATTGTGTTTTGAAATAGGCATTTGTTGAGTTGCCATTGATGTGTTGAAGTTAAACTTATTAAGATAAGTTTTGTAAAGTTCTAGCAAGTTTATTTATCCAGTCAGCTTGTAACCTCAACCTCTGTACTCCATGTCAATTTCAGTACTCTAACTTCAGTAGACATAAAATATGACTCTGCAAAGAAAGAAAGTGTAGGCAAACAATTACATACTCAAATTGTGGTGTTCAATTTTATTCTCCCTTTATTCAGCACACTGCTTGGCATTATTCAGAAACCTCATTCCTTACCATAAATCTACTACAATGTGTATCAGTGAGCACATTGAAGGAATGCCCATGCATTATCAACATCATGGCTTACGAAAGCTTGGAGGATACTGCTACCTGTTGTAGTGGTATTTCATAGAGCTCACCCAAATTTCTTCAACTGTGATAATGGATGTACTGAAAAAGGCAGATCACTTATTCAATGACAACAGCCAGTTCGGCAAAAACAATTGCAGAGCTATCTTAAAATCCAGCTCAAGGAGGCTGTGCGTCCCAAGGCCCAGTAACCAGATATTAGACTTATTCCTGCCCAAAAAGAAATTCTAGTTCAGAAATTAGAAAACATGCTACATTAGCCATGAATAAAAACATTTGGATTTCTAAAGCAATTGTTGGGTAATAAACTAGCTTCACTGGATTTGATCATTGTCCAAGGGGACCAGAATAGTAAACAGTTGCATTAATGGCAATTGTTTAAGAGGAGAGGACAGCATTTATATTGCAGCTTTAGTTACTCTATGATCATGTGGACAACAAATGTCTTGAAATGACCATTCAAGATATTTCATGTGTGTATTTTGTACATGTTACACGGGAGCTGTATAAATATTTAAGCAACATATTATTGTACATATTGTTTCATTTGCAAGTTGACCATCGCTTGCAGAGTTATGCATTGGGTTGCAGACTGCTGCAGCATGCCGTTAAATACCCCCGATTTGTAGTGACATTTAGAGCAATGCTTCAAAATGAAACTGTAAACGGTGTAATGGCCCTTATTGTGCATGAACCTAATTATATTAATGGCCTACTTCTGTCTGGAGATGCAAAAGAATATCATTAGCCAGGACAAAAAAGAATTTGCTTTCTTTCTGTGAATCTATTCTTTAAATTCTCATTCTGTTGAGTGACCATCTTAAAATTAGAGAAAGCTTGTATCTATAAAGCATGTTTCATGAGCTCTGGATATCTCAAAGTACTTTACAGACATTGGAATACTTGAAGTGAATTCTTTGTGGTAATAGTGGAAAAGCAGCAGCTAATTTTCATTAAGTAAACTTGTAACAAAGCATTATAATAATAATCAGATAATCTGTTTTATTTGTAAGGTTGATTGAGGGATAAAATTTGGCCATGGAATCTTTTACATCCACTCAGGAAGATGGTAGGGCGTGATGGACTTAAGGCCTAACTCGACTTTTATAATGCTGTCAAAATATGTGGAACTGGGGCCAAAGTTTGCAGGATTCCAGAAGATCTCCACTCTAAACATTCCCTGGATAAATCTAACTTTAATAAAGCATGTTAATACTCACTAACAAAAGAGTGTAGACCTGATCTTACTACACAGTGGCAGAATGTGACCGGATCCATGGAACCAGATGCAAATAATGAGTGCATAAAGTAAAGCCCAGAAACAACAGTGCTACAGCTGAAGGATGAGGCAGCTCAGTGATCTGACCTGAGCAATGGGGAAACCATCTGAAGGGAAACACAGCAGCAAAAGGAAGCAGCAAAACACAGCAGCAACATGAAATAGCAAGCAACAGACTTCAAGGCCTAACTGGTCACCAAAACATGGAGGGGGAAAAGTCTGTGCAAAAGCAGGAACAAAATAGGCAAAAGCCCACAGCAGATAACATGGCGAGCAAGAAGAAAATTAGTCACTCACAATTTTTAAAGACATTACTGTGAATTGAAAGTCTTTGCAAGGATGCAAAATAAAATGGCCCTTGGAGAACCCACCCACAAAAAGTATGCTAGGAAACAGGGCATGGTTGACACGATTAAGGGACCACACTGGTGGCAGCTAGGCCCAGCCAGTAGTAGAGATAGTAATGAGTGCCGAGAGAGAGAGAGAGAGAGACAGACAGACACACAGACACACAGACAGACAGACAGACAGACAGACAGACAGACAGACAGACAGACAGACAGACAGACAGTACTGTAACATCCAGAGAGGGAAAACAAACCACAGACGACACGGAGGAGACAATTAATTCTTCTTGGGGCATATAGCTGGTCCAGAGGAGGCATTCACCTCCTCTAATGTTACAGACCCACAAGGCAAATGCTGTTTCAGGGTTTACGATATGAAAACCAACTTTAAAATGGAGATCAGGCAGATGTATCTACTGTTTATGACCCTACATTATGGTTGAGGTAAGACATTCTCCTGGGGCACAGGAGGTATTAAATCAGAATAACACAGCAGAAGCTTGACAACTAACATAGACCATATATTTCATTCTAATTATTACACTTATTCATTAACTGGAGTTACTTCAGTAGCTATAGAAATTAAAGATACCGGCATTAGCTCAGTATTCCAGGAATCACTACAGGCTGTCCAGTTCAAGGACGACAGAAAAGATAATGTAGACCGCTCATTAGATTAGATTAGATTACATTACAGTGTGGAAACAGGCCCTTCGGCCCAACAAGTCCACACCGACCCGCCGAAGCGCAACCCACCCATACATTTACCCCTTACCTAACACTACGTGCAATTTAGCATGGCCAATTCACCTGACTTGCACACCTTTGGACTGTGGGAGGAAACCGGAGCACCCGGAGGAAACCCACGCAGACACGGGGAGAATGTGCAAACTCCACACAGTCAGTCGCCTGAGTCGGGAATTGAACCCAGGGTCTCTGGCGCTGTGAGGCAGTAGTGCTAACTACTGTGCCACCATGCCACCCATTAATATTAAAAGAGAAGCCACAATCTTTGAGGGGTGGGGAGTGATGGAGATGGATGCCAAAAGTGAACACAATTAGCCTGAAGATTGCTTTCTAAGCCTTAGTCTGCTTTTCCATGACAATGTGACAAAGGAGAAACCCACAAGTCATGTTGTTCCTTCAGTTGATACAAAAGCTTTAGACTTTTCTGGGTTATTGGACTTGGACAGAGGTAGTACTGTTCAATAAGTCTCTGCTGTCTCTTTTGAGGAAAGTTATCCCTCTGTTGATAAAAGTAGCAAAGAAGTAAAGTTGTTTACTTTTTGCATAGAACCCACCAAGGGCAGGCAGCAACTGCAACTGCAAACAGTTAGGTGAAGAAATTACTCCGTTTGGAGAAGATCAGTAAAACAGGAAGATGATCTTAGTGTATGATTGAACTAGTATAATAAATTACACACTGGGTGGCACGGTGGCTCTGTGGTTAGCACTGCTACCTCACAGCTCCACAGTCTGAGACATCTCAGATAACTTTGCTTGTTGCAGAAATTAGGAAGCTTCATGTAGAATAATTGAATGTCTACAGTATGGAAGCAGGCCATTCAGCCCTCACCATCCCTCCAAAGAGCATCCTACTCAGACCCACACCCCTACAGAGTTCAATTCCAGCTTCAATTCTCCCAGTGTCTGCGAGGGTTTCCTCCCACAGTCCAAAGATGTGCAGGATTGCTGGATTGACTTTGCTAAATTGCCTATAGTGTCCAGGGTTGTGAAGGCTGGGTGAATTAGCCATTGGAAATGCAGGATTATAGGATAGGGATGTGGGTCTGAATGGGATGCTCTTTGGAGGGATGATGTGGGCTGAATGGCCTGCTTCCATACTGTAGAGATTCAATTATTCTATGTGAAGCTTCCTAATTTCTGCAACAAGCAAAGCTATCTGAGATGTCTCAGACTGTGGAGTTAGTAACGGATGTTCAATCATACTGCAAGTGCTGCCGCAGCTCCAACACAGAATCATAGACTTTGATGTTTTTGAGGAGCATGTCTATCTGCTGTGGTAGATGCTAACTGTACATTACAGATCTTTATAATCATGTGCAGAGACCAACATAAAATTAACACACAGAAAAAAGAAATCAAAACTGAGAAACAGCTCATCAAGTGGTTGCTCAACAACATTAAAAAAAATTACCCAAGAAAAGGATGTATTTCAATCCAAGTTTAATCACTCCAGTATTCAACATTCTGAAACTGTTGAGCTGCTTAAGTAGAGACCAAAGGCTCCAATGTAATATTATCGGCAGGCTGCGGATAAACGCAAGGATTTTTTTCAGTCAGAAACAAAGGGATAAATTTATAGGGCTTCGAGAAACACAGCAGATCTTGGCAAAGCTTAAAATTAAACATTTAAAAAAGGACCTCAATTGGATGAAAGTTTAACAATTGAAGCAGTCTCATTACCTTAAAGAAAACTTTGATTTAGAAGTCCAGCTATTCGCAATCACACAATGTTATCGAGCCTTGAAAAAGAACAAATTACAAATGCTTTCCAAAAATCTTGTGCAAGTAAGCTTCCACCCCACTCCACGCCAATGCTGAGCTCCCATCAACAATAAAGGAACACACATGTCTGTTTCATTGTTCAAAACAACTGAAAATGCTTTCAAGTGACCAGGGGTGGAGGGAGAAGGTGGAAGGGACAGCAAAGAGTTAAATGCTCATGGTTGCATCTTTTAAAGGAGCACTGTGAAACAAAACATGGAGGAGGTGTGCAGTAAAGGTTTGGCTACATCTTACTCTACGAAACAGGGGGTTTGTTAGCTTGGATGGCTGGTGAGTGATGCCAAAAGCATGGGTTCAATTCCCACTCTGAGTGGAAGGATTCTCATTCTTAACCTCTCCCCTCACCTGAGGCATGGTGACTGTTAAGCCATCTCTCTCTGACAAGGATGCAGCCCTATTCTCCAGTAGAACTATGGCAACTTTACCCTCTACTTACTCTAAGAATAACTACCTGGATGTGCATATGGATCTATTTTATAGTGATATCAGAACATATGGAATTGGAGCCTGAGTCTGTAGGGTTCCAGAAAATCTCCACTCTTAAGATCTCTTGGATATAGTTATGTTTAATAAAGCCTGTTACTGTTCATGATATGAGTATAGATCTATCTTACTACATGCCTTGGTTTAATATCCCATCTGCAAGATGGCCTGTCTAACAGTGCAATCCTTCCTCAGTATTGTACTGGATTGTCAGCTTTGACCTTTGTACTCAAGACCTATATTGGGAGCATCCAAGGAGCAGGAAAATCAATGTTTTGGGCAAAAAAAGTTTATTCCTGATGAAGGGCTTTTGCCCAAAACATGGATTTTCCTGCTCCTCTTATGCTGCCTGATCTGCTGAGCTTTTCTAGCACCACTCTAATCTAGACTCTGATTTCCAGCATCTGCAGTCCTCAATTCTACCTATATTGGGACTCAAACCTTGAAAACTTGTGATTCAGAGGGGGAGTGTACTACCAACTGAACAATGGTTGACAGAAATAAAACATAGTAAAATTAATTATGTTGTAACTGCTGGAATAATGCACATCTAAAAATTATTATGAACACAAATAATGATGTAAACATTTTGGCAGCCTTTAAATAATTTATAACTATCATCTGAAATTTGAGGTTGAGATTGCCCCAGGGTCTCTGTTCTCCTCACAATATAAACTGTGGAAATTATTTCTTTTCTGGCTTGGTTCATTTTTTGGTATCAGTGCTCCTTCTAAAGTGACATGTGATGTATCCACCTTGAGCAATGAATGATCAGATGTGGCCATTGGACAAGAATAGGTTAATAACAAACAATAGACAATAGGTGCAGGTGTCGGCCATTCTGCCCTTCGAGCCAGCACCACCATTCATTATGATCATGGCTAATCATCCTCAATCAGTATCCTGTTCCTGCCTTATCCCCATAACCCTTGATTCCACTATCCTTAAGAGCTGTATCCAATTCTTTCTTGAAAGTATCCAGAGATTTGGCCTCCACAGCCTTCTGGGGCACAGCATTCCACACACCATCACTCTCTGGATGAAGAAGTTTCTCCTCAACTCTGTTCTAAGTGGCCTACCCCTTACTTTTAAACTGTGTCCTCTGGTTTGGGACTCACCCATCAGCGGAAACATGCTTCCTGCCTCCAGAGTGTCCAATCCTTTACTAATCTTATACGTCTCAATCAGATCCCCTCTCAGCCTTCTAAACTCAAGCGGATACAAGCCCAGTCGCTCCAATCTTTCAACGTAAGATAGTCCCGCCATTCCGGGAATTGACCTCATGAACCTATGCTGCACTCCCTCAATAAGAAAATAATACAACTTGTCATGAACACTGGACTTTATGTTTTACATTATTCCCATAACTTAAGGTGAAGCAAAAAATTTTGAAAATAAAGTAATTGTGAATTTCAGATTAATGCCTCCTCAATGATAGGCCCAAGTCATTCTGCTACTATTGGAGAAACTCAATTTGAAACACATTGAAGTAATGGTTTTCTGTTTTAACATCTTTACTCAGTATCTCATAAGAAAAGAAAATGCTGTTTTAGAATGGGGAGACAACAAAATGACTCCGAAAGGGAAGTAGGTGAATTGTTTCTTATTAACAACTAAGCAGAATGGTTGTGAGAATTCAGTCTTGTTAAAAAGGAAGGAAGGAAGGAAGAGAACAAATGGGACTCTTGGAGATTTAATGAATGGAAAATTGTCTTGCTGGTGGTAACTGATCTGGAAACCTCAGGCTGAAATGAATGGCTATCAGAAGACACTGGATGTTTCAATCTGGTGTGGCAGTGAAAATTGAGCTTGCTGGAGAGTTACACATGACTGTGCAACTGTTTCCTATGGCTACATAACTGCCAGAAGCAATGTATTGCTTAAATTTGTTTTGTAAGATGTATTTTAATTGTGTTATTTAAAGTGAAAGTATCTTTACATTATTTTGATATAGTATTAACAATTTTAATTATGTTTGATTTATGTTGACATCAGTTGATTTGTTACAGTATAGGTCTTAAAATGTGAAATCTTCTCCTTTAGTTCTTTCCATCAGTGGCTTAGGAAATAATATCTTTTTAAAAATCAACAATGTTTATGGGGAGTTTAGCAATTTGCATATGCAAAAACTGTTTAATACAAGATATTTAAAAAGTAAACACAATGGTTAGTATACCCCAAACCATGATGGGATACATTGGATGAAATCTTCCATTCTGGAGTACAAGCTCACCATTGGGTAAGGAACTAGGAGCTACTTCTGCTTAAGGACAGGGCAGTCTTTCTCACCCAATCATGGCCTTTTAAAAAAGGAGAAAGACAGACAAAAGGCTGCAACCACATTGTCAGTGAGGGAGAGAGAGAAAGAAACCTACACTGCTAACTGACAGCAGTGAATCTGCACAGTTACTGCCTTATCTGTTTGAATTCATGTATCGCTGTACATCGGATTGCATCAAGGAAAAATTAACAAATAGTGGAAATCACAACTGACCTTGGAGGAACCTGAGTGGGAGAGCTCACAGCACAGGAACAGATAAGTATGTAGTTTTTAAGTGTAACATGTTGTAAATTTACAGTAGTGAGTAGAGTGGATTCTTTCTTGATTGCATGTTTTATGGAGACCATAAGTATTAAGTTAGCCTGGAGCACTTTTTTTTTTAAGAGCAAAAACAGGTGCTATTTTCTGGGTCTGTGGAGTAAGGATGGTCTTCAGTAGAGTGATATGCTCTTCCTGTTGGATATGGGAGTTTTAGGGAGAGTTTCCATGTTACTGATAATTATGTCTGCAAGAAGTGTCTTTAGTTGCAGTCCTACTGGATCGCATGGATCGGTTGGAGCAGCAGTTAGAGGCAATAAGGAAGTTACAAGAGCTAACGGGTGTGATGGATGGCAGTTATAGAAGGAGAAAAACTGCAGATCCAATCAACTGGATAAATTAACACCAGGAAAGGTAGGAGGGGTAAATAGGTAGTGCAGGAGTCTCCTGTGACTATCTCTGTTTCAGACATATTTCAAAAATATGCTGTTTTGGAAATGTAAGGGGTGATAGATTCTTAGGGGAATAAAGCACGAACAGCCAAGTTTCTGGTACCAAAACTGACTCTAATGTAATAAGAGGTATGTCGGGTTCTAAGTGATCATTTGTGATAGAGGACTCTCTAGTCAGAGGCACAGACAGACGTGTCTGTAACCAGCAACGAAAAATCAGAATGGTATGTTGCATCCTTGGTGCCAGGATCAAGGATATCTCAGAGAGGGTGCAGAATGTTCTCAAGGGGGAGGGGGACCAGCAGGAGGTCATTGTACACATTGGAACTAACAATATAGGAGGAGAAAAGGATGAGATTCTGAAGAGAGAGTATACAAAGTTAGACAGGAATTTTACAATGGAGGTCCACGAGGGTAGTTATATCTGGATTACTCAAGCTAGCAAGGGTAGGAATAGGAGGATAAAGCAGAGGAATGAGTGGCTGAGGAGCTGGTCAGGGGAGAAAGGTTCACATTTATGGATCATTGGAATCTCTTCTGGGGTAGAAGTGACCTGTACAAAGGTGGATTGCAGCTGAATTGGAAGGGAACTAATATACTGGCAAGAAGATTTGCTAGAGCTGTTCAGAATGATTTAAATGAGTAAGGTTGGGGGTGGAGGTGGGGGGATCCAGGGAGATAGTGAGGAAAGAGATCAATCGGAGACTGATACAGTTGGGAAAAGGAGTGAGTCAAACAGTCAGAGCTGACAGGAACAAAGCAGAAAACAAGGTAGGACTGATAAATTAAACTGCATTTATTTTAATGCAAGGGGTGCAAGAGGGAATGCGGCTGAACTCAGATCATAGTTAGGAACATGGGACTGGGATATCATAGCAATTACAGAAACATGGCTCAGAGGTGGTCAGGACCGGCAACTTAATGTTCCAGGATACAAATGCTACAGGAAGGATTGAAAGGGGGGCAAGGAAGGAGGGAGAGTGGCGTTTCTGATAAAGGATAGCTTTTAGTAGTGAGGGAGGATATTCTGGGAATATATCCAGGGAGGTTATTTGAGTGGAACTGAGAAATAAGAAAGGGATAATTATCTTATTGGGATTGTATTATAGACCCCTAATAGTCAGTGAAAGATTTCAGTTATTTGTAAGAATAATAGGGTGGTTATGGTAGGGGATTTTAACTTTCTAAACAGATGGGATGGCGAAGAGTTAAGGGTTTAGATGGAGAGGAATTTGTTAAGCGTGCAGAAGAAAATTTTCTGATTCAATATGTGGATGTACCTACTAGATTAGATTCCCCTACAGTGTAGAAACAGCTCCTTTGGCCCAACAAGTCCAAACCGACCCTCCAAAGAGTAACCCACCCAGACCCATTTCCCTCTGACTAACGTACCGTACACTATGGGCAATTTAACATGGCCAATTCACCTGACCTGCACGTGTTAGGACTATAGAGGGTGCAAAACTTGACCTACTCTTGGGAAATAAGGCAGGGCAGGTGACTGAGGTGTCAGTGGGGGAGCACTTTGGGGTCAGCGACCATAATTCTGTTAGTTTTAAAATAGCAATGGAAAAGGATAGACCAGATCTAAAAGTTGAAGTTCTAAATTGGAGAAAGGCCAATTTTGACAGTATTAGGCAAGAACTTTCAAAAGCTGATTGGGGGCAGATGTTCGCAGGTAAAGGAATGGCTGGAAAATGGGAAGCCTTTAGAAATGAGATAACTAGAATCCAGCGAAAGTATATTCCTGTTAGGGTGAAAGGAAAGGCTGGTAGGTATCGGGAATGCTGAATGACTGAAGAAATTGAGGGTTTGGTTAAGAAAAAGAAGGAAGCATATGTCAGATATAGACAGTATAGATCGAGTGAATCCTTAGAAGAGTATAAAGGAAGTAGGAGTATACTTAAGAGGGAAATCAGGAGGGCAAAAAGAGGACATGAGATAGCTTTGGCAAATGGAGTTAAGGAGAATCCAAAGGATTCTTACAAATACATTAAGGACAAATGGGTAACTGGGGAGACAATAGGACCCCTCAGTGATCAGATTCTGGATCAGTGGTGCTGGAAGAGCACAGCAGTTTAGGCAGCATCCAAGGAGCTTTGAAATCGATGTTTCGGGCAAAAGCCCTTCATCAGGGCTTTTGCCTGAAACGTCGATTTCGAAGCTCCTTGGATGCTGCCTGAACTGCTGTGCTCTTCCAGCACCACTGATCCAGAATCTGGTTTCCAGCATCTGCAGTCATTGTTTTTACCCCTCAGAGATCAGCAAGGCAGCCCATGGTGGAGCCACAGGAGATGGAGGAAATACTGAATGAGTATTTTGCATTAGTGTTTACTGTGGAAAAGGACATGGAAGATATAGAATGTAAAGAAATAGATGGTGACACCTTGAAAAATGTCCATATTACAGAAGAGGAGGTGCTGGATGTCTTGAAATGTGTAAAAGTGGATAAATCCCAGGAACTGATCAGGTGTACCCTAGAACTCTATGGGAAGCTAGGGAAGTGATTGTTGGGCCCCTTGCGGAGATATTTGTATTATCAATAGTCACAGGCGAGGTGCCAGAAGATTGGAGGTTGGCTAATGTGGTGCCACTATTTAAGAAACTGGCAAGGACAAGCCAGGGAAATATAGGCCAGTAAGCATGACCTCAGTGGTGGGCGAGTTGTTGGAGGGAGTCCTGAGGGACAGGATTTACATGTATTTGGAAAGGCAAGGATTGATTAGGGAGGGTCAACATGGCTTTGTGCATGGGAAATCATGTCTCACAAACTTGATTGAAATTTTTGAAGTAACAAAGGGGATTGATGAGGGCAGAGCAGTGGACGTGATCTCTATGGATTTCAATAAGGTGTTCAACAAGGGTCCTCATGGGAGATTGTTTAGCAAGATTAGATCTCATGGAATACATGGAGAACGAGCCATTTGTATACAGAACTGGCTCGAAGGTAGAAGTCAGAGGGTACTGGTGACAGGGGATTGTTTTTCAGACTGGAGGCCTGTGACCAGTGAAGTGCCACAAGGATTGATGCTGGGTTCACTGCTTTTCATCATTTATATAAATGATTTGGATATGAACATAGGAGGTATAGTTAGTAAGTTTGCAGATGACACCAAAATTAGAGGTGTAGTGGACAACGAAGAAGGTTACCTAAGAATAGAATGGGATCTTGATCAAATGAGCCAAAAGGCTGAGGAGTGACAGATGGAGTTTAATGTGATATGCTGCATTTTGGAAAGCAAATCAGAGCAGGACTTATATACTTAATGGTAAAGCCCTGGGGAGTGTTGCTGAACAAAGATACCTTGGAGTGCAGGTCCATAATTCCTTGAAAGTAGAATGGCAGGTAGCTAGGATAGTGAAGAAGGCGTTTGGTATGCTTTCCTTTATCGGTCAGAGTATTAGAGTACAGGAGTTGGGAGGTCATGTTGCAGCTGTACAGGACATTGATTAGGCCACTGTTGGAATATTGTGTGCAATTCTGGTCTCCTTCCTATTGGAAGGATGTTGTGAAATTTGAAAGGAATCAGAAAAGATTTACAAGGGTGTTGCCAGGGTTGGAGGATTTGAGCTTTAGGGAGAGGTTGAACAGGCTGGGGCTGTTTTCCCTGGAGAGTCGGAGGCTGAGGGGTGACCTTATAGAGGTTTATAAAATCATAAGGCGCACAGATAGGATAAATAGACAAGGTCTTTTCCCTGGGGTGAGGAGTTCAGAACTAGAGGGCATAGGTTTAGAGTGAGAGGGGAAAGATATAAAAGGGACCTAAGGGGCAACTTTTTCACACAGAGGGTGGTCCATGTATGGATTGAGCTGCCAGAGGAAGTGTTGGAAGCTGGTACAATTGCAACATTTAAGAGGCATCTGAATGGGTATATGAATAGGAATGGTTGAGAGGGATATGGGCCAAGTGCTGGCAAATGGAACGAGATTAAGATAGGATATCTGGTTGGCACGGCTGAATTGGACCGATGGGTCTGTTTCCATGCTGTGATTGGTATGATTCTATGTCATTTTCATGTTATTATGTATGCAAGCATGCTGAGCAAATCATGTGATGGAGTTGGAGTGTAAGTTAATCATTTACTAATGGGGTCAAAGGTGTCAATCTATTTGATGAGCTCCCAAACAGGCTTTCATTCCTTGTAACCAAGAAGTATTCCCCAGTGGATGTTAAGAGCTAAATATTCAGGATCTTCCATCCTGCCCTGATCATCCTACCTCCCTTCCCCTAGTGGTTATCCACACTGGTCTAGACAGACTTTCACCCTGGCCAGTCACCTTGGCCTAGGATATTTACACTTCAGCATCCCTCCCACAATCATCTTCTGTACCCGGTGAGACAGAGTACTGCCACATAATTTCAATCGTGGCATGGAAAATACAAATGCTCTCCAAACAGTGACTACTCACGTCAAAATCTGGGAGGATGACTACGTTGTCTGGTGCAATCCACGCCGATGCGGTTGTGAATGCAGAGGACATATTTCTCACTCACGTAATTGTGAAGTGGAACTTAACTCTGCAAAGCTAACCATGTAATTAGTACACATGAGGTGCGAATGCAGGCAAGAGGTGTTGAAAATGTGTGCCATCAGCAAGCTCAAAAGATTTTACAATCCTGGGAACTTAATTGCAAAGTTTAATTCTTTATTTATTGCGCGAGTTGGAGTCATACCTAGCACAAAGGAAGATGGTTTTGGTGGTTTGAGATCAGTTATCTCAGGCCGAGAATATCTCTGCAGGAGCTCCACAGGGGAGTGGCCCAACCATGTTCTGTGGTTTCATCACTGACCTTCCCTCCATCATAAGGTCAGAAATGGCGATGTTCACTGATGATTGTACATTATCAAGCACCATTTGCATTTCCTCTGTTACTGAAGCAGTTCGTGCAGCAAGACCTGGGCAATTACCAGATTTGGGCTGACAACTGGCAAGTAACATTTGTGCCACACAAGTACTAGGCAATAACCATCTCCAGTAGGAGAGAGAGTAACAATTGCTCCTTGACATTCAATAGTATTACCCATCATCAATATCCTAGAGGTTACCATTGGCCAGAACCTGGACTGGAATAACTATATAAATATGTGTCTACAAAGTGTAGGCCAGAGGTTAGGAATCTTGCAGCAAATACATTTGGCAGATGGAGTTTAGCATCGGGCTATTCACTTCGATCAGAAGAATAGAAAGGCAACTTATTATCTAAATGTAGTGTGCTTCAGTGCAGAGGGATCTGGCCAACCAGGTTAATTATTAATCTGCAAACCTTCCTGAGAAAAACAAATGACAGAGATCACAGCCACTCAGGCAGCATCCATGGAGAGGGAGCAAGCGAACCTTTTGAGTCTCGATGACTCTTCATAAACAGTCATCTAGACTCAAAATGCTAGTTTGCTGTCTACATGGATGCTGCCTGACCCACTGTCATCTCTATCATTTGTTGTTTTCAGTGCAGCTTCTAGCATCTGCAGTAATTTGCTCCTGTAAATCTTCCCACCAGCCTATGCTAAAACATAAGAGAGATAGAGATTCCTAAAAAAAAAAATCATATTTGTCGAGAGAGAGAGAGAGAGAGAGAGAGAGAGAGAGAGAGAGAGAGAGAGAGAGAGAGAGAGAGAGACTTTATCATTTCTACTATATACAACAGGGTTACAGTAATAAAATGAGACAGTGTTCCTCCAGTACCAAGGGTGCTACATGGACAACACAAACTACACAATCATACACGGCATAAAGTGCATAAGTAGTGCATAAGTAGTGCAAAACACGCAAGTTACAGTGCAACAGAAAAATGATGGATAATAGACATTTTTCTAGCTGCAATTCGAAAGAATTTTAGACTGGAAAGAGTCCGATTATGCTGTGTTAAGGAACCTGATAGCTTGGGGGAAGAAACTGTTGCACAGTCTGGCTGTGAGAGACATATGCTCTGGTATTTTCTGCCAGATGGCAGGAGGGAGAAGAATTTGAGTGAGGGTGTGTGGGGTCTTCCACAATGCACTTAGCCTTTCGGATGCAGCGTGTGGTGTAAATATCTGTATTGCAGTGAAGAGAGACCCAGATGATCTTCTCAGCTAAAGGTTCAGGCTAGAAACCTTCCAAGAAAATAAACTTTCAGGAAGCAGACATGAGCATGTGCTCCGTCTGCCTTCTGCATCTCTAGACACAGGAAGATTCTAAGTTTATAACACAATTAGTAATTTCACTGAGAAATGTTATTAGCTGATTAATTTAATAAGCTTAACTTTGGATTGCCTTTATCATTTTATCAACATAAGTCAGCTTCCGCTGGCTTACCATTAGTTCACTTTGACATTGCACTCATTGTTCAAGGCTGCATCTGTGCCAACAGGGATCATTTATGGAAATCTGACGGAAATCCCCTGAATGCTGAAGAAACTCAGCAAGGCTTGCAGCATCATGGAGAGAGGAATAGAGTTATTGTAATGATTCTTCTTCAGAGCTAAAGATGTTGGAAAATGTTTATTTTTGACAGATGCAGAGGAGGAAAAAAATGACATATGGTGTAGAGGCCCAGTGCAAAAAAACCAATGGGGTTCTTAATAACAACGTTAAACTCCAGTTGTGTTCCATTTCAATAAAACCACCCTGACCTAATTTCTGCCTTGGTCTTGCTGCAATGATCCCATGAAGCACTACGCAAATTCCCTTTAATTGAAGTGTCAATAATGATGGGGCATCATTTTAAAGTGAAAGGCGGAAGATTTAGAGGGGATTTGAGGATTTTCTTTTTCACCCAGAGGGTGGTGGGAATCCAGAATCTGTTACTTGGGAGGGTAGTTGAGGCAGGAAACCTGGCAATGTTTAAAAAGTATGTAGATGAACACTTGAATTGTCAAGGTTAAGGTATAAGTGGCACAGTGGTTAGCACTGCTGCCCCTCAGCACCAGAGACCCGGGTTCAATTCCTGCCTCAGGCGACTCTGTATGGAGTTTGCACATTCTCCTCCTGTCTGCGTGGGTTTCCTCTGAGTGCTCCGGTTTCCTCCCACAGTCCAAAAAATGTGCAGGTTAGGTGAATTGGCCATGCTAAATTGCCCGTAGTGTTAGGTGAAGGGGTAAATGTAGGTGAATGGGTCTGGGTGGGTTGCGGGTCGGTGTGGACTTGTTGGGCCGAAGGGCCTGTTTCCACACTAAGTAATCTAATCTAAAAGCGGCAGTAGTATAGATAGTGCTGACTCATTGGGCCAAAGAGCCTCTTCGTGCTGTGTGTATGAATCTATGACTCTATTTCCATATAGGGATTTTACAGCCTCAATACCGTGTCAATGTTTTGCTTACTTTGGTCTTAGTAGAGGGGACCCACTGTCTCACTTTCACACCTTAAATTACACCTATTTTATATCTCTTTTTCTCTGTCAACACTGTTAACAATAATTTTGTCTTTTGTACTGGGCCTCTACACCATCTGCCCCTTTCACCTCCTCTGCCAAAGGTATATTAAAAAAGAAATCCCAATGCCTTTCAGTTTTGAAGACATCATACTATACTCGAAACGTTAACTCTGTTTCTCTCTCCACATACCTCAGACCTGCTGGGGTACTCCAGCATTCTCGGAGTTTCTTGCACGTTCAGTGAGATTTCTTCTTCATACGAGACAGTCTGCCTGAATTAACAAGTCCCCATGTTACCATCCATATCAGCACTTTGTAACAGTGTGAATCCTGACATTATATAAACCATTGTACTACATACTATCTGGTCATTTACGTTTCCTAAAAGTACATCACCTTGGTGAATCTTTGACAATAGATTTAGGTGAGACAATTGTTTCTCACCTGGATGGTCTGTATTTTGTTGAAAGACCCACGTTGCATGTTAATAGCAGTATTTGGACTGCAGCCATTTCATACTTTGGTCATATAATGATCAGTGAAAATTAATACTTATACATATATACATGATACGTTCAAAGCTTAAACTTAAAGCTCTTGGTCTTGACCATCTCTTCTTTCTATTTGCCTAGTGGGAATGGTGTGAGTGAGAGGTTAACATAAAGTGGAGTTGAATTATCAACCGGAGGGAATTCTGTGGTCCAGGGCCATTTCATGTTCACTGAAGTTCAAATTAGTTGAGGGTCCTGAAGCTACAGTTATATTATTAATAAAAACATGATAGGACCACATCATGACACTGGTGAAATAAAACTAAAGTCAGGGACATTTCCATACTACATGCAGCCTGACAGATGAACCATGGCAGGAGACAACAACTGGCCAAAACGGGCTAAGAACCTGAGCTCTAAAAGCCTAATTTTATCAAAACCCTTTGTGGAGTAGGAGGAACAGAAATGTGACCAGCAGGCTCCGCAACAGGGAGTAAGGTATCTTCAAACCTTACCTGCCCCCTTTTCCCAGGGTCATTAGCAATGGAAACATCCCCCATTTGTCTCTGTATCACAATTTTCCCCCACCTACCCCTCCCCTCAATCACTATCACTTCCACATTCTCCTGTCCCTACTAACTGTTCTGGGATTCGTTCCCACTGTTCCTGCAATCAAGTTACCCATCCAGTGACTTGGTTGTGGATCTGATTGGGTTTGAGCAAGGCCGTCAGAGCATTTTTTAAAGTGGAAGATCATTTTCATCATAACACTTCAACGTGAAGCAGTAATGCTAGCAAGAATCAAAGTATTAATCATGCAAACACAAGCAAAGGTAATCGCTATATACAGTGGAAGCAGACACACAAATTTTGAAGGACCCTATACTCTAAAAGAGTTCCAGAACTTATACATTTACAATCTTTACTTATAACTCATTTATTGTACAGAAAGCTTTCTTCAACTCATTATTACACTGGTTGATATCTGACAGAAAATATGGAAAATGGAGACCACTTTATTTGTTTACTTTTACCCTGAAGTATGCATATTGGTAAGCATTAAACTTTTTAAACTCATTCTTAAGAATGCAAATAGACTTTGTGCAAAACTGTCAAACATGCTGTTAGAACATTTCAACATGTATAGTGTGACTGGTGTTAATTAAACATTGTTTAATCCAACAAATGTACACAGTTAAATGTAGATAATATTTTCAGTGCTCTTATTCTGCTGCTTTATGTATTTGGTTCCAGGCTTGTGACAGAGACCAACAGTGTGGAGGAGGCATGTGCTGTGCTGTCACTCTGTGGCTTAGGAGTCTACGAATATGCACACCAATGGGCAATGAAGGGGACGAATGCCATCCTCTGAGTCACAAAGTTAGCATTTTATATGCTTTGTATACTAAACAAGTTAGAGAAATAATGCATAGCTACCAGTACAAAATCAACTCTGCCATAATCATAGCATTTTTCATTAGTTTACTTGCATCTTATATTTAACTGTAAATATATCATGTACAGCACATTAGAATAAATGCTGATTTTGAATAACTAAGAAAAACAAGTTATAACAGTTATGAATGTATGTCATTATTTATCTTAGACAAACTTTTGCATTGCTTTTAACCCTTGGACTACCAAGAAATTCTTGTATCTTTGGATTGACCTGCTCTGTAAATGGTTTTACCTCAATTACAATCTTGCTGAACAAAATATTAAGATTGTAGCAAGAAAGCTACCAGGAATTGCTTTACTGCTGTGGTATTAAAACTAAAGATGAAAAATACCATCTGATAATGTGAAACATCTTGTATGCAGCTCATACTTCATGCAATTTTAACACTGTCACATTTGTGCTCTCCTACTTCCAACCCACCTTCTTCTTGACTCACAGTGAACAATGCTTCAGAAGAGTCTGCTAGTTATCATTCACCGTATAAACACTAAAGTTCGATTGCTCCACTCCATTTGCTTCCAATTCTCTCTATCCTTTCACTTTTCAAGTTTAGCTTTACTCACCTTTTGTTAATTTTAACTTGTCTTTGTTTAGTTATTCACAGATGTGGGTATCATTGACTAGACAGCATTTATTGGCCACCCCTAATTGTCCTTGAGAAGGTGGTGGTGAGTTGCCTTCTTAAACCACTGTAATGCATTTGCTGTAGCTTGATCCCAGTACTATAAGGAAGTGAGTTCCAGGATTTTTACTATGAAGGAATAATGTAATTTCAAATCAGGATGGCATGTGGCTTGGAGGGGAATTTGCAGGGGGTGATGTTTCCATACATCTGTTAACATGTCCTTTTAAATAGTAGGAGGTCACAACTTTGGTGATCTATACATGGAGCTCATTGTCAGCATCCAAAAACATATGGAACAGAGGAAAGCTGTTCCATGGATTAAATCTTATATAATCATCTTTTGGCATTTGATAGTGTAAGATCCTTTCTTCAAGCATAAACATTTTTTCATACAATTTTAAATGACATGAAATAATTTATGTAAATACTTTTAATTTTGTCATTATTAAGCAGTGTGCCCAAAATGCTCCTTGCATTGTCAGTAAAGAACATGAAGTACTTCAAATTTGGCCAGGTTTATACACTGATTTGGTTTTGTTTGGACTATTTAAGGCCACAAGAGAAAAGAGCCAGAACTCAAAAGAAAGAAAAGAAGATCGGAAAGGAGAGGAGAGAAAATTGTTTAACAAAGATTTCTTTCTCTCCCTGAGTGCAATCATGAATTTAAATACAGAGGTTTACAGTGACACATGCATGAAGACAAATGCTGGGAGCTGTTTTGTAATTCGCACCATCTTAAGTGAATCATTCAGCTATTGTGTAGGAGGAAAGCTCAAATTTATTTTAACAACTCCAGAATAAATGTAGGATTATTTGCACCATTCCAAACAAACGCGTGCAAAACTCCAGTACATCTGTAATTCAAATTTTTTGAAATTTCTAATGATTTGTTTGAAACTTTACTAACCTGAATAAATTCTAAAATCTGTTCCATAACTTTAAGCAAGATGCTTTCATTTAACCCAGATTTAGGTGTGCGATTGTTGCTTGTTACTTACTTCAAGCATTTGTCTCCAATGACTCATAGGAAAGTGGCAGAGAAATGAGGAGAGGACAAGAATCCTAAGACCTAGGTCATTGCAATTTTCTGCATTATTCATGGAAGTCATTTCTCCATCAAGAGTTGCATATAATCCCAAAGGCTATCCATGATAATTGATTGGCTGGCAGATTTACTTTTGTAGGAAGGCCCTGCAAAGCCCAATGCAGCACAAAGTACAACAACGCTGTGTTGACAGAATGGTGACACTTACAATCCACTGACAGCTTTCTCCAACATTCTTCTCACATCTTGCTCCATTTGTTTTCAATGCACTGCTACCTCTGACAGTTATCCTTTGAACACATTTTTACTTCCTACAGCGGTGGAGCATACCTGTTTCAGTTCGCAGTTTTCACAGGTTCAGAGATAACACATCAAAAGACCTTAGGGGGCTTTAGTGGGATTAAAATTTAAATTTGTTTCATTAATTAGATACTAATGACCAAATCCTGACAAAAGAAGTCAGTCATGGTTGATCCTACCGGCAGCCTGGCCAGTTTCTCAAGCTGTTCAGGTCCATCACCATGAAATCAGCACGTTTAAATTACTGTGATGCCTGTCACCATTCTTTTATGTTAGGCAATTTCTTTCAGTCACAAGCTGGATCATTCATCTAACTGAAGGCAACATATTAATTTCTCCCATTCTCATAATACTCTGCTAAATTTTCAGTAATAGCCATTATAAACATGTAGGAATTGATATATAATATAGTATGAAGTTTTACTTATGGTAATGCTACCTAAATGGGGCGGCATGGTGGCACAGTGGTTAGCACTGCTGCCTCACAGCGCCGGAGACCCGGGTTCAATTCCCGCCTCAGGCGACTGACTGTGTGGAGTTTGCACGTTCTCCCCGTGTCTGCGTGGGTTTTCTCCGGGTGCTCCGGTTTCCTCCCACAGTCCAAAGATGTGCAGGTCAGGTAAATTGGCCATGCTAAATTGCCCGTAGTGTTAGGTAAGGGGTAAATGTAGGGGTATGGGTGGTTTGCGCTTCGGCGGGTCGGTGTGGACTTGTTGGGCCGAAGGGCCTGTTTCCACACTGTAAAGTAATCTAATCTAATCTAAATGTTCCTATTGTGTACTCTCAGCAGGGAGTTCATGCTCAAACACAATGTCAAATAGGATGACAACTCTGTCATACTGATCCCTTTGACCATGATTTTTTGAACCTATGTTTTGAGTGCCCCTAATAGCTCACCTTTCGGCTCTCTTTCTTAAGAAATGCTACACCAAAGCCTCCTGTGCTTATTTATTCTACCAAGTAATTCTCAATACAATATCCATCATCACAAACTTGGTTTCACCAAATTAATTTACTTTTTAACTTGTGAACACAGATTGCATTTCTACAAGGGACGTCTTTAATGATAAATAAGTGTGAATCACACATATTATCCAGAAGATAGCTTTAGCAGCAGAATATTAAGCACCTCAACTAAAACAAGCTGTTAGCAATTAGTTTCAATTTCAGGTGCTACCCTTAGCAGCCTCTTTGTAATTTGAATAATTTCCCTAAGAACTTAGATGAAAGCACGTGGTCAGTAATCAGATATACTCATTTTGTAGCAGAGCTGACTATCCAGTCATGTTTTTCTACTACTGCCTTTGCTGAAATATACAATCATAGCCCTTCAAGTTCACATCAACCCTCCAAAGAACAACCCATCCAGATACACCCTATCCCTATAACCCTGCATTTTCCATGGCTAATCCACCTAACCTGCAGATCGCTGGACACTATGGCAATTTAGCATAGCCAATCCACCTAACCTGTGATTGTTTGGACTGTGGGAGGAAATTCAAGAACCCAGAGGAAATCCTTGCCAACATACCTGAGAGTGGAATGAAACTTGGGTCCCTGGTGCTGTGAGAGATCAGTGTTAGCTACTGAGCCACTGTGCAGCCCTGCTACAATATTATCTGCTATAAGTACAGTCCAGGTTATAAATTATTTACTAATCAACAGGAGGCAAGTAAATACTAAACTTATTGAGCTAAATAAATACCATCTCAAAAGTCTGTTATAACTCAAAGCCTTTGGGAGGATGATTTATGTATCCTCCTTTACTAGAAAACGTAACTAAATTAACTTCACTTTTTTTATAAAGCTGAAGATTTGTTTAATAGGATAATGCAAAATAAACAACATACTTAATCATTTCTGACTTAGCAACAGTAGATCTTTTGCCAAACATAACATTTCTGGAAGCATTTTGAATGATATCTTGGGGAAAACAAAGAAAAATCATTTTTCATGCATAGGAGAGTTAAAAATTAATACTTTACTTCACACTTAAAAGGATGACTTAATAGTAATGCTATTATTTTTACCTGGATCTCTGAGATTATCCTTTTGCTTGCCAGGATTTTCTGTTTTGTTCTTCAATCTCTTGTTTTTGGGTATTTTTCACTTCCTTGTAGGAGACACTGGCGATGGTGCATTAATTCCAAAGCCTCTTAGATTATGATTAAAGGCCACAGCTTGCAACAAATGGTGAGGAAAATAAATTATCTTTCTTTAGGCCTTAGATATTTTACTGAGAGAAAGATACACCCTCTACCTCTTGCAACAGTCTGCCAAGTGACTCAACTACCTAGGAACCAATTAGATAGTTGTTGTCAGGCTGATGACCTTCATTACCCACAACTGGTCACAACTTTACAAACCAATCAGCAACCTGTTACTGGCCAAATCTTACTTTGTATATATCCCCAAGGGCTAGCCACTCTATAACCCAGCTCTTCCACTATTTGAACTTGACTTACATAGTTTCATCAACATTCCTTTTAAGAGTGCAACAATTCTTTCCAAATTCCTTGGTTTTAAAACAGTCTTCTTCCCATTTCAGTCCCCAGTTAAAATTCACAGAAAGATAAAAAGATATCGTCTTTGCAAACGATATAGGACTTCTTTACTTTTCAATTCTATACTTCAGAAAATAATCTCAAGTGTATGGTTTTCTTTTTAAAGATTTCCTTAATGTTTGTAAATACTATTATTCATATTCCCAGATCCCTCGAACAAATTTAGACTTCTATTCCTGAGTAACATGGAACCTCTTCATTTTTATAATCAAAATGTAACGCTTCATATTCATACATCCTGAAATGGTCTCGATGATTGTAAACTAATCAGCAAATCAGTAAGTATTTTTCTCTGTGCAGTCTGGAGCTGCCCCATATGATTGCTGATTATGAAGAATGCTCCAGAGGTGACCAATAGAAATAAATTAGCTCCCCGTTGAAGGATGGGGTAATGTGGAACAGAGCTGACCATTTTCCATAGGATCTCCAAAGGAGACCATGTCACTGCACCCTGCTAGTCTGGTCTGAGATTGCCACCCAGGTTAGTTCCACAGCCCAGAGATATGCTCAACATTGCCACACTAAGGTTAATAACCTACTGCAGTCCATGAGGATAAGTGCCAAATTCTTCTCTTTACCGTGTCCCACTCAAGCTCTGCTATTGTACCCACCTCCTATCAAGGTTCATGATCCTACTGTTGTAAGCAACTTCCTCCCTCAGTTGTTCTCATCCATCCCATCCCCTTAAAATGCTAAGCCTGCATAACCTTTTCTCTAGCTACTTAATGAGGATGCCTCGCCTCATATCCCTCACCTAAACAAACTCTAAAAGCAATGCCAGCCATGTTTGCCTAACTACTCCATCTCTTTGTGGGCCAATAGCCACCTGACCAGAGGAGGGCCTCCAGAGAACTCCTTTCAGGCTTCAGGTGAACTCAGCCTGCATCATCAGCCCACTGGAAGCTGGAGCTAATAAATATAAACCTGTTTCTGGGCAGAACACACTCAGCATGTTTGGGCCTTCTAGCCACAAATTCTTCCAGGGTCTTGTTGCTAAAACTCTACTGTAAGATCTACTGCAGATCCTGGGACCAGATTTTGACATGGAGGGAAAGGAATAGCAAAGTTTTCTGATGACACACAAGTCCAAAAACGAAGGCAAGGCAGCAGTACTATGAACATCCAAGTGGATACCATGTGAGTGAGCAAACAAGCAGCCCTGGGGTGCACCCTGGTCCAAGCTAAAAGATGGGTGTGCCAAGAGCCCTGTGTGCCAAGTGTCCAGCAACAGTATTAAGATGTCAGCACATTGCAAAGTGCAGCTTTAAATTGGACAACTGTATTGTAAGTGTATCAGAGATCTGCCATGAAAATACAAGAAGGCTGGTACATGATCAATACCAACCTCTGTGACTGGGTGGTCATGAGATGTTGGTGACCGTTGTCCAAGATCGAGACCTGGAGGAGCAAGTGTCAAGCTGGATTGTTGTAATCTACCGTCTCTCTGGTGTGTGGGAAAAAATGAAAATGCAAGTCAATGAAGGGGATTAAATATCAATGGCCTGCTTATAAACCTCTTGTCACTCACGAGTGAGATCCTCAAAAGTTGGTGGAAGAAACTGATTATTTTTCTCCCCATGAGAATAATGTCTGCTGATCTCACCATCTTTTCCATCGAATTTGCCATTGCACAAATGTTCATTGGATGTGAAGATGCTGCACACGATCATTAATTTAAATTGTTGATGAAAACAGTTCCAGCTTTGACCCTTGTGAAGCATGACTTCCCACTTTCTGTTTGCAGAATAACCAACCCTCAATCCTACATTCTGCCTCTGTCTTGAAGCCAGTGAGTGAGCCATTGTTCTACTTGGCCTGAACTCTGCGATCTCTGCCTTTATTCATTAGTCTATTGTACGATTCCATATTTTGAAGATTACGTCGATAATGCTGCATTAAGGTTGTTTACACTTTTTGATACCTCTTCAAAACAATTCAACCCAGTGGGACAAGCAAGGCTTTTGATTTTAAAATTCATGGTGATTACTCATTTTACTACTTTTGGTTTCTAGACATTCTTCTATTCTCTCCAACAATAATAATTCCATTATTTTTTCCTTCAATCAATGTTAAACTGATTGATAAATTGTTTCCTTGATGTATCCCCCTCCTTAAAATTTGATATAAACTTATTATCTACTTTTTTTTCTCAAATGCACTTTTCCCAAGTGAATTATTTAAAAATGTGTGATAATACCTGCACTATTTCTTACCTGGCTTCTTCGAAAATATGTGAATGAAATCTTCTTGACCAGATATTTTATTCTGTTTAAGTGATACTTAGGTACTTTATACTTCGCTTCATTCTATACCAGAGCACCATTTTGAGTACGAGCAGGAGAGTTTTTCCATGTGTCCTTGGCAAAAATTAGCTGTTAAACAACATTACAAAAACAGATCTTTGCGTCGTTATTATATTGTGTTTTGAGCTTATTATATTTCGAACCACAGAAGCAGTCATATTTCAAAATGCTTCATTATCGTAAAGCATTTTGAAAGATCTGATGGTCAGGAAAGATGTTATATAAATGCATATCTTTCTTTTCTCATTATTTTCTCATTAAATATATTATTATGCAGTCTATAATTGCATAGCCCTATTCCCAATACAACCTTTTCTATTTATATTCCCAAAAAATAGTATATTATTTTGTTTTAAATTACATAAAAATATACAAGTAAATTTCAAAGTTTCTCTTTTAAGTCTTAATATTTTATTTCCTTTCTAATTGCTTTTGATGATCATTTGTTATGTTTTCACTTGCTGTCCATGTTAATGTTGTATGTGTCATCACTTACCCTCAATTTCTTCCTAATATCTTTCATTACTCAAGGTGACTCATTGATGTTTAACATATTTATGTTAGCCTAACAGAGGGCTAAACATCGATTCTCCTGCTGCTTGGATGCTGCCTGACCTGCTACGCTTTTCCAGCAACACATTTTTCAGCTCTGATCTCCAGCATCTGCAGTCCTCACTTTCTCCTAGAGTATATTTTTATGGACACTTTTGGCACAAGTTTTAATGATTCGTATTATTGTTCTATATCATTGTCTGCTAATATGTTTCATTGTTTGCTAATATTGTTATCCATTTTTGTTCCCAAATTCCTCTGTCACCTTTCTTCCAATCCATTTCCCTTGTCTTCAAACTGATGTTCTCCCCAATTCTTATACTAAAATACAGCCTAGAAGGTGATAGCTGAGTAGTATTATTGGTTGGTAAATTTCTGGAGACTGGGATTTGAATCCCATCATGTCTAATGGTGGAATTTGAATTCAATAAACATCTGGAGGTAGGACTTTAATGATGACCATAAAGCTATTGTCAATTGTCGGAAAAACCGTTCTAATTTATTAATGTCCTGAAGGGAAGGAAACTACCGTCCTTAGCTGATCTGGCCTATATGTGACTCCAGACCCCAACGATGTGGTGGATACTTAATTGCCTTCTTAGCAATTGGGGATGGGTAATAAATGCTGGCCTAATCAGTGATGCCTACATCCTGTGACTGAAGAATAAAATATTGGTGATCTCTATTGCCAAGATGTTCACCTACTTTTATTTCTTTTACCTGCTCTTTCTTATTCTCCTTTACTTGAATTTTCCCTCATTGGACTTCTTGCTTCATGGATTATGTGTACACATTGCAGAATTTTCATTCTTTATCTTTTCCCTCTTCTGCCAAATTAACATTACGTTTACTGAAATTGCACATAATTATTACTTTACGCTTTTTACTCATTTCCCTCACTTGTTTATGCATTTCTTCTTTCACTGTAAGGCATCTATTCCATTATCCCCATTAGTATTCTTGTTTCTTCCTTTTTACCTCCATTGATGTGGATTCTATTTCTACCTTTCTGATCGCTGAGTCACTTTTTCCAGCCACCATTATATTATTCCCAATAAGTGCAGCAACTCCAACTTACCGTTTTTCTTCCCTATCTTTCATAAATATGTTGTAAACTACTACATTTAATTCTCAGTCCAGCTTTTCTTGTTGATGTGTATCAGTCACCCTTGCAGTTGTTTCTAAACCCTCACAATGATTGATTGTCTCTGGTTATCCTGCTTTATTACAGACATGCCATTCCATTGTTCATCAGAAAGCTACAAACTGTTTAACTCAATTTTATTATCAATTCCTTACAATTTTGCTGTTTAGTTCCTTTTTTACATTCATTTGTGGGACTTGGGTGTCACTGGCTGGCCAGCATTGATAGCCTATCACTTTTAGGCTTTGAGCTGCCTTCTTGAATCGCTGCAGTCCACTTGCTGTAGGTTGACCCACAATGCCAGTAGGGAGGGAATTCCAGCATTTTGACCCAACAACTGTGAAGGAATGGTGGTATATTTCCACGCCAGGGTGGTAAGTGGCTTGGAGGGGAACTTGCAAGTAATGGTGTTCCCAAGTACCTTCTGCCTTTGTCCTTTGAGATTGAACTGGTCGTGGGTTTGGAAGGTGTCATCTAAGGATCTTTTGTGAATTTCTGCAGTGCATCTTGTGGATAGTACACACTGCTGCTCCAGAGCACTGGTGATGGAAGGATTGAATGTTTGTGGATGTGTACCAATCAAGCGGGTTGCTTTGTCCTGGATGGTGTCAAGCTTCTTGAGTGTTGTTAGAGCTGTACCCATCCAGGCAAGTGGGCAGTATTCCATCACACTCCTGACTTGTGCCTTGTAGATGGTGATAGACATTGGGGTGTCAAGAGGTGAGTTCCTCACCGCAGTATCCTTCGACTCTGACTTGCACTTGGAGCCAATGTATTTACGAGGTGAGTGCAGTTGAGTTTCTGATCAATGGTAACCCCAAGGATGTTGACAGTGGGGGGATTCAGTAATGGTAATACCTTTGAATGTTAAGGTGTGGTGGTTAGAGTGTCTCTTATTGGTGATGGTCATTGTTTAGCATTTGTGTGGCGTGAATGTTACTTGCCACTTGTCAGCCCAAGCCTGGATATTGTCCAAATCTTGTTGCATTTGAGCACGGACTACTTCAGCATCTGAGGAGTCGCAAATGGTGCTGGACACTGTGCAATCATCGGCGAACGTCCTCACTTCTGACCTTGTCAGAGGGAAGGTTGTTGATGAAGCAGCTGAAGACTGTTGGGCCTAGGACGCTACCCTTGAAGGACTCCTGCAGAGATTCCTGGAGCTGAGATGACTGACCCTCCACAACCACAACTATCTTCCTTTGTGCCAGGTATGACTCTAAACAGCGGAGTGTTTGCCCCCTGATACCCATTGATATAAGTTTTGCCAGGGGTCCTTGACGCCATACTTGGTCAAATTCAGCCTTGACATCAAGGACTGTCACTTTCACCTCCCCTCTGGAATTCAGCTCTTTTGCCCGTGTTTGAACCAAGTCTGTAATGAGATCAGGAGCTGAGTGATCCTGGCGAAACTCAAACTGGATGTCACTGAGCAGTTGCTGCTGAGCAGTGCTGCTTGATAGCACTGTTGATAACACCTTCTATCACTTTACTGATGATCGAGAGTAGACTGATGGGGCAGTAATTGGCCGGGTTGGATTTGTCCTGCTTTTTGTGTACAGGACGTACCTGGGCAATTTTCCACATAAACTGCTAGATGCAAGTGTTGTAACTGTACTGTAAGAGTTTGGCTAGAGCATTGGCAAGTTCTGGAGCACATGTCTTCAGTACTTTTGCCAAAACGTTATCAGGGCCCATTGCCTTTGCAGTATCCAATGCCACCAGCCGTTTCTTGATATTATGTGGAGTGAATCGAATTGGCTGGAGACTGGTATCCGTGATGCTGGGGACCACCGGAGAAGCCTGAGTCATCCACTCAGCGCTTCTGATTGAAGATTTTGCGAATGCATCAGCCTTATCCTTTGTATTGATGTGCTGAGCTCCTCTATCATTCAGGATGGGGATATTTATTAAGGAGAAACTTCTTCACCCAGAGAGTGGTAGGTGTATGGAATGCTCTGCCCCAGAAGGCTGTGGAGGCCAAGTCTCTGGATACTTTCAAGAAAGAGTTGGATAGAGCTCTAAAGGATAGTGGAATCAAGGGTTATGGGGATAAGGCAGGAACAGGATACTGATTGAGGATGATCAGCCATGATCATAATGAATGATAGTGCTGGCTCGAAGGGCAAAATGGCCTACTCCTGCACCTATTGTCTACTGTTTATTGTCTATTGTGGAGCCTCCTCCTCCAGTTTAATTGTCCAACACCATTCAGGACTGGATGTGGAAGGACTGCACAGCTTAGAACTGATCCGTTTGATGTGGGTTTGCTTAGCTCTGTTTATCCACTTGCTGTTTATGCTGTTTGGAACACAAATAGCCCTGGTTGGTAGCTTCACCAAGTTGACATCTCATTTTTAGGTATGCCTGATGCTGCTCCTAGCATGCCCTCCTGGACTCTCCATTTTCTCCACTCTTTCCCTCAATTCTATTTACCCCAAGCCACCTAAAATATCATCTAGTTTTTTTTTCTCTTTTCTATACACTTGTTTCATTTTTTATTTGCATTCAGCTGATCTCATTTCCTGTACTAGTCATGGGACCTGATCAGGTGTATCCCAGAAATTTGTGGGAATTTAGGGAAGGGATTGCTGAACCCCTTGCTGAAATACTTGTATCATCAATAACCGTGGATGAGGTGCCAGGAGACTGGAGGTTGGCTAATGTGGTGCCATTATTTAAGAAAGGTGTTAAGGAAAATCCAGGGAACTGTAGAACTGTGAGCCTGATATCAGTGGTGGGTAAATTATTGGAGGGGGACAGGATGTACATGCATTTGGAAAAGCAAGGATTGATTAGGGATAGTCAACATTACTTTGTGCATGGGAAATTGTGTCTCACTTAACTTGACTGAGTTTTTAAAGAAGTGGCAAACAAGATTTATGAAGGCAGTACAATGCAAGGCAGCAAGGGATTCATTAAAGTTCCATCAGGTTACCAAGGTTAGATCACATGAAATCTGGGGGAGGTAGCCAATTGGGTACAATATTAGTTTGAAGGTATGAGACAGAGGGAGGTGGTGGAGGGTTGTTTTTCAGACGAGAGGCCTGTGACCAGTGGCGTGCCACAAGAATCAGTGCTGGGCCTACTGCTTTTCATCACTTATATAACTGATTTGGATGTGAATATAAGAGGTATGGTTAGTAAGGCTGCAGATGACACCAAAATTGGTGGTGTAGTGGACAGAGAAAAGGGTTTTCTCAGAGTACAACAGGACCTTGGTCAGATAAGCCATTGGGTCGAGGATGGCAGATGGAGTTTAATTTAGATAAATGTGAGGTGTTGCATTGATCAAGGGCTTTTGCCTGAAAAGACAACTCTCCTGCTCCACGGATGCTGCCTGAACTGCTGTGCTTTTCCAGTACCACACTTTTTAACACTGATCTCCAGCACCTGCAATCTTCACTTTCTCCTAATGTTGCATTTTGGTAAATCAAACCAGGATGTATACACCTAATGATAGGGTCCTGGGGAGTGTTGCTGAACAAAGAGTCCTTGGGGTGCAGGTTCATAGTTTGTTGAAAGTGGAGTCACAGGTAGACAGAGTAGTGAAGAAGGCATTTGGTACACTTTCCTTTTCTGGACAGAGCATTGAGTATAGGAGTTGGGAGGTCATGTTACAGCAGTCCAGGACATTGGTTCGGCCACTTTTGGAATACTGCATTCAATTATTGGTGACTGATGCATTCCCAAACTTTTCTAAAGTAAAATTTATCCTTCTCATTTATGTTTAACCTTTGAGCATGATCTCATATTTTCTTCGCTCTGTCTGTCTAAGCAGCATTGATATCATATCTCGTTGTCTTGGACCTCTCTGTTCACCTGTCCGGGAATCCAATTTTTCCCTGGATTTTGAGTGTAGGAGCCCAAATAAAAACAAGGTTGGTTATTTCAGGAAAAAAAATGTCCTTAAAAAATGTCCAGTTTCAGAATAATTTCAGAATCAGGTAAGTTTGCTGTTTTCTGTCAATATACTAATCCACAAATTTGAATACAGGAAACAAACTGTAATAATCCATGATTATGGTAAATCACAATATTCATTTGTTAAATGGAATTAATGTAAATGAGTCTGTTTAGGCAGATCTTTGATTTTCCATGTACTAACTCTGGGGTATCTCTTGTCAGAGAATTTGTTAATCAATCAATGATGCCAAATCCACTGACAGATAAAAGTGAACGTCTTTGAGGAGAAAGTAAGGGCTGCAGATGCTGTAGATCAGAGCTGAAAATGTGTTGCTGGAAAAGCGCAACAGGTCAGGCAGCATCCAGGGAACAGGAGAATCGACGTTTCGGGCATAGGCCCTTCTTCAGGAATGAGGAACATTTGTCCAGCAGGCTAAGATAAAAGGTAGGAAGGAGGGACTTGGGGGAGGGGCGTCGGAAATGTGATAGGTGGAAAGAGGTCAAGGTGAGGGTGATAGGTCAGACTGGGGTGGGGGCGGAGAGGTCAGGAAGAAGATTGCAGGTTAGGAAGGCGGTGCTGAATTCGATGGATTTGACTGAGACAAGGTGGGGGGAGGGGAAATGAGGAAACTGGTGAAATCCGAGTTCATCCCTTGTGGTTGGAGGGTTCCTAGGCGGAAGATGAGGCGCTCTTCCTCCAACCGTCGTGTTGTTGTGGTCTGGCGATGGAGGAGTCCAAAGACCTGCATATCCTTGGTGGAATGGGAGGGGGAATTGAAGTGTTGAGCCACAGGGTGATTGCACCCCCCACCAACCCAACCTCCACTCCCGGCACCTTCCCCTGCAACCGCAGGAGGTGCAAGACTTGTGCCCACACCTCCCCCCTCACCTCCCTCCAAGGCCCCAAAGGAAACTTCCATATCCGCCACAGATTCACCTGCACCTCCACACACATCATCTATTGCATCCTCTGCACCCGATGTGGCCTCCTCTATATTGGGGAGACAGGCCGCCTACTTGCGGAGCGTTTCAGAGAACACCTCTGGGACACCCGGACCAACCAACCCAACCACCCTGTGGCTCAACACTTCAACTCCCCCTCCCACTCCACCAAGGATATGCAGGTCTTTGGACTCCTCCATCGCCAGACCACAACAACACGACGGTTGGAGGAAGAGCGCCTCATCTTCCGCCTAGGAACCCTCCAACCACAAGGGATGAACTCGGATTTCACCAGTTTCCTCATTTCCCCTCCCCCCACCTTGTCTCAGTCAAATCCATCGAATTCAGCACCGCCTTCCTAACCTGCAATCTTCTTCCTGACCTCTCCGCCCCCACCCCAGTCTGACCTATCACCCTCACCTTGACCTCTTTCCACCTATCACATTTCCGACGCCCCTCCCCCAAGTCCCTCCTCCCTACCTTTTATCTTAGCCTGCTGGACAAACTTTCCTCATTCCTGAAGAAGGGCCTATGCCCGAAACGTCGATTCTCCTGTTCCCTGGATGCTGCCTGACCTGCTGCGCTTTTCCAGCAACACATTTTCAGATAAAAGTGAACAGTGATCATAGGAATTTAACGATAGCATTGAAAGTAAAAGCCAAAGAAATTTTCATTTAGAAATGTTTGCAAGTAACGACAATAGATTTAATCAAGAATCATTTTGAAAAAATGTGCCTTAAGTAAAAAAAAACTGATTAACTGATTTAAAAAAGTAATTGTTCTTTTCCCTGATCAAGCATAATCTTTTCCTTGTAGAATCATAATTCTGCCAGATAGAGTCAAACATTGCTCAAGATAGGGAAAACTGAGTCATTCTATGCTGCTCTCCACCCTACAGACATACAATTTACCAAATTCTACGTTATATCTTTCAGATTATATTTTCCTTTTTTAGTGAGCTTCAGGAAACTTGATCCAATTCCTAATAGGTATGGGTATGTACTATAAACCTCCCACAGAGAGGTGAGAATATGGTTAGAAATGTAAAAATGTAAAAGGTGCTATTTTGAGGTTGGGGTGAAATAGAATACATAGTGGTTCCACTTTACTGTGTGGATTAATATCTGATCTTGACACTGATGCCATAAAACGGCACAGTGGCACAGTGGTTAGCACTGCTGCCTCACAGCGCCAAAGACTCGGGTTCAATTCCTGCCTCAGGCGACTGACTGTGTGGAGTTTGCACATTCTCCTCCTGTCTGCATGGGTTTCCTCCGGGTGCTCCGGTTTCCTCCCACAATCCAAAAGTGTGCAGGTCAGGCGAATTGGCCATGCTAAATTGCCCGTAGTGTTAGGTGTAGGGAAATGGGTCTGGGTGGGTTGCGCTTTGGTGGGTCGGAGTAGACTTGTGGGGCTGAAGGGCCTGTTTCCACACTGTACGTAATCTAAGTAAAACAAAAAAACAATGCAAATGTTTGAGCCCAACTCAAAGGCATTATATTATAAGATTTAATTCATTATGTTTCCAAACAAACTGGACCAAACTGCACGTTCTATTTCTCATCATTGATTTTTCACACTGACCAAATTGAAAATGTAAGTAAAAATGCCTTTCAAAAATTTCTAAAGACTCATTCTTTAGTTGAACCAAGCTTGACTGAAACATAACTGGGGATATAGTATATGCTTTTTTCATAAGAGTTATCTTTTCAAGGCAAGTTACATTGAAGAGTTGGCTACTGCATATGACAGTATTGTTTTAATGATCTAATATTTAGTCATTGTTGTGTTTTCTAGGTACCGTACATTGGAAAACGGATGCACCACACATGCCCTTGTTTGCCAAATCTCATTTGTGTGAGGTTTGGAGATGGCTACTACAGATGTTTACCACAGTTCAAAATTGAAAATGTCTTCTTTTAGTAAATATAAACATCATTGTCACATTCATTTTGTGAAATGATAATCAAGCTGATTGTTTGAATTTAAATAAAGACGTTGTGTTGGAGTATTTTATGCATTTCTCCATCGCCTTTTGGTGAGTGTCTTTAAATGTACCTGCTGTTATAAACTTCTGCTCAGAATAGGAGGAGCTTTTCCTTTGTTTGTCATATAAAGCAATCATTAATACAAAGTAAAACATTCTTTGGGATTCTCTGGGAAAGAGGGCATCAATAACACACTGCTATGTGATTAGCTCATGTGCCCAAAACATCCGCACTCCCAGATCAACATTGTGAGTTTGCCATTTGACAAGGGCACTTTAACTGCTTTTAGTTTCACAGCCCATAGATATTAGTACACAAGTTGTCAAAGCTTTTCCATTTCAAAGAGTATTCACTAAGAAACTATTTTGCAATCAGTGTAGTCTTTTACTTCTTTTTCAGTGATTTGAAATGAAATTACCCACTGGTGGAAAACTGGACATTCTTATTAAAAATACATATTTTGATAATTCACTCATTATTAATAAAACTAGACAAAGTTAAAACATCTAAATACATCACCAATTACTTGGTAGTAAAATAAATGAGATGAAGCAATCAATTACATTTTATTACATCACCTGGTCAGTCTGGCTCAGAGAAGACTTCAAATTGTGCAAATGGTTTTTATCAAAAACCTGTACTGTAACGTAACCTGCAGAATTTTGAATACATTTTCGGTGGTAAATTTGAAATATATCTGAAGTGGAAACTATACCCCTGTCAATAATCATTTCCTGCAAGAGATGGAGGGGCAGTATTCCTTACCTCCAAACAGGAGGTTCCATTGGAAGGGCTCCTGATAGTACCTTAGGAAGGACTGCATTGCTCTCCAGTGCCAAGATCCAAGACATCTGTCCTATGTCGGGGAGAAGAAAAGTAGGTGGGGGAGGATCTAGTTGTCATGATTCACAGAATACCAATGGAACAGGTAATTTTAGGAAAGATGTCTTGATTAAGGAATATGAGTGGCTGAGGGCTATATCAAAAAGAAACACTTCAAAGAATTATCAACCAATCCATAAGAAAATTTGTAAAGGATAAATATGATTAGAAAGTTAAATGTGTGTCTCAAAGACTGATAAAGCATGAATGGCTTTCAGTTAATACCATGGTAAGTGAGAGCTGTAGTGTTGGGATGTGAACCATAGTGGGCCATTGTTCTGTCAAGTCACCAAAACAGAGTCGTAGGGAGAGCTTTAAACTCATTGTTGGGATCAAGTGAGGGAAAATGTGGCAAATTAAAGAGAGGGGACACAGCAAAAGAATGAAGCAACAGAGTGAAGAGGTCTCTAGGTAACAGTAATCATAACATGATTGAATTACAAATTTATTTTGAGGGAGAGAACAATGATTCTAAGACTTATCTTTCAAACTGAGCTAAAGGCAATTTTCAGAACACAAAGGCAGAGTTGGCTGAAGAGAACAACATAGCTATGTTAAACAATATGTCAGTCAAGATACATTTGCAGATGCTTAAGGAGATATTTCAGAGCAATTAGGAAAGATACTTTCCAGTGATAAAGAAAGAGTCCAAGCCAGGACATCCAATCTGTAGTTAACTAAGGCAGTTAAAGATAATATCACATTGAAGGAAAAAGAAAATGTGTAAACATTTGCAAATTAGTATCAGGTCAGAAGATTTGTCCGAATTTGAAAAAACTGTGAAGAATGAGTGAAAGTAATGAGTGAGGAAAACTTAAGTACAAAGAAAGCCAGCCAGAAATATATTTTAGAAAGTAAGAATCTTTGAAAATATTTAAAAATGAAAAGAAAGAACTGAATAAAAACTGAAAGAACTGCAGTTGCTGTAAATCAGAAACAAAAACATAAATTGCTGACAAAGATCAACAGGTCTAGCTGCATCTGTGAAGAGAAACCAGAATCAAAGTTTCGCTTCTGATGAAGGGTCACTGGACCTGAAATGTTAATTCTGAATTCTCTCTGCAGATACTGCCAAACCTGCTGAACATTTCCAGTAATTTCTGTTTTTGTTTAAGAGAAAGATGAACTTTGGCCCTTCAGAGAGGAGATTTATGAGTGGCAAGTAAGGAAATGGCAGATAAATGGAACAGATATCTTAAATCTGTATTCATGTAGAGGATACAAATAACATCCCAGAAATTTTATAACCAGAAGTGAAAAGGTGGGAGAAACTTAAAACATTTAATAGCATCAGGGAAAGGATACTGAAAACATTATTTGAACTCAAAGCTATTTGAGCCAAAAACTGACAAATCCTCTATTTTCGCTTTTTCTTAAATAAACGTGACAATAAATTCATATTCTTCTAAATTGCTATTCTACTTTGGCAGGAAGAATAGAAAAGCAGCAAATTATTTAAATAGATGGAGATTACAAAAATCAGAGGCAAGGAAGGATCTGGGAGTTCTGGGACATGAATCACAACGTGTTAGATGCAGTTACATAAATTGATTAGGATTTTTGCTGCAGTTGTACAGGGCATTGATGAAGTCACAAGAGTGCTGAGTACAGAGGAACATTCGGCATTCATTTCACTCAACTTCGGATCATCCGAACAAGATCGCAAGGTCTTGATGCATGGCTAACTATGTTGTCCGGCATTCGATTAACCCAAACAAAATCCTCCCCGCCCGTGTGCTTCAGGTAATTGAGATTCCTCTGCATAGTTTTAGTTTCCATATTTAAGAAAGCACCTAATTACATTAGAAGCAATGCAATGCAGAGAAAGTCCATTCAACTGATTCCTGGTTGAGGAAGTTATCCTATGAGGAAATGTTGGGTCTGTATTCATTGTTTCAAAGAATGATGTGATCTTATTGAAACATGCAAGGTTCTGATGGAACTTGACAAGGTGGATACTGAATACGTTTCCCTTGTAGAAAAGGCTGGAAATAGGGCCACAGTTTACAAATAAGGAATCTCCCATTTAAAAAGGAGATGAGAAGATATTTTTTTCTCTCAGCGGATTTTAGACAATAGAATTCACTTTCCCAGACTGTACTCGATGCAAAATCATTGAATATTCCTAAGGCAGAGGTAGATGGATTCTCATCCAGGAAGGAGTCAAAGGGCAAGTTGGACAGGTAGGAAAGTAGATTGTTTTTTTCAAATGGCAAAGCAAATTCAAGGCAACAAATGGTCCACTTTTATTTCTTATGCATGAATACATCCTCATAAAACTTTAAGACCACAAGAAATATGAATAAGTAGAGCATTCATCCCCTTGACACTGCTCTACCATTCAATAGGACAATAGCTGGTCTGACATTCCTCAGATCCAAGAGAAAGTGAGGACTGCAGGTGCTGGAGATCAGAGTCAAAAAGTGTGGTGCTGGAAAAGCACATCCGGTCAGGCAGCATCTGAGGAGCTGGAGAGTCAATGTTTCGAGCATAAGCTCTTCATTAGGAATATCGAGGGGGGCCCAAAGGAGCTGAGAGATAAATGGGAGGGGGTTTGGGACCAGGGCGAAAATAGCTAGGAATGCGATAGATGGATGCAAGTGGGAGGTTATGGTGATAGGTCAGAGAGAAGGATGGAGCAGATAGTTGAGAAGGAAGATGGACTGGTAGCACAGATCAAGAGGGTGGTGCCGAGTTTCCACCTTCCCATTTATCTGCTTCTCAGATGCCTGCCTGACCAGCTGTGATTTTCCAGCACCACACTTTTTCATTCCTCGCAACCACTTTCCTGCCCTTTCCCTGTAACCCTTGATGCCCCTACTGATCAAGAATCTATCTCAGCCTTAAATACACACAAGAACTCTGTCCCACTGCTGTCTGTTGCCAAGTCTCACAACCATTTGAGACAAGAAATTCCTCCTCATCAGTCTTAAATTGGCATACCTTTATTCTGAGACTATGTCCTCTGGTCCTAGACTCTACTAAACATCCCTCAGCAGTTAATCTGTCAAACCCCTCTGTGGCACAATTAGTCAGCGCATTCAGCTGTTAACAATAAGTTTGGTGGTTCGAGACCCCCCCAGGGATGGAGCCGAATGCTGTTCTCACACCATTGTCTTTGAGCAGCTTGGTGGTTTGGTGGTTAGCACTGCTACCTCACAGTGCCAGGGACCAAGGTTCAATTCCAGCCTCAGGCAACTGTCTGTGTGGAGTATGTGCATTCTGTGTCTATGTGGGTTTCCTCCCACAATCCAAAGATGTTCAGGTTAGGTGAATTGGCCATGCTAAATTGCCCATAGTGTTCAGGGATGCGTAGGTTAGGCGCATTAGTCAGGGGTATATGTAGGATAATAGGGTACGGGTCTGGGTGGGTTACTCTTTGGAGGGTCGGTGAGGACTTGTTGGGTCAAATTGTTCTGCACTGTAGGGATTCTATGAAGACTCCGACAAGTTTCAATGAGATCAGCTCTCATTCTTCTAAACTCCAATGAGTAGAGTCCTCGTCTATTTAGTCTTTGTTCATAACAAGGGATCATGCTAGTCAAACCTCTCTGAACTGCCTTCAATGAAATTATATCTTTCCTTAAACAAGGAGACCAAAACTGCACAAAGTGTTCCAGATGGGTACACTGTCTTTTGTCATTTATATAAATGATTTGGAATGTGAACATAGGAAGTATAGTTAATAAGTTTGCTGGTGACACCAAAATTGGTAGTGTAGGTTACCTCTGAGTACCTCAGACTACAATAGGACATTGATTGGATTGGTTGGTGGTTAGAGGAATAGCAGATGGAGTTTAGTGCAGATAAATGTGAGCTCTGCATTTTGGAAAGGCAAATCAGGGGATGACACTTAATGTTAGGTTGCTGAAGAGTGTTGCTAAACACTCCTTGAAGTGCAGGTTCATAATTTCTTGAAAGTGGAGTCACAGGTAGAAAAGATAGTGAAGAAGGCATTTGGTAAACTTACCTTTATTGGTCAGAGTATTGAGTACAGGATTTTGGAGGTCATGTTGCGGCTGTACAGGACATTAGTTAGGCCACTTTTGGATTACTGCATTCAGTTCTGGCCTCCCTCCTATAGGAAAGATGTTGTGAAACTTGAAAGGGTCCAGAGAAGATTTACAAGAATGTTGTCAGGGTTGGAAGATTTGAGGTATGGGGAGAGGTTGAATATATTGGTGTTATTTTCCCTTGAGCATCGGAGGCTGAGGGGGTGACCTTACAGAAGTTAATAAAATCATGAGGTGCATGATAGGATGAATAGCCAAGGTATTTTACCCAGGGTAGGAGAGTCCAAAGCTAGAGGGCATAGGTTTAAGATGAGAGGGGCGAGATTTAAAAGTGATCCAAGGGGCAACTTCTTCACGCATAGGGTGGTGAGTGTATAGAATGAGCTGCCAGGGGAAGTGGTGGAGGCTGGTACAATTACAGCATTTAAAACACAGATGGATACATGAAAACGAAGGGTTTAGAGGATAAGGGCCAAATGCTGGCAAATGGAACTAGATTAATTTAGGATATCTGGTCAGCAGAGATGAGTTGGACCGAAGGATCTGTACAGCTCTATCACTCTATATAGTCTCACCAACACCTTGTAAAGATGCAGTAAAAACTTCCCTACTCTCATATACTAACCCTTTGAAATAAGGGCCAACATTCCATTAGCTTTCCAGATTACCTACATTCTTGCACAAGTTCTTTTGTGTTGCAGTTTTCTGCAGTTTCTCTCAATTTAAATAATATTCTCTTCTTTTGTTCTCCCTGTCAAAATGAACACCTTTGCATTTTCCTACATTACAGTCCCATTTGCCAACTTTTTTGCCCACTGACTTAACCTATCTGTATCTTTCTGTAAACTGTTTGTATCCCTCTCACTTATTTTTGTGTTGTTTGTAGATTTGACTAAAGTACCTTCACCTCCAAGCCATTAATATATATTGCAAACAATTGCAGTCCCCACACTGATCCCAGTGGAACCCCACAGGTCATGGGTCACCAGCCTGAAAAAGAATACTTTATCCCTATTTGCTGTTTCCTGCCCATGAGCCAATTCTCTATTCATGCCAATATACTATCTCCAACACAATGGGCTCTTACATTAAGACTTAACCTTTTGTGAGGTTCTTTGTTAAGCAACTTCTGGAAGTCCAAAGGCAACACATCCACTGGCTGAGATTTCATCGAAAAACTAATAAATTTGTCAGATACAATTTTACTTTCATGACGACATGTATTTGACCGGATTGTGATGTTCCAAATGTTTCTTAATAATTGATACCAATAATTATCGAACAATCGATGTCAGCCTAACATCTAATGCCATGGAAATACTCCATAGTCATATTATATCCACTCAAGCTTAATGATAAAGCCATTACTAAACTGCCTGATGATTTTCAAGTTTTTACCACCATAACAGCTAACTTCTATTGTACAAGGGCAATCAGTAATTCCCTTAACGTGAGTTTGCACATGTGCATTTTAGATATTTATTGTTTTTTAAGGGAAAACTAGATAAGCCAAGTAAGTTTGCTGATGCAAGTTGAAACTTGGCTGAATGAAAATTTGTGCACAATCATCATTAATTATTATAACATCTCAGTAGGGTGCCAACTAAATAGAAAATCACTCTAATTTACTGTCTCAAATGCTGTAAAGCTGTTTACATGCAACTTAATAGTAAAATTTATTTGCACCAATGAATAAATCACATCCCAAATCTTACAACTCATGAAATTCCAAATTAATGTGCAACATAAAGTGAGTATTTTATGTTCTGATTTGAAGCTGAAAGTTTTTTTTAATCCTAAATCTCATGTATGCAATAGGTCTTGTTCAATTTATTACGAGGCCCAGAGTGGATTTTGAGAATTCTTGAGAAAGTCACAGTCCTTTGCTGTATGTAAGTAAAAACAAAAAGAGGAGAAAATTGGAACTAAGGTTAATAGTGATAGCAAGTGTCTTGTTGACAGGAGCCCTGATTTTACTCATCCTTTCTTTAATTCATTCTTGGAGGGAGAGAGTCATTGAAAAGAATGGCTTGAATGTTACTGCCCACTTGGCATCCCATTGAGGGGAGTCTGATGGGGTGAAAACTGATTGGATTCAATTTGTCCTGTTCGTTCTTGACATGAGCCCTGTTTAATTTCCCACATTATTGGATACAGTTGCCTACATTTAAAAAATGGAGAAGAGATGTATGTATTAATTTAACACAATTTGTCTACAAAACAACTTGGTAATAATAAGGCAACTCATTAAGACATAAAACAAGTTCTAATACTCTATAACAATATAACCTGATATATTTCCAAATAAAATTTTCAAAGCTAAAAATTATTTTCCTAGAAAACTGTTTTTTTCACTCAAGTAGACTATATCCAGGCAAAAAATATATATGATTACTAGTTTTTATTTTCCTTTTTGCTTGCAAATACATCCTTAAATAATTGTGAAAAACTGACTAATATATCATCATGACACAATGTGATTTAATTTGATATTATGGAATAATTTCCAAAAATATCCATAATTCCAATTGCCTCTCTTGATTTAAGAAGAATCAAAATGATGTAAATTACTTTGGCCATAACGAATATTTCAAAATTCTTTATGGTACAAAATTGGACATACTGCTGATAAAACATGTGGCACAGTTAGGTGCTGTACTTGGCTTGTAATCCTCGATGAAAGAACAACACACTTGAATAAAAAGTAGAATAAATAATGAACAATTGCTTTGAGTTTTTTACTGCTTATTAACACACGTTCTTTAAACAAGCAGAATTTGACTAATTACATAACGTACCCACGAGCTTTCATTAGCACATGATTGAGTGAAACATGAGACCATGATTGGCTGAACATCAGTAATTAATTCCTAATAAGAAGAGTCACAGAGTCATAGGAATAATTTTGAAGAAATTTGAATTGGGTTGAACAATGCAGGAACAGACAGTATGAAAATATGAGAAAAAATATAACATTTTTCATAAGCGAAACTTTTGAAATTGAGATCCAGTTTATGTCTGTCTTCCAAAACTGAGGAGATATTTTTTGAAATGAGTGGATATTGCAAAATTGGGACTAGGCACTCAATCATGCAAATGTTGTTGGATTAGCTCTCTTTTACAATTCCTAACCTACACAAGGACATACTCAGCTGCTGACTGCAGATAAGTATTTTTATTCTGTCCCAGAGAATGTCTACTATGTTTTGCATTGAGTGAAAATGTTATCCAGGACAACAAATGCCACAAAAAAAACTATCAAATCTTTTCAGAACTATGTTGTATGTCATTTTGAGTGATCTGGACATGCAAAATGCATTTTTAGCATTCCAAGTCATTTCTATTGCATGTCAAGATGATCAATGAATTTGATTGCAGTGTTTCTTAACAGCATGGCAGCTAGGTTTAAGCAGAACAGTCATCATCAGTCATAGTTTCAGACCGTGAGCACTGTTGGTTTGTCATGTTTGTCTGAGTCTGCCAAATATGAAATGAATCACTTGACAGAAACTTACTAATTGTCAAAAGGCTTATGCAAATACACTGTGCAAATTGTTTGATTCATAGACAGTGTAATGTAGCTGTTGCAGAAAGTGGACAGTAAACTATGACAGTGGTGGAAGCATCATCAATACTGCATTGGGAAAAGAAATCAGCTACAACAGTCCTACTACGGCACCTTCCTATCTTCATCACTATTGAAGCAATTTTTTTTGCCGGGGCAAGGAATTCTGTTCTCCTATTCAACAACTTCATTTCAGTGGAAGATAGGCCTGATGTAAAAAAAATAAAAATCATTCTTTTCAGAAACAAAAAGAAATTTGGATTAGATGTATACTGTTTGGCATGTGCACTTCATATTCTAACTTTTCACCACATTACCAAAGAGAGATTGGATAAGAGTAATTTGTTTTTTTTAAAATAAAGATGCATATCCGCATTACAGTAAGGGTGAGAATTTGAGGAACTGAAGCAGATAGAACACAGCCAGCCTAATTGCAGGTTTGCATACACTCTGTCTAATTCTGGTTGCTGAAATTAAGCTTTTCATTAAAAATTATAAACACTGTTAAGATTCAAGAAGCTGCCTTGAATGTAATCATACTTTTTAAATAGATTCCGAGCATGTTAGCGTGTGCACATTAAATGGTCTACTGTAAATTGCATTGCTACTAAACTGCGGGACAAACATTGTCAAATTGTTTCTATCCTTTAAATTTTAACATAAAATGAAGCCAAAGTTCTTATTTGTAGTATTTAAGGTTTTTTGTTGCTTTTTCATGATATGGGCATCCCACATACGAACAGTTAGTAGTCAACCACATTGCTGTGGACCTTCAGTCACACGTAGGCCAGACCTGATAAGGATGGTGGATTTCACCCCCTAAAGGACATTAGTGAACGAGAGGTGCATTTACAGTAACTATAACTTAATAGTTACCATTTCAAAGATCTTTGTCTTTAAATAAGAATATGAGTATATTTATTGAACCAGGTTGCAATGGTTAAATTTAGTCAGGTTCAAATATATAATTGAAGACCCTTAAGAAATTGAAACAGAACTCCTATCCAAAATATTAACTTCAAAGTTTGTGAGAAGATTCGTAGCTCGGGTGCTCGTTGTTGTGGTTCTGTTTGCCGAGCTGGGAATTTGTATTGCAGACATTTGTCCCCTGTCTAGGTGACATCCTCAGTGCTTGGGAGCCTCCTGTGAAGCGCTTCTGTAATGTTTCCTCCGGCATTTATAGTGGTTTGTCTCTGCCGCTTCCAGTTGTCAGTTCCAGCTGTCCGCTGCAGTGGTCGGTATGTTGGGTCCAGGTCGATGTGTTTGTTGATAGAATCTGTGGATGAGTGCCATGCCTCTAGGAATTCCCTGGCTGTTCTCTGTTTGGCTTGCCCTATAATACTGGTGTTGTCCCAGTCAAACTCATATTGCTTTTCATCTGCATGGGTGACAACTAAGGATAGCTGGTCATGTCGTTGCGTGGCTAGTTGGTGTCCATGGATACGGATCATTAGCTGTCTTCCTGTTTGTCCCATGTAGTGTTTTGTGCAGTCCTTGCACGGGATTTTGTACACTACGTTGTCAGAAAAACAAGAAGCAAAGAACCAGAAGGAGACGGGAATAATTCCAGAGGCATGCAATCCCCTTTGACACAAGGAGCAGGTGAGCTATCTGTTGGAGGGTTTCCCCTCCAAGATGGTGACCCAGCAACTGTAGCAATGTTTCAATGATAAGATTTAAAAGTGTGAAGAAGATTTCAAGTTGGAGACACCCTCTCCTTCTCTGTTAATTGAATTGCAGACTGGGGCTCATGCTGGGTGGCCTCCCACTAGTCCTTTAAATTCGAGAGCCTGTTCATTGTCTTCAGTTGGATGACAACCACAAGCTCTTCCAGCATCACTATGTATCAAGTCTTTACAATTTGAGCTGAGACAGTAAGTGTCGACAGACTGTAAATTGCTCAGAGGCATTATGCCTGAATTTAATATACCCTTGTGCAATGTACTCACATTTACATTCAATAAGGAATCATTAGATAGTAATCAGGAATTCAAAATTTGCAACACTAGCACCTTTAACTGTAACATGACATCTCACGTTCTTCCAGACATAACCAGAGATCAAGCAACAGTTGAAGAATGATTGTAGGTGGCATCCAAGGCACAGTCAAAGAGATCAATTTAAGGAGAGAGCAAGAGATCAAAAATGCAGGGAGAACCTTCCAGAGACAAACATAGAGAATGCTTAAGAAACTCAGCAGGTCTGACAGCATTGATGTGGGGAGAAATAGAATTCACACTTTGAGACCAGTATGACTCTTCTTCAGAACTGAAAACAGTGTTGAAAAATTGGTTTCTTTTATATTTTAAAAGAGGGGGATGAAAGGCAAGGAGGGGATATGGTGCAAAGGTACAGTGCAAAAGACTCTCATCTTCTATTTCATCCCCATTAGCAACTCATAACAGCACAATCTTAGTCATGATGCTAAAATGGGATCACACAAAGGTCAGGTAACACGTAGTTTGTTGCTGAAAAGCAATGCATCTACTACTGTACAATTGCATTTGTAATGAGTTGTGAGCCATGCTACCAGTGTGCTCTTGCAAGCATTTCTTTCTGCTTCCCCTCCTACTATATGCATAATGATGGGCAACTCCTGGCTGATAGTGTTTGACAGGGTGCATGGCTGAGCTTTAAAACTGACACTGGTGTTAGGAATCCAGGGAGATACCAACAGTGACAAATACTTCCATTGTAGTATGAACGTAGCTAGGCAAGTGGGGTGCCAGAGAGGTATTTGGTGTAGGTAATGAGACAAGTTGTAGAGAATACAGTGAGAAATCTCCCTTGGGCTCATAATGAAAACTCTCCGTGATATGTGCCAAAATTGACAATAGCTCATTTGTGGTAAAATTCAAACATTTAATCAAGCTTCTCTCTCCTTAACATCATGCCTCACTGGTAACGCACTGGAAATTAAGGCCTTGCTATTCCTGGAGTTGTCACAGAAGTTAAAAAAATTTATCAAAATATGCAAAGTGCACAGTTTACCTACCAGATTGAACTAGATTAACAGAAAACAGGGACCAGTGTTCCGTACTTAACAAGAACTATTATTTATTACAATTAAATAAGTTCTAACTAAGGGTAAACAACTACATTTAAGAACTCTTCACATATAACTTGACTAGTTAAAACACCCACTTTCTAAAGCCCCCTCTACACACAAATAGACTTGCATTTGTAAAGCAGTCACTACATCTCCTGTATGGAAGTGAAAAGTGCTTTGAGGAGAGAGATCAGAAAACAACAAGCCTTGATGAACAAAAAAATCGTCCCAGCAAACCCTGTGGACAGGAGCCATTGACCTACGTTCCTGATTGTATATGCAACATTTGAGCCAAACAGTAAACAACGCTACCAAAAAGAACTTATATTTATATAGCATCTTACATTATTGCAGGACTTCCAAAGAAATGTATAGCCAATGAAGTATTTCTGAAATTTAATCATTGTTGTAATGTAGGCAAAATGATAGTCAATTTGTGCACACAAAAACAATTATATTGTAATGACCATATAATCTGGTTTAAGTAATCTGGTCTAAGAGATAAGTATTTCCAAGGATACTGAGGACTAATATTTTATTCTTCTTCAAAATACTTCAATGGGTCTTTTACATTGCAAATATGGTACTACTCGCACAGCTGTTCTCCCAAAATGTTGCATTGAAATGTCAGTTTAGTTTTCTATATTCAGATCTCTGGAGTGGGACTGGAACCCACAGTGTGAGCAACTACTGCAGCCAGAATGGCAGCACAGTGGCTCAGTGGTTAGCACTGCTACCTCACAGCACCAGGGACCTGAGTTCAATTTCAGGCTTGGATGACTGTCTGTGTGGAGTTTGCACGTTCTCCCCATGTTAGCATGGGTTACCTCCGGGTGCTCTGATAGTCCAAAGTTTTACAGGCTAAGTGGGGTAGCCAATGACAGTGTGGGGTTACAGGGACAGTGTGAGGGGAGCTGAATCTGGGTGGGATGCTCTTCAGAGGGTCAGTGCAGACTTAATGGACCTCCTTCAAACTGAAGGGATTTTATGGTTCTAGAAGTGCCAGATGCATTCCCCATCTCAGCAACATCTTCCTTATTCATTCATTAATTTTCTTCACTCTATGAGAAACACAAGAACTTACTACAAGGGCTCTGGATCCTGCTAACATCCAAACTATCATGCTGTGGATATATACTCCAGTATGTGCCACACCTTTTAGCCAAGCTGTTCTAGTCAATCTATAACACTGGCATCTAACTGAAAAAGTGAAACATTAACCCAGGTATGTCCAGAACAGAAAGCTGAGCAAGTCTAAGGTAGCTATTTTACCACCTCATGGTAAATTCTCTTGATAATCAGCATACCTTAAGAAGAGTCATTGACAGTAGCTACACACTGATACTCAGTTTGGATTCCGCTAGGATCACTGAGATGCAGGCTTCATTATATGGACTAAGGATTTGAATTCCAGAGTTCAGGGAAGTGATAAACGTTGCCATTAAGACAACATTTGACCTTGTGTAACATCAAGGAGACCTAGTAGGTCTGGCATATAAATTATGTGACAACAACAGCAGGTCAGGGGCTGGAAACTCTGGAATTAATTATTCCCAAAGCCTATCCAGCACCTATAAGGCATGAGTCAGGACTGTGCTGGAATACCCTCCACTTCCCAATTGTGCACAGTTCCAACAACATTCAAGAAGTTATGCACCATCCAGGAAAAAGCAGCCAACTTGACCAGCACTTCACTCACCACCATAAGTGGTCATTCACTCCACTAGGGAAGCAACGTAGCTCCAATGAGTACCATCTACAAGGTGCACTGCAGCAACTCATCAAGATTTCTTTGACCTCACCTTTCATAATCGTGATTTCTACCACATTTTACCCTAGGAATACCAGCACTTGTAAGTTTCCCTTTCACCTCACACCTTGATTTGAAAATATTTCTTAAAAAGAATCATGGAATCCCTACAGTGCGGAAACAGGCCATTTGAACCAACAAATCCGTACCAACCTTGCAAAGAATATCCCACTTAGACCCATTCCCTACCCTTATTATTCTACATTTCGCCTGACTAATGCACCTAGCCTACACATCCTGAACACTATGGGCAAGTTAGCATGGCCAGTTCACCTGACCTTTGGACTGTGGGAGGAAACCGGAGCACCCAAAGTAAACCCAGACAGACACGGGGAGAACATACAAACTCCAGTGTTGAGTAAAGTTACCTTGAGCTCCCTGTCTAACAGTGCTGTGGATGTACTTATAGCACAATGACTGCCATAGTTCAAGAAGGACAAAGTCAGAAGTAACATGACACCAGGTTATGGTCCAACAGGTTTATTTGAAATCACATGCTTTCGGAGAGCTACTCCTTCATGAGGTGAAGTGAGCTCATTTCACCTGTCAAAGGAACAGCTCTCTGAAAGCTTGTGATTTCAAATAAACCTGTTGGATTAGACCTGGTGTTGTGTTACTTCTGACTTTGTCCACCCCAGTCCAACACCAGCACCTCCACATCACAGTTCAAGAAGGCAGCTCACCAGTCTATCCTCAAGGTCAAGTCAGCGTGACAATCAACTTCAGAAACACTCAGATCCCACAAATACATAAGGAAGAATCTATTTGCCTTGAACACTGTAATTTGAGATGTGGTTATACTTAATAATGCATCAATAACACATTGAGTCAGAGAGTCATAGAGATGCACAGCAAGGATACAGACTCTTCACTCCAACGCATTCATGTTGACCAGATATTCCAACCTAATCTAGTCCCAATTGCCAGCACTTTGCCTATATCCCTCTAAACCCATCCTATTCATATACCCATCCAGATGTCTTTTAAATGCTGCAATTGTACCAGCCTCCACCACTTCCTCTGGCAGCTCATTCTATACATGCACCACCCTCTGTGTGAAAAAATTGCCCCTTAGATCCCTTTTATATCTTTCCTTTTTCACCCTAAAGGTTTGGCCCTCTAGTTCTGGACTTTCCCACCCCAGGGAAAGGACTTTGTCTATTTATCCTATCCATGCCCCTCAGGATTTTATAAACCTCTATTGAAAACTACCAATCATACAGTACTGAAGAGCTATGAATATGCAATGATAGAATCCTTACAGTGCAAAAGCAGGCTATTTGGTCCATTGGGTGTGCCTCGATCCCCCGAAGAGCATTCCACCCAAACACATTTCCCCCTAACTTTATTCCCTGGAACCCCGCATTTCCCATGATTAATTTGCCTAGCCTACACATCCCTTGGCACTATGGCAATTTAACATAGCTAATCCACCTAATCTGCACACCTTTGTACAGTGCGAGGAGGAAACTCATGCAGACATGGACAGAATGTGCAAACTCCATACAGTCGCCCAAAGGTTGAATCAAACCCAGGTCCCTGGCACTGTGAGGCAGTAGCGCTAATCACTGAGCCACCATGCTGCCCTATAAAGTTGCTAAATGACCAGAATCTGAAAACTGTAGAGAAGTTGAGATAAAAAGGACAAAAATTACTGATGTACAGAAATATCTTGAAAGACAAATAGAATGTTAACTATTATTTCAAGGATTCCTGAAGAAGGGCTTATGCCCGAAACGTCGATTCTCCTGTTCCTTGGATGCTGCCTGACCTGCTGCACTTTTCCAGCAACACATTTTCAGCTATTATTTCAAGAAGTTTGGAATACAAAAGAGTAAAAGTTATTTACAGTTATGTAAAACTCAATTCATGCTTCATCTAAACAAGTACTTTTAATTTTGGACCCTATACCTCATCTTAAAGATGTTAAAGTGGTCTTATGGCTCACTGGTAGCAACCTGCCTCTGAAGCAGAAGTTCTGGTTTCAAGTCTCATTCCAGGACTCAGCCAAATAACATTGTGACTAAAATCCCTCCATCTGCAAAACCATTAGAGTCATACTGATGTACAGCATGGAAACAGACCCTTTGGTCCAATCCGTCCATGCTGACCAGATATCCCAACCCAATCTAGTCCCATTTGCCAGCACTTGGCCTATATCCCTCTAAACCATTCCTACTCATATACCCATCCAGATGCCTTTTTAAATGTTGTAATTGTACCAGCCTCCACCATTTCTTCTGGCAGCTCATTCCATATACGCACCACCCTCTGCATGAAAAAGTTGCCCCTTAGGTCTCTTTTATATCTTTCCCCTCTCACCCTGAACCTATGTCCTCTAATTCTGGACTCCCCGACCCAGGGAAAATACTTTGTCTATTTACCCTATCTGTGAGCCTCATGATTTCATAAATCTCCTTGAGGTCACCCCTCAGCCTCTGAAGCTCCAGGGAAAACAGCCCAACCCAATAAGCCTCTCCCTATAGCTCAATTTTCCAACCCTGGCAACATGCTTGCAAATCTTTTCTGAACTCCTTCAAGTTTCACAACATCCTTCATTAAGGAAGGAGACCAGAATTACACACAGTATTCCAAAAATGGCCAAACCAATGTCGTGTACAGCCACAACATGACCTCCCAACTCCTATACTCAATAAAGTAAAGCATACTAAAAGCCTTCTTCGCCATCCTATCCACTCGTGACTCCACTTTCAAGGAACTATGAACATGCACTCCAAGATCTCTTTTAGATTAGATTAGATTAGATTACTTACAGTGTGGAAACAGGCCCTTCGGCCCAACAAGTCCACACCGACCCGCCGAAGCGCAACCCACCCATTCCCCTACATTTACCCCTTTTACCTAACACTACGGGCAATGTAGCATGGCCAATTCACCTAAGCTGCACATCTTTGGACTGTGGGAGGAAACCGGAGCACCCGGAGGAAACCCACGCAGACACGGGGAGAATGTGCAAACTCCACACAGTCAGTCGCCCGAGTCGGGAATTGAACCCGTGTCTCTGGCGCTGTGAGGCAGCAGTGCTAACCACTGTGCTCTTTGTTCAGCGACACTCCCCAGGACCTTACCATTCTGGTAAATGTCCTTTGCACCCTCTCAAGGCGCTTCACATTCTTTATAAAAATGGTGTGAAATGGATGCAATATTCCTAGCTATGACCTAACCAGAATGTTGTACAGATTAAGCATATTCTCCCAGTCTTTGCACTTAATATTAAGATTGATGAAGCCCATGATACCAAATGCCTTGCTAATTCCTCTCTCAATATATCCTGCCATCTTCAAAGATCAATTCACATTGATCCCCAATCTCTTTGTCCCTACCGACTATTTCAAAGTATATCGTTTAGTCTACACTTCGATATCTTGCTCCTTTTCCTTCTGCAAAAAACTATCCGATTAGGCTCACAGGCATCCCCTTTCCCCATAGCCATGTAAAATTTATCCATGTAACTACTTTTATAAACCTTCCTTAAAAGTTGATCTTTATCATCGGGTTGAAATAGAAACTAAATGGCCAATGATTCATCACTTTCCAAAAAGAAAACAACTTTGAAGCCCCTATGATTTGAACATACAATGTTAGGGAACAAATGTATCTCATACCACACCAGAGGTTATTATATAAAATTAGGAATCAACATTGCTTGCGCATAATACACATAAAACAGCTAGGCTGTATAAACAGACATTTTCAAGGCAGTCACAACCAGCAAGGTAACCACATGGATTTCAGACTGATCTTAGCTATTTGCAATCTTTATCTTTAACTTATACAAGGAGATTGTGTGAAAGTATACCAGGTTTTCAGATGCTCTAAAATTAGATGGGAAAACAACTGTGAGGAGGGTGCAAAGCATTTAAAAACAGGTTAGTGTGCAAAATGATGGCATGGAGAACTGTGAAGTTACTTCCTTTGGAAGGAATAAAATAAAGAAGTACAAGATATATTTAATGATGAGAAACTGGGAAATGTTGACATTCACAGGGACCTGAATGTCCTTGTCTGTGTATCATAGATGTTAATGCAGGTGCAGTGAGCAATTTGGAAAAGAAGTAGTATTTTAGATTTTATTGCAAAGAAATACAACTCTAAGTGCGAATAAGTCATAGAGTCATACAGCACGCAAACAGACCTTTTGGTCCACAAACTAAATGCTCACTGCAATTCAAAATTCTGGGGGAAACACACTTGAAGGATTACATGTAGTCATGGCATTCTTTCCAAAAGAAGGAAGTACTAGCTTTGAAGGAAGAAGTGAAGACTCCCTCGATGATTCCTGGAATGAGAGGTATATCATATGATGAGGGCTTCATAAACTGAAACTAAAATTCCTGGAATTTGGAAGAGTGAGAGATCATCACATTGAAATACACACATGAAAGATTTAAAGGGTGTGATATGATATATTCTCAGGTTTTCTTTTCCCTTGGCTGGGGATTCTAGAACTAGGGGTCATAGCTTCACAATAGTGATCATATCAATCATTTAAGATTGATATGAGGGAAATTTCTTTGCTTAAAATATTGTCAATCTTTGCAATTCTCTACCCTAGAGAGCTGTGGATGCTCAACTGTTAAATAGTGTGAATCACCGAGATCAAAAGACTTTTGGACACCAAGAGAATCAAAGGGTATGGGGATAGTGGAAGAAGATGAATTATAATAGGATGTCAGTGATGATCTTTATTGATGGCAGAGTAAGTCAAAAGGTGGAATGGCCTAGTCCCCTTTCAATTTCATATCCTCTTATGTCTGTTGCATTCTGTATACTTTAGGCAAATGTGTTGAATTTGCTAATTAGTTGTCACTTGCATTTTACAGTGACTAGTACAGTAAAATACAATGAAAAGTTCAACAGTTGCCACAATCAAACACCATTTTGAATAGTTTAAGAATGGAAAAGGTAAAAAGATATAACTGAAAGAGATTCTATCTTCGTTCCACTGCCCCTACCATGAGTCCTGAGTCAGCTCACCAACAACTTGACACCAGAACCGCATCCCCTCCTACACCAGCTTGCCATCTGCGCTGGACTCACAATGGTCGGAGTTGCCCCACTTCAGGCACCTTCTCTTCACCTGTGAGCCCACCTCACCAATGCTGCCAATGGATCCCTGCTGAGCGCACACTCGCCCACAATCAAGAGACTATAGCTCTGCTGCTGCCGCTGTCTTGCTAATAGTCATGAGTTCCTGTTCTGGGCCTACAATGATTGCAACCAGGAGTCCCCCGGCTCCACTGCTGCCTCCATGAAGCCAGGATTCCTCAGTCGATGTGTACCACTCTGCAGCCATTCCCTCACTAATACCAGGAGTCCCCAATCTAGGCCTACTGCAATCAGGACAGCCAGGCTCTGCTGCCAGGCTAGGTCATTGCCACATCAAGTGTCCTGCTCCGGCCACCCTCCTCCAAGATGTAGCCTTGCTGGTGCAGCCATTTTGAACAGTCCACCGCCTCTGATCACCGGAGGAGCTTTGCTGCCTCCAATCACCAGGAAGTGGCGCCTCCACTGCTGCTGCTGTCAGGAGACCGCAGGTACGGCGGTCTCACTGCTACGCCGATGCTGCTGACCAACCGACAAAAGGGAAAAAGAAGAGAGAAAAAGAGCAGATGTGAAAAAAATAAAAAAGAAAGAGAGCAGATGAGGATTGGGCAAGAGCCTGTACGTAGCCACCCTCTTGGTCAGTCTTGCGTGTGATCCTACCATGTTATAACTCCACTATATTCTGCTTGTTCTGTCTATCCACAAAATAATTGTAATTCTGAGAAAAAAAGAGAGGCAAAGTGATTTCATTTTCCATCTGTAAGGCCATGGGCATTTGTGAATTATAGTTTCCTTTACAAACCTTCAGCTATTATTACTCCAATTTGCTTTGGCTGGTACACATGATCCTGCTGAGAATGGTTAGGATAAGTTCATTTCCCCAAAGCACAGCAATGTAAATATTAATGTGGATCTCTGATTTTGTGTCACCAATATTTGCTTTGTGACATGGATTAGGAATTGATGTCATTGCATAAATGTTGAAACATTGATAAATTATAAAAATGTTCTGCTCTGGTAATTTACTCAGACCTATGGGGAAGAATGTGTCTAAATGACAACGTACTTTAAAGCTCGTAATATCTAGCTCATAGCTTGTTCAGAAGATTTAAAACAAAATTTTGCTATAAGCTAAAAAAATTTTTCAACATCCTATTTTACACATACATATATAATACAGTGCTTGGTAAGCATGATATTAGATAACATTTATAGATCATGCTGCTCATACCATTGAGTGATGGTAAGTCAAGGATAAAACTCTAATCATATCTATTATATCAGCAGTCACTGTTCTGGCCAATTGATACTCAAATAAGTTGTGATCTTTAATGTGATATCCCATATGACTTTTGCTGATTCAACAGGCAGAATTTTCTCAGCTTGATGGAATCAAGTGCGGGCAGCGTGGGGAAGTCCCTGAAATTAACATTGGGTAATATGGTAATGCAAATCCTTTCCCTTTATAGCTTTTCCTGAGGCATGTTAGTCATGGATCTGGTGAGAATGCAATTGAGTCAATTAAGAGGAAATTAAGAGATCATTTTAATCATGCATTTGTTCTTTCCTAACAGCAAGTGTACTCCATGCTGTGCAAGACTCACAGTGCACAGTGTGAAGATCTTCTTTCATGAGGCTATCAAGATAGCAAGGATTTGACCACTGAAGAGCTCCAGGCCTGACCAGGTAAGTGATAGATGTTCAAAGCACACTTGTTCTCAAAGATGCTTAACCATGCTTAAAGGAGATTGTCAACTTCTTTGAAGATACTTCACCTAACACTTCACTCACACTTGCATGCCTCTGCTGCCTGCTTTCACTACAACATGACAGCAGATTTTGCAGCTTCACCTTCTATGTCTGAGAAGAGGAGTGATACCACTGCTACCAACCCCAGTAGCCGCACCAGTCTTCTCTTCAGTCACAAACCCCTCCTGAGGGCAGATGAGATAGACATTAAGATTCACACTGGCAGGAGGTGACGGCGTTGACACAGGGTCTGTAGTAAAGGGATTATCCCTCTCGGCATACCTGGGCCCCACAGTCTCAGGGGGTTCAGGATTTCATGGCAGGTTATTGTTGACAACTGGAGCCTCCTTGACTGAAATCCTCCCTTTGTAGTGCAGCAGCTGGACCTGCATTGCCAGTCGCTGACAAAATGACTAGGGGGCTCATCACTAATACTGTTCCCTTTAACAGCACCCAGGAATCTCTGACTCTTACCACATTATGTGTTCTTTTTCTTCTCACCTTCACTCTGCACATTCTTCCTTTACAGAAAATAATCTATTTTCCTTTTCGATTGCTTTGATGGAACATTCCTTCACCACAGTCTCAGGCAATGCATTCCACTGTGTAAAAAAGAGATTTCTCATGTCACTGTGCCCTCTTGTTCTGGATCTTTTCATGATTGGCAACAGTATCTCTCTATCTAAATCCATACCCCTAGCACTTTGAATTGTCCTTCAAATGTCTATCAAATCGCTTCCCAGTTTTCTTTTTTGCTTGGAAAAGAATCCCAACCTCTCCAATATGTCTTCCTAGAATTGAACACCTAATGGCTTATGTGAAAATGAGGGAATGACAACATTTGAGAAGGTTGATCATGATGCCTGTGAGAAGGCAAAAGGCTGAGAGTGAATTTGAGAGCTGGCTAGTTAGGTGGGGTTGTCTGATGCCTTCAGAAAGAGGACTGAATGGAGCTGCAAGGTATGTTGAACTGAGGTGTACTAAGCCGGTAAACATTGTGTAAGTCAGAATGTGGCATCTCAGAGGGCAATGCCACTCACGTGTCCTATGTTCCTGTGAATCATGATCCTCTTAATTCACTATGACCAAGCTGTATTGAGTGCATTTCTGATACTGGCCTCTTTGTCCTCTTCCATCTATCTCAGTTTTGTTTGAGAAGCTGGACTGTTCCTCTCACCTTACATCCACCCCTTTGACTGTACAGCAGGATCTCAGATAATTGTACAAGAAAGATCAGAGACCAGCCTTTCTTGGTTTTCTTTCCATTCCAAACACATGACATTGTCCCTTTGGCAGAAATGACACGTCACCCCACAAACCCTTCTTAGTTGTTCAGGAAGCCTATAGCTTAATTGTTAGCATTGTGACTCTAGGAAAGAGCCTTGGCAAAGCCCATCCATCATTAAATTGAGTTCGCGACCAGAAAATGGTTCCACCAGTCCAGCAGGGATTAAGTCCATAAGATTCCAAGCAACACATCAAACAGCTACCAAAGGTTTGAACTCTGGTTGCTCAGAGACTATTTGTTGTCTAATTTTGGATTTTTAAAAATTCCCTCATGGGATGTAAGTGTCACTGACTAGGCCAGCAAATGTTGCCTGTCCCCTGGTTGCCCTTGAGTAGGTGCTGGTGAGCTGCCTTCTTGAACTCTGTAGTCCATGTGCTGTAGGTAGACCCACAAGGCATTAGGAAGGGAATTTCAGGACTTTAACCCAACAACACTGATGGAACAGTTGTATATTTTCAAGTCAGGATTATGAGTGGCTTGGAAGGGAATTATAGGAGGCGTTCTCATGTACCTACTGTCCTTGTCCTGCCAGTTGGAAGTAATCAAGAGATCTATACTAACTTTGGTGTTTGAATACATTTGCAGTAAAACAAGCACATATAAAACCGTGAAGTGTCTCAAAGACTTCAATGCATATAGCACATCCTTTACACTAATCTCAGTGTTACATGTTGTTATAATTGTAGCAGTGATACTGCATCACCGCCTCCGCACTTGGTATGAGCCATTGTTTAGTGATCGTGACAAATGAAAGCATCCCAGAGGCCTATACCAGGTGCACAGAAGTGTGATAGTTCAGATCCTTCTAGGTCAATACTGATTTTAGGAAGAAAAAATATTTGAACAACTCTGACTGAACAATATATTCTTATTACATTGAGAGATGACCAGATTAAAGCTGATCCCTCGATTACCATCACAACGCATTGTAGCATCTAATTGTATTCTAACTACCAGAGATGACTATGTTTTTCTATACTTCCTAGATTTGTAGATATAATCATCGTGTAACATCTTTGGATAGAAAAATCTTTAGAAAAGAAAAATCATCCTACTGAAAAGAGATTTAGCCAGTACCTGCTGCCAGAGTTCTAAGACACATTATGTTGAATTCAATTGTTACATAACATTCTTACCAGAAAATACAAATTACTAAGCACCCTGCTTCCTTTAAAAAACAGTTTAGCTTTTCCTAGAACTTTGCAATGTCTCAAGATTGAAAAATGAAATGATATTTTGTATTGTAAAGAATCACTAGGATCAACCCACTTCTTTCTCCATGGTATTATGAAGCACTTCACTTTCCGTATCATCATTGCCTGGTATTTCATCTGGAACAGGTCAAAATGTATTTCCTTTTTGATGTTTTTCTTGGATGGTAGTATGCCCTTTATAAGCATCCACATGCAATAGGACCCTCCGAAGAGCAACCCACCCAGACCCATTCCCCTACATCTAACACTACGGGCAATTTAGCATGGCCAATTCACCTAACCTGCACATTTTTGGACTGTGGGAGGAAACCGGAGCACCTGAAGGAAACCTGTGTCTGCGTGGGTTTCCTTCGGGTGCTCCGGTTTCATCCCACAGTCCAAAAATGTGCAGGTTAGGTGAATTGGCCATGCTAAATTGCCCGTAGTGTTAGATGCAGGGGAATGGGTCTGGGTGGGTTACTCTTTGGAGGGTCAGTGTGGACTTGTTGGACCACAGGACCTGTTTCCACACTGTAAGTAATCTAATCTAAAAACCTGATCTGCTCTGTTTTCTTGAATGATTTTCATTGACTGTTAATAAATGTTCAAAAAGACATGCACATTTCGGCTCGACTGGTTCTATTGAACAACCACATCTGAACTAAAGTTAGCCTTTAGTTTCCATGGCTACATACCTGTTTAATTTACTGAGATATTAAGTATTGCATCTTAATCATGAATATATTGTCAGTCTATAAATCTACCCACTTAAGATGTTATATTTTACCCATGTTCAATTATAGGGAATACTTAAACTCAAGTAAATATAATATCACCTGAATTTTAACAATATTCATTCTGAAGTATAAACACCCAACATCCCAGATGTACCCAAAAGGCAAGCACAAGCAAAATGGTGAGATATCTGAGGATCTGTTTCTCTCAGTTGGCCTTTAATAACAGCGAAAAATAGGTATTATCCTATTAAATGAAATTGGATTTCATCTATGTTCCTTTTAACTGTTTCTATTGTCTCCTTTAGATTCAATCTATTTGTATTCTATTATACATGTTAGTAGTTCATGTATCTTTCACTATTGCTTTTTCTGACTGTTGTTCTCAAAGGAATACCCATGAAGTGGAATATGTTTACTGCTAATTCCAAGCTCTTCTTTCATTATCCCGGATATTTGCTCTCTGTCTAACTAATAAATGGCAGGAGAATCACTACATATGAGATTCATATATTTCTTAAAATGCCTGGAATATATATAACAATTACAGAATATATCAAGGTTAAGAGAAATGTAGAGCAGGAGTGCAATTGCTCTCTTGATCTTGATTTTCAATACGAGTACAGACTGTGAAAGCACAGCGTTCTGACCTTTTGGATTCTAAGCAGGATTTTCTCTCTAATTCTAAAATCTGTACTAAAATTTTGAGACTTTAGAACATTTCATTTTGCAGACTATGATATTAATTCGGCAAAAATGTGAGTTCACCTTTTTATTAACAGGAACTTCATCAACGTCTCTGACATCTTTATTGTTTATCTTTTGGAATTGCACATTTTTATGAAATGTCTTTCGTTCATTTAGCTCTAGGTTGACATAATTGTAAGCCAGAATTAAACTAGGTCTGACGCTGCATCATCTGTCAGGCTGATACCAAAGATGTGCACAACACTGCTATTGAACTATATCACATCTGTCACATTTTGTGTTTTCTCAATAGAGCGTAGAAAATGTTGCGGCCTACATCAAACAGTGGAAGATAAAACAGGCATGCATACCATTGCCACCGTTCTTTGATAAAACCTATAATGCCTGTTCCCTCAGTGAAATTACCAGAAATGCACCAGCACGCACAGTTGTATCTCTGTAATCTGGCAGAATTTCATATGGACCTTTGCCAGACCATAAAATTTGTCAGGCAATGGGAGGTCACCTGTCAGGATCAGCATAGAGATTTCTTTTAACCATTTAAAAGCCACTTTGCAGCATAAAATGATAAGCAAAGCAAGTTATGTTAGAATGTAGATGATCGCTTTGCCTGTCAGTCCAATTTCAGGAAACTGAAAGTGCTGCAGGATTCATGCCAGCAAGACTACAGAGTTTGTTGGATCAGAGGGTACTGGATTTGCAAGGTGCAATCTGTAGTTTGTTATTTTAATGTCAATCCTTCGATAGGTTTGAATTTTATTGTCAACTTTTTCATATACCTCAGAGATTAAACCTTATGCATTATGTATCACATCAATGTCATTTGGCTTACTTAATGTATTTTACTGGAAAAGAGATTGCACTTAAGACAGCATGGTTTAATTTCATGCAATATACTTCATGGCTCACGGATTTAATTTATCACCTCAGAATATTTCTGCCACTACATTTAATAGACAGTGAATTATCACTCTTGCTTGTTACGTGGGACTGAATTTTCCAAGGAGCGGCAATAGTACATTGCTACTCCATTTCTTCTTTTCTGTTAAGAAAGTGCTTCATATTTCCAGTGGGAGGTTAAGATTACAAATCCTGCAGAAGTGCAGAGTGTGGGTGAACTGCGAATGTGTGCTTGTAGTGCAGTGCACATACATAGAACATAGAAGAATACAGCACAGTACAGGCCCTTTGGCCCTCGATGTTGCGCCGATCCAAGCCCACCTAACCTATACTAACCCACTATCCTCCATATACCTATCCAATGCCCGCTTAAATGCCCATAAAGAGGGAGAGTCCACCACTGCTACTGGCAGGGCATTCCATGAACTTACGACTCGCTGAGTGAAGAACCTACCCCTAACTTCAGTCCTATATCTACCCCCACTTAATTTAAAGCTATGCCCCCTTGTAATACCCGACTCCATACGTGGGAAAAGGTTCACACTGTCAACCCTATCTAACCCCCTAATCATCTTGTACACCTCAATCAAGTCACCCCTAAACCTTCTTTTCTCTAATGAAAACAGCCCCAAGTGTCTCAGTCTTTCCTCATACGATCTTCCTTCCATACCAGGCAACATCCTGGTAAACCTCCTCTGCACCCGTTCCAGTGCCTCCACATCCTTCCTATAGTATGGCGACCAAAACTGCACACAATATTCCAGATGCGGCCGCACCAGAGTCTTATACAACTGCATCATGACCTCAGGACTCCGGAACTCAATTCCTCTACCAATGAAAGCCAGTACGCCATATGCCTTCCTCACCGCACTATTTACCTGGGTGGCAACTTTCAGAGATCTGTGTACATGGACACCAAGATCCCTCTGCTCATCCACACTACCAAGTATCCGACCATTAGCCCAGTACCCCATCTTTTTGTTATTCTTCCCAAAGTGAATCACCTCACACTTAGCTACATTGAATTCCATTTGCCACCTTTCTGCCCAGCTCTGCAGCTTCTCTATATCCTGCTGTAACCTGCCACATCCTTCCTCACTGTCAACAACTCCTCCGACTTTCGTATCATCCGCAAACTTGCTCACCCAACCTTCTAACCCCTCTTCCAGGTCATTTATAAAAATGACAAACAGCAATGGTCCCAAAACAGATCCTTGCGGAACACCGCTAGTGACGGCACTCCATGAAGAAACTTTGCCATCAACTACTACCCTCTGTCTTCTTCCATCCAGCCAATTCCTAATCCAAACCTCCAACTCACCCTCAATGCCATATCTCCGTATTTTCTGCAGTAGCCTACCATGGGGAACCTTATCAAACGCCTTACTAAAATCCATATATACCACATCTACCGCTTTCCCCTCATCAACCTCCTTCGTCACCTTTTCAAAGAATTCAATAAGGTTTGTGAGGCACGACCTGCCCTTCACAAAACCATGCTGACTATCCTTGATCACATTATTCCTATCCAGATGTGCATAAATCCTATCCCTTACAATTCTCTCTAAGACTTTGCCCACAACAGAAGTGAGACTCACCGGCCTATAGTTACTAGGGTTATCCCTACTCCCCTTTTTGAACAAGGGAACCACATTTGCTATCCTCCAGTCTTCTGGCACTACTCCTGTAGACAAAGAGGACATAAAAATCAAGGCCAATGGCTCTGCAATCTCCTCCCTTGCTTCCCAGAGAATCCTAGGATAAATGCCATCAGGCCCAGGGGACTTATCTATTTTCACCTTTTCCAGGATTTCCAACACCTCTTCTCTACATACCTCAAAGCCATCCATTCTACTTATTTGTGACTCAGTATTCACATCGACGACAATGCCCTGTTCCTGAGTAAATACTGAAGAAAAGTATTCATTCAGTGTCTCCCCAATCTCTTCTGCCTCCACACGCAACTTCCCACTACTATCCTTGACTGGACCTATTCCTACCCTAGTCATTCTTTTATTCCTAACATACCTATAGAAAGCCTTAGGGTTTTCCCTAATCCTACCGACTAAGGACCTTTCATGTCCCCTCCTTGCTGCTCTTAGCTCTCTCTTCAGGTCCTTCCTGGCTACCCTATAACTCTCAATCGCCCCAATTGAACCTTCACGTCTCATCTTGAGATAGGCCGCCCTCTTCCATTTAACAAGGGATTCCAATTCCTTATTAAACCACGGCTCCCTCGCACGACCCTTTCCTCCCTGCCTGACAGGTACATAATTATCAAGGACACTCAATAGTTGCTCCTTGAACAAGCTCCACATATCATTTACACTCTTGCCTTGGAGTCTACTTTTCCAAGCCACACATCCTAAGTCATGCCTCACCGCATCATAATTTCCCTGACCCCAGCTATAACTCTTGCCCTGTAGTACACACTTATCCCTCTCCATCACGAGAGTAAAAATCACCGAATTATGGTCACTATCCCCAAAGTGCTCACCTACCTCTAATTCTAACACCTGGCCTGGTTCGTTACCCAGAACCAAATCCAGTATGGCCTCACCTCTTGTTGGCCTGTCTACATATTGTGTCAGGAAACTCTCCTGCACACATTGAACAAACACTGACCCATCTAACGAACTTGAGCTATAGCTTTCCCAATCAATATCAGGAAAGTTAAAGTCCCCCATAACAACCACCCTATTACTGTCACTCATCTCCTGAATCACCTTCCCTATCCTTTCTTCAATGATTCTAGGACTATTAGGAGGCCTGTAAAAGACTCCTAACAGGGTGACCTCACCTTTCCTATTCCTAACCTCAGCCCAAACTACCTCAGATGGCAAGTCCTCATCCATCGTCCTTTCCACCACTGTAATACTATCTTTACCAAGCAATGCCACACCTCCCCCTCTTTTACCCCCACCTCTGACCCTACTAAAACATTTAAATCCTGGAACCTGCAACAGCCAATCCTGTCCCTGTTCTAGCCATGTCTCCGTAATAGCCACAACATCGAAGTCCCAGGTACCAACCCACGCTGCAAGTTCACCTACCTTATTTCGTATACTTCTTGCATTGAAGTATACACACTTCAAGCCACTTTCCTGTTTACAGGCACCCTCCTTTGCAATTGATGCCATGTTCCTAACCTCCCTACACTCCAGGCCCTGCACCCTGAAGCTACAATCTGGGTTCCCATGCCCCTGCAGAGTTAGTTTAAACCCCGCCCAAGAGCACTAGCAAACCTCCCCCCAAGGATACTGGTGCCCCTCAGGTTCAGGTGTAGACCATCCTGTTCATAGAGGTCCCACCATCCCCAGAAAGAACCCCAGTTATCCAAAAACCGGAATCCCTCCCTCCTGCACCATCCCTGTAGCCACGCATTTAAGTGTTCTCTTTCCCTATTCCTCGAATTTCTATCACGTGGCACGGGTAACAAACCAGAGACAACAACTCTGTTCGTCTAACTCTGAGCTTCCAACCTAGCTCCCTGAAAGCCTGTCTAACATCCTCGGCACTCCTCCTACCTATGTCGTTGGTGTCAATATGGACCACGACTTCGGGCTGCTCCCCCTCCCCCTCCAGGACCCGGAAAACACGATCAGAGACATCACGTACCCTTGCACCTAGGAGGCAACATACCAAACGTGAGTCTCTCTCGTTCCCACAAAACCGCCTATCTGTGGCCCGAACTATCGAGTCCCCAATTACTACTGCTCTGCTCTTCTTCACCCTTCCCTTCTGAGTAACGGGGACAGGCTCCCCGTTAGAGGCAAAAAAACCTGCAGATGTTGGAATCCAAGGTAGGCTGGGAGAATACAGCAGCCAGGCAGCATCAGGAGGTGGAAAGGCCAATGATTCAGGTGTAACCCTTCTTCAGGGCTGCAATGGGTATAAGGGGAGCTTTAGATAAAAGGGGTCGGGGCAGGGTGGGGGTAGGTGGAGACAGGTAGAGGGTACAATCTGGTTGGTCGATGGGAGGGATTAATCCAGTAGGTGGCTGGGAGAAATGGAAGGAAGTGGGAGGGGATGGAAAGGGAGTCAGGATGGAAAAAGAGATTATTTGAAATTGGAGAACTCAATGTTGAGTCGTCCGGGTTGTAGGCTGCCCAAGTGGAAGGTGAGGTGTTGTTCCTCCAATTTCCATTTTGGTTCGTTGTGGCAATGGAGGAGGCCAAGGATGGTCATGTCGGAAAGGAAGTGGGAAGGGGAATTAAAATGGGCAGTGACTGGGAGGTCCGGTCGGCCCCTGTGGGCCCAGCTGAGATGCTCGGCAAAATGTTCACATAGTTTAAATTTGGTCTTCCCAATGTAGAGAAGACCACATCAGGAGCACCTGATACAGTAAACTAGGTTGGAGGAGAGGCAGGTGAACCTCTGTCTCACCTGGAAAGACTGTTTGGGGCCCTGGATGGAGGTGAGGAGGATTGTGTACAGGCAGGTTTTGCATCTTTTCCGGTTGCAGGGGAAGGTACCTGGGGTTCAGTGGGATGGGGGTGTGAGGGTTAGTGGATAGAGTGGCACAAACCAAGGACTGGCGAAGGGAACAGCCCTTTCAGAAAGCAGAGAGGGATGGGGAGGGAAAGATATTCTTGGTGGTGGAGTCTAGTTGGAGTTGGTGAAGATATATAAAGATGATGCATTTGATGCAGAGACTGGTGGGGTAGCAGGTAAGGACAAGGGGAACCCTGTCTTTATTGCATTTGGGTGGAGATTTACGGCAGTGGACAGGGAATGGAGGTGGCATGGCGGAGGGCTGTCTGGTTGACAGAGGGGGGAAAAGCACGTTGTTCAAAATAGTTGGACATCTGGGATACTTAGGAGTGGAATATCTCCTTATCTGAGCAGAAACGGTAGAGAGGAGGAATTGCGAGAATGGAATGGAGTTCTTGCAGGATACTAAGTGGGAGGAGGTGTCATCCAGGTAGTTGTGAGAGTCTGTGAGTTTGTAGTAAATGTCCATCTGGAGACTGTCACCAGCGATGTAATGGAGAGGTCAACAAAGGGGAGGGAGGTGTCTGAAATGGACAAAGTGAATTTGAGGGCAGAGTGGAAGTTGTGGGCGAAATCAGTGAACTGGTCCAGTTCAGCCTGGGTGCAGAACGCTGCCCTGATGCAGTCATCGATGGAACGGCAGAAGAGGTGGGGCACAGTGCCTGTGTAGGTACTGAGGAGGGACTGTTCGACAAGGCCGACAGGCAGGTTAGCTGGGGCTCACCCGAGTGCCCATGGCCACCCCTGGATGTGGAGGAAATGGGAGGAGTTAAAGGCAAAGTTATGAAGGGTGAGGACTAGTTTGTCGAGGTGGAGGAGGGTATTGATGGAGAGGGACTGGATGGGTCCATTGGGAAGGAAGAAGCTGAGGGCCTGAAGGCCAACCTTATGGGTATGAACGTGTATAAGGACTGCACGTCCATCATGAGGATAAAGGGCTGGGGTCCGGGGAACTGGAAGTCACTGAAGAGATAATGCAGGATAATCAGGGAGAGACAAGCCATGTGCCTTCATTCATGGTAACAATTGCTATATTTAGAGATTTAAGTAGCAGCGACAGCAACTTTGATGGCTCCTGTGAAAGGCTATGCTTGAAAGGTAAGTGTGAGGTTAGACTACCAGGTACGTAGCAGGCCAGGTCACCAGGTGTCAGGTAAGTAGCATGCTAGGTTGCTCGGTGGAAAGCCTGCCAGGTAAGTGGCCAAGTGATTAGAAAAGGTTGAGGTAAGTGGAGGTATTGGCTCTGGCAGGGAAGTGATAGCAATGTGCATATCAAGGGGAAGGGGATCGTGGGTTTGACTGAGAAAGAGAGGAGTATCAGATCCCGTGGGAAAGGATAGGTGTTGGATCCAACAGCAAGAGGTTGTCTCGGATTGTGGAGGGGTGAGATGTGGGTTTTGGGTCCTTGAGGTGAGGGAGAGTGTTGAATCCCGGAGGGGAGAAGGAGTGTGTTTGGTCTCAAGAGAAAGGAGAATGTGTTGGGTCTGGAAAAGAGAGCTATCAGGCGTCGGGTGTCAGGTCAAATGCAACAAGATCTGGGCAATATCCAGACTTGGGCTGACAAGTGGGAAGAACATTTGCACCACATAAATGTCAGGCAATCACCACATCTCCAATAAGAGATAATCTAACCACCACACCTTGTCATTCAATGGTGTTACCATTACACAGGACAAAAGTTTCACAGAGCAAAATGTGCAGAGGACTGTGAAACTTTGCAGAGGAACTTCGATACTTTAAGTGAGTGGACGAAGGTCTGGCCGATGGAATACAATGTTAATAAATGGGAAGTCATCCATTTTGGTTGGAATAACAGTAAATAGGATAATTACTTTGAACGGTAAAAAATTGCGGCATGCCGTTATGCAGAGGGACCTGGTTGTCCATGTGCAAGAGTCACAGAGAGTTGGTCTGCAGGTACAACAGGTAATTAGGAAGGCAAATGGAATTTTGTCCTTCATTGCTAAAGGGATTGAGTTTAAAAGCAGGGAGGTTATGTTGCAGCTGTATAGGGTGCTGGTGAGGCCAAACCTGGAGTACTGTGGGCAGTCTTGGTCTCCTTACTTGAGAGAGGATGTACTGGCACTGGAGGGAAAACAGAGGAGATTCACTGGGTTGATTCTGGAGTTGAGGGGGTTGGCCTATGAGGAGAGACTGAGTAGACTGGGATTTTATTCATTGTAATTTGAATGGGGGGGGGGGTCTTATAGAAACATATAACATTATGAAGGGAATGGATAAGATAGAAGTAGAGAGGATGTTTTCACTGGCAGGTAAAACTAGGACAAGAGAGCATAGCCTCAAAATTAGGGGGAGCAGATTTAGGACTGAATTGAGAAGGAACTCCTTTATCCAGAGGGTTGTAAATCTATGAAATGCCTTACCCAGTGAAGTAGTTGACGCTACTTCAGTAAATGTTGTTAAAGCCAAGGTAGATATTTTTTGAACAATAAAGGTATTATTGGATGCAGTGAGAGGGCAGGTAAGTGGAGCAGAGTCCACAAAGAGATTAGCCATGATCTTATTGAATGACGGAGCAGGCTCAAAGGGTCAGACGGCCTACTCCTGCCCCTAGTTCTTATGTTTACATTCTTGGGGTTATCACTGACCAGAAACTTCACTGGATTCACTACATAAGCACAGTAGTTACAAAAACAGGTCAGAGGCTAGGAACATTGCAGCAGTAACTCATCTCCTGACTCCCCAAAGACTGTCCACCATCTACAAGGCACAAGTTAGGAGTGCTCCCCATTTCCCTGGTTGAGTGCAGCTCCAACAACACCCAAGAAGCTTGAAATCATCCAGGACAAAACAGCCCGCTTGACTGGCACCACATCCACAAGCATCCTTTCTCTCTACCGCCAACGCTCAGTAGTAGCACTGTGTACTATCTGCATTGATGTACTGCAGAAATTCACCAAAGATCCTTAGACAGAAGCTTCCAAACCCATGGTCAAGGGTATCAGAGACAAGGGAACACAACCAAATGCAAGTTCCCCTCCAAGCGATTCAGCATCCTCACTAGGAAATATATCGCTGTTTCTTCACTGTTGCTGGGTCAAAATCCTGGAATTCCTTCCCGAAGGGTATTTTGGATCAACCCACAGCAAGTAGACTGCAACAGTACAGGAAGGTAGCTCATCACCATCTTCTCAATGGCAGCTGGGGACAGGCAATAAATGCTGGCCAGCCAGTGATACCCATGTCCCATGTGTGAATGTAAAAAAGGGCAGGAACTGGACGGGATACAGCTGAGAGGGGAAGGGAATGTGGTAAGTTAGTCGATTATTTTAACAGCTACTTGAGATTTAGACTCACTTTGTTATCATTTAATCTTTCCTGGGTAACAATAGCAGAACGCTCCGAATTCTCCAGTTAATTTGGATACCTTTGGAGAGTTCGGGGTGAAGGGTTTTGCCCATTGGAGTTGTCAATTTCCTGGGCACTTCCCTGAGACTCTATTACAGTCAGGATTCCACACAGTTCCAACGTGCAATTTCCAGTTACACTGCAGAAACTATTATCTGGCCATTGGAAAATCTGTACCAATGTGACAAACCAGAGTTTTATGTTATTTTGTTCTTCTGCTTTAGAAATATGTCTTTAGGGTAAAACTGAGGCATGAAGGGTTTGCTCTGAATTCTGCTGACAAGAAAACTGGGTGGCTTGAATGTTAAGCATTAATGGGAGCTCGTAGTGTTTTACTGGAAAAAACATTGAAACGTATTCACATCTGTAACCAATGATCTGAGCAGCTCTCTTGATTGTGGACAGACTGTAAGCCCCTAGGTCCGAGGAAGGTGTTGGAAATATCGGGTTTTATAGATATTTAGACTTCAAACTGCATTTAATTCCAAAAAAGAATAGAGTTGGGGCTTGTAGGATAGCTAATATATATACTCAGTATAAGGGCCTGTGATGGACATTGACAGGCTTTGAGAAGGGAAGAACTCACAGAACTCACATGACTGGGATGCTGATCTTTTCTAAAACACCGCTAACCCTCACAGGTAAGGTCACTTTACAAGAATTTGGATGTTAGAGAGACAAAGAGAAATAAAGACAGCAAGTCACAAAAGTCTACTTTGCAGGAGGCACATGGGAGCTCATGCTTAGTGTGAAAAAGCATGGTTTGTCAAGGTTTAAATAAAGCTGGAAGATTTACCTGTTTTCATTTGCCAATGAATCTCCAATTCATCATTCACAGGAAAAGTCAGTTCAGGGAATAAATGTTGGCCTGCTGAAAAAGGAAAAACAAAAAGAAAAAAAAGGAAAAAAAAAAATGAAAAAGGAAAAACATTGTTTCCTGGGGAATTTAATGTCCAATTAAAGTGCAGAGTGAAGTAGAATGGTGAAGGGAAGATTTTCAGCCATTTTAAATGCTAAATTGAGGATCTGTTTTATGATCTGGATTATACGTAACCTAACAAATGTTGACCTAATATTGCTTTTAGCTTGTTTGCTAAAATAAAATTTGTAAGACTTGAAATTTTGTGATATGATCTTTTCATTCATTGAAAGCTCATATTTAGAGTCATAGAGATTTACAGCATGGAAACAGACCCTTCGGTCCAACCCGTCCATGCCGACCAGATATCCCAACCCAATCTATTCTCACCTGCCTGCACCTGGCCCGTATCCCTCCAAACCCTTCCTATTCATATACCCATCCAAATGCCTCTTAAATGTTGCAATTGTACCAGCCTCCACCACTTCCTCTGGCAGCTCATTCCATAACCATACCACCCTCTGCATGAAAAAGTTGCCCCTTAGGTCTCTTTTATATCTTTCTCCTCTCACCCTAAACCTAGACCCCAGGGAAAAGATTTTGCCTATTTATCCTATCCATGCCCCTCATAATTTTGTAAACCTCCATAAGGTCACGCCTCACCCTCCGACGCTCCAGGGAAACCAGTCCCAGCCTGTTCTTTGGAAGTTGTCTGTCCCTCCAAGAATCTTGACAGTAATGTATAAAGCTTTGTGTACATATTCTCTGATTAAGAAAATTTAAGTCCAAAGCTGTTTCTCCTGACACTCCAAAAAGATCACATTGCACACACATCCAAATGTCAAATTCTCAGCATCAAAATAAACGTTAGAATCTAATCTCACTGACTTCAGAAGGAGACTTAGAAATCTAATATGCTTGCATTTGCATCTCATTATTGTACAGCTCAATGGAATTCATTGACCATTTGAATTCTGCTCATTTGAGATGCTCAATGCTTCAGATCATCAATCGTACAAAGCAAACACTTACCTGACAGTTTTGGTTTTGGTCTCTGGGTAAGTTCCAGCATCTCGTGAAGCATTGTCAATGTTGGTTATAGGGTCATAGAGTCATACAGCACAGAAACAGACCCATTGGCCCAACTAGTCCATGCTGACCATAATCCCAAAATAAACTAGTCCCACCTGTCAGCGCTTTGCCCATCTCCTTCCAAACATTTCTTATTCATGCATACATAATGCATGTATTCATACATAAATGATTTGGATGTGAGCATAAAAGGTACAGTTACTAAGTTTATAGATGACACCAAAATTGGAGGTGTAGTGGACAGCGAAGAGGGTTACCTCCGATTACAACAGGATCTGGTCCAGATGGGCCAATGGGCTGAGAAGTGGCAGATGGAGTTTAATTCAGATAAATGCGAGCTGCTGCATTTTGGGAAAGCAAATCTTAGCAGGACTTATACACTTAATGGTAATGTCCTAGGGAGTGTTGCTGAACAAAGAGACCTTAGAGTGTAGATTCATAGCTCCTTGAAAGTGGATTCGCAGATAGATAGGATAGTGAAGAAGGCATTTAGTATGCTTTCCTTTATTGGTCAGAGTATTGAGTACAGGAGTTGGAAGGTCATGTTGCGGCTGTACAGGACATTGGTTAGGCCACTGTTGGAATATTGCGTGCAATTCTGGTTTCCTTCCTATCGGAAAGATGTTGCGAAACTTGAAAGGGTTCAGAAAAGATTTACAAGGATGTTGCCAGGGTTGGAGGATCTGAGCTATTGGGAGGCTGAACAGGCTGGGGCTGTTTTCCCTGGAGCGTCGCAGGCTGACGGGTAACCTTATAGAGGTTTACAAAATTATGAAGGGCATGGATAGGATAAATAGACAAAGTCTTTCCCCTGGGGTCGGGGAGTCCAGAGCTAGAGGGCATAGGTTTAGGGTGAGAGGGGAAAGATATAAAAGAGACCTAAGGCCCAAGTTCCAGACTGAATTTGCAAGATGTGCCTGACTGACTGACCAGTGAAGCCTGGAATAATTATGCTTGACTTCCAAGACAGACTGTGGCCCAATCCTCAGACTAAATGGATGATGGCCCCAGGACTTGCATCAGTTTGACTTACCTGACTGACCATGGCCTTACACCCTGAACCAGAAATGGCCCAGCAGCTGGACTGATTGTGGTTGTAACCCGTGACTGAGGGAGTTGATCCTTGCCCACTGGTCATACCCTCCTTTCCCCTATACACATCTCCACACTCTTCATCCACATCCACACCATGTACCCATGCTTTCATTTTGATGCTTCAATGCTCCCTGCACTCACAACCTGCTGCATTACTTTCTGCGCTCCTCTGTTCTTCTGAGGCACAAGCTGCTGGCTAACTCTGCACACAAAGCTGATGCTGGAGTGTTCCCATTTTCTAATTGGGTTCAATGAATGGTCCAGGTGCTCACTGTGCCTTGGTCCCTTAGAGTGTACCAACTGCAGTTTTGGAGTTTACAGCAAAATTGAAGACAATCGATTGGGCTGGCTGGGGCTTTTCTGAATGGAGTGTAAGAGGTTGATGGGTGACCTGAGAGTAGTTTATAAAATCAGGTTGGGTGTAGATAAGGTGATTGGGAGATGCCTTTTCCTACGGGTGGGGAATTTCAAGACTGGGGACATATTTTTAAGGTAAAAGGAGAAAGATTTTAAAAAGATATGACAGGCAACTTTTTTACACAGAGAATGGTCCATGTGTGGAATGAGGGAATGATAGATGCGGGTACAGTTACAATGTTTAAAACATTTTTGGATAGGTACATAGGGTCATAGATAGAGTCATGGAGATGTACAGAATGGAAACAGACCCTTCGGTCCAACCCGTCCATGCCGACCAGATATCCCAACCCAATCTAGTCCCACCTGCCAGCACCCAGCCCATATCTCTCCAAACCCTTCCTATTCATATACCCATCCAAATGCCTCTTAAATGTTGCAATTGTACCAGTCTCCACCACATCCTCTGGCAGCTCATTCCATACACGTACCACCCTCTGCATGAAAAAGTTGCCCCTGAAAAAAGGAGATTTCAGTTATCTGTAAAAATAATAGGCTGGTTATGGTAGGGGTTAATAACTTTCTAAACATGGACTGGGACTGCCATAGTGTTGAGGGTTTAGATGGAGAGGAACTTGTTAAGAGTGTACAAAAATTTTTTCTGTGTCAGTATGTGGATGTACCTACTAGAGAAGGTGCAAAACCTACCTTCTCTTGAGAAATAAGGCAGGGCAAGTGACTGAGGTGTCAGTGGGGAAGCACTTTGGGGCTAGCGACCATAATGCTATTAGATTTAAAATAGTGATGGAAAAGGATAGGCCAGATCTAACAGTTGAAGTTCTAAATTGGAGGAAGGCTAATTTTGATGATATTAGGCAAGAACTTTCAAAAGCTGATTGGAAGTAGATGTTTGCAGGTAAAGGGACGACTGGAAAATGGGAAGCCTTCAGAATTGAGATAACGAGGGTCCAGAGACAGTATATTCCTGTTAGGGTGAAAGGAAAGGCTGGTAGCTATAGGGATTGCTGGATGACTATAGAAATTGAGGGTTTGGTTGAGAAAAAGAAAGAAGCATATGTCAGGTATAAACAGGAGAGATTGAGTGAATCCTTAGAAGACTATAAGGGCAGTAGGAGTATGTTTAAGAGGGAAATCAGGAGGTCAAAAAGGGGACATGCAATAGCTTTGGCAAATAAGGTTAAGGAGAACCTGAAGAGTTTTTACAAATACATTAAGGACAAAAGGGTAACTAGGGAGAGAATAGGGCCCCTCAAAGATCAGCAAGGCAGCATTTGTGTGGAGCTGCAAGAGATGGGAGAGATATTAAAAGAGTATTTTGCATCAGTGTTTCCTGTGGAGAAGGACATGGCAGATATAGATGTGGTGAAATAGATGGTGACATCTTGAAAAATGTCTATATTACAGAAGAGGAGGTGCTGGATGTCTTGAAATGCATAAAGGTGGATAAATCACCAGGACCTGATTGGTGTACCCTAGAACTCTGTGGGAAGCAAAGGAAGTGATTGCTAGGCCTCTTGCTGAGATATTTGTATCATCGATAGTCACAGGTGAGATGCCGGACTACTAGAGGTTGGCTAACGTCATACCATTATTTAAGAAAGGTGATAAGGGCAAGCCAGGGAACTATAGACCAGTGAGCCTGACGTCAGTGGTGGGGAAGTTGTTGGAGGGAACCCTGAGGGACATGTATTTGAAAAGGCAAGGACTGATTAGGGATAGTCAACATGGCTTTGTGTGTGGGAAATCATGGCTCACAAACTTGATTGAGTTTTTTGAAAAAGTAACAAAGAGAATCAATGAGGGCAGATCAGTGGATGTGATCTATATGGACTTCAGTAAGGCATTCGTCAAGGAGACTGATTAGCAAGGTTAGATCTCATGGAATACAGGGAGAACTAGCCATTTGGATACAGAACTGGCTCAAAGGTAGAAGACAGAGGGTGGTGGTGGAGGGTTGTTTTTTTTCAGACAGGAGGCCTGTGACCAGTGGAGTGCCACAAGGATCGGTGCTGGGTCTGCTACTTTTCATCTGTTATATAAATGAACATAGGAGGTATAGTTAGTATCCCAACCTAATCTAGTCCCATTTGCCAGTCCTTGGCCCATATCCCTCTAAACCCTTCCTATTCATATACCCATCTAGATGCCTTTTAAATGTTGCAATTATACCAGCTTCCACCACGTCCTCTGGCAGCTCATTCCATACACGTACCACCCTCTGTGTGAAAACGTTGCCCCTGAGATCCCTTTTAAATCTTTCACCTCTCACCTTAAACCTGTGCCCTCTAGTTCTGGGCTCCCCCACCCCAGGGAAATGACTTTGTCTATTTACTCTATCCTTGCCCCTTATGATTTTATAAACCTCTGTAAGGTCACCCCTCAGCCTCCAATACTCCGGGGAAAACAGCCCCAGCCTATTTACTATTTCCCTATTGCTCAAACCCGCCAACCCTGGGAACCTCCTTGTAAATCTTTTCTGAACCCTTGCATCCAAGACAAATGAGTCATATTAAAACATGTACTCTTGAGTTGTCCTACATCCTGAGACAGCTGTTAATGTACCTTATATCCTCACTATTTCTGCAGTGTCGCACAATGCAATAAGCCTTCAATGTACCCTTACAACCGTTAAGCAACTTGACTGACAATATCTCCTGAATAATGGGTTATGTAGTTTTGAGCTCTTCCCTTCATTCAGCTCCATAATTATGAGGCTTTGATGTGTGTTATAGCCATTGCAATACCACACCCATAAATTTCTTAGCTTTGTTTTGAGAACCTAGACATTAGGCAGGCCCATAGATACATGACAGATTCTGCCATCACTCCCATAAAGTGCATGTACCCCGTCCTCCAATTGGCAATCCCCTTACCCTCATTATTGACATAAATATTTCCGAATATAACCTGAAGCATCTTGACTCCAATACCCTCCTGACATGTGAATGTTTAAATGATAGATGAAGTAATCTCTGGTAACCTATTTTTCTGATTGTGAGAGAGGCACCTAGCTGCGGGAATACATAAAGCAGCAAATTCTTTTTCTGATGGAAGATGCCCTGTATCTTTAATTTCCAACAATCTTCTCACCTTATATTAGTATAATAAGGCTATACAGACATTGGAACACTGCAAGTGAGTACATATTTATGGAAGTGCATTTTATATCTAATGCATGAACCTATACCACTGATGTGTCTTTAGAAAGATTTGTTTTCCCTCATTCTTCCAATATGTCTAAGTTCAAGTTCAACATTGACACTGGGGTAGAGAGATCCTGTTAATTTGTATGGTCTCGTGACTTTGAAGACTTTTGCAGCATCCTGTGGGGCCCCTGAGCCTGGATGGCTCTGGCCTACTGAAAGTGTCCCAAACAGGTAACACCTTCCTTGTCCTCAGCCACTGGAGATAACAGAGTAATTGCCAGAGAGACAGAGAACCCATCACGTGTCCTGAGAAGAAGTACATGTGCTTGTTGTTCCTCCTCCCTGCTGCTGTTATCCTGTCTCCCCATGAGAGGAAGGGCCATCTGCAATGGGGTTGAGGTGGCTTGCTCCCCCTTGCCATCCCATAAATACTGAGCATCCACTACTCCAGTGATAAAGTGCAGATCTGAGTGCATATCCAACAGTTATTGAACATTCTGCTGGACATGGATCTCGAAAACAGTGATCGTCCATTCTGAGGTGGCAGGCACATGCTCAAATGCTGGAGTCATTACAGTAACAAGAACACGGACAGACTCTTATATCTTTCAGTCCAGTCTACTGACAGCCTATGTTGTGGACATATGCCAGTGATATGTTCACTAGATTTTGGGGGCTATTGAATCTAATCTGGATAAAGAAAGAGGGTGAGAAAATGATCACATAATCTAATTGATGGATAAATACTAGCCAGGACACCCTGGATAATTTTCTTACTCTTACTCAAAATACTTCCATAAGATCTTTTACAATATTCCTCTCAAACAAATCCTGTCCTCAGTTTAAACTCTCATCTGAATTTCAACGCTTCCAGCTATGCAGTACATCTTTAGTACTGAATTGGACTGCCAGAATAAAATTTGTTATCAAGTCTGTACTGGGCATTATCACATTGCTGTTTGTGTGAGTCTTCCTGCGCACAAATAGGATGCCGTGTTTCCTACATTTCAATCAATATGGTGAGTATGAGTTTAAGATAGGCTAAAGCCCAGAGTTTTTCACTTGCTACTCTTCTTCAAATGTGGACCAAATGGATTTGTAACAGACCTTAATTCTCCAGAAAGGTTCACTTTTTTAAAGAATACCTAATAAAATGTCAAGCTTTTAGCCAAAACATTGGGGTGATAGTACCTTTTGTGTTATCTGCCTACAATTTACTTCAGAGACTCTTTTTAAATTGTCTTCCAGCTTTGACTAATCCAGTCTGTATATCGTTCTTCCTTATCTCACCCGATGCTGTACCTTATGACTTCTTTCGCCATCTCTTTACTTGTTTTCAACTAACTTCAACTAACGTCCGTTATAATTTATGTATATTGTTCATAAAGTCTGTAAATGCTTGTCCATAATAGTAATCTGAGCTAAGTAGTCTAAATCCTTATTAGACTATTCTACTAAAGGATTGTTCATTTAATTAACTTCCATTCTACTTTCACAAATTGATTAACTTCCTCACTTCAGCAAGTATTTTGATTAAGCGGGGTTAACTGAAAGTCCTAGCACAGTTTTATAGTACAGTTTTAAGTGTGTACTCTGTTACTCTCACATGACTACAGAGACTTCATATGACAATGACCCATTTTCAGGTTAACTACACTGTCCTAACTAAAGAATAATCACTCTATTAGTTTGTCTTTAAAGAAGTATAACCCTAAACACTTTCCAGTTAAAAACAACTAAAGTATGCCTTTACCTAATTAAAACTGACCATTAACCATGATGTTAATTTTAAACATATTCATATTTTTAACAGTTTTGGTCACCTCCCCCAACTCCCATTCTGGTCTCTGCATCCTCTATAGTTCAATCTTACAACTTTTACCCACATAGAGTTTGTGGTTTCCCATTCCTACAATCTAGCCTTGCCAGGAAAGTTTTCAGTCATCATAACACTAACCTTTGCCAATCTCATTTGTCTGACTTGCTTTACATTATTCAGTTGTCTTGGAATATTTATGTTATTAGTGTAAATAATTAGGGTTAACTCATCTTTAAAAATGTAACTTGGCCATACAGTTTAAGGTATTCATGTTTGCTTTTGAAATGTTCTATAGTTTATTTTTGGATGGTAATATTTTTCAGTTGCTGTATCAAAACAACAAATTCATATTTGTCAAAAATGTTATGCATGTGATCATAATAATAGATGTCACTACTAGAAAATGTCTCTTAATCCACTGACACCCACACACTCTTAACAGTTTATGCTGTTGTCTAGCACTTGCATTGCTATAAATTTGCCCTTCCAGCGTATTTAAAAGTGTTTCTGCTCATTACAGTGTGTTAATTAAAGTGTGAAAATATGGACTAATTTATGCTACCTAATGTGTGGCATTCCAAACTTCATAAAGTGGCACATTGTGGGTTCATGCTAGATCTCACTTATCAGCTTGGTTTGTAAATAGTTTATCAGACAAAGTCTGACAACAATGTAAGAACATAAAATTTAATAGATGTAAAGAAAAATAGGTTTGACGAGAGATTTGAAGAGAACATCGTAAAAGTGCAAAATATTAGAAGTACAGCAGATAAGAGGAAATAAATTGGCAATTTTCAGTCCTGTACTAATCTTCCCCATTTGACAAGCTGTTATTTTAAACTCCTATTCAGATTATCTTCTTATTCCAGGGGCAGACCTTTATGGGATCTGCCAAAAGGTTTGGGGTGGAGCCTGAAAAGCTCACCAGGTGACTTTCCTGTCATCTATCAATCTGCCCCAACCTCTCTGTAATTTTCGGGGCACAGTTTTTGTGTGGTGGGTAAGGACTAGGGCAGCCCAACCCACCAGATTGATGACTGAAGTCCTTAAACAGCCAGATAAAGAATGTTTCCAACCCAGCTACAATTCTGCAGTCAGCAGGACAAAGTCAGGGACATGGGAATCACAGTGGGTTTCCCCACTCAGATATTGGGTAGGAAAGGAGTAATAGCACCTCCTCACCTCCATCACAAACCTCTTTTCCCAACAACAATAAATCAAACTCAAACTCAAACAACAAGGTCTGCCACACATCTTTACCTAACCATCACCACTCCCCCAATTCTCAACCTTCTCTGTAGGTTCTCTCTGTTGTCCGTTATGCCTTGGAGATAAGTATATCTGACACTAATTTCTATTTCTAAACAAGGTTTTAATTAATGCTTTAAAATGCCTTATTTCGTGTTTATCCTTGATTTTAATCATTTCTCTAATCCCACCCAAACTTGACTAACAGCACAAAGGACAGAGAAGATTCAATAGATACACAGAAGTAAAACTGTGAACAATTGAACAGCCTATCCCCTAGCCTTTTCAGCCCACATCCCATGCTCCTATGACCTCTTCTAGGTCCCACAAGACCACTGCATCTATTCTAGTTCTGGCCTCCCCCCACGCTTAAGTTTCATGGCTTTCCATCTGATCTTTGTAGTGGGCACTACTCTTAATGGGGCTGCTGAGACTACAGAGCTGACAGCCAATCAGGTTAGCCAGCAACTTTCTGAGGTGGGATTTCCTCCTGAAAGGTGTCCCGCCACCTGCAAACTGCTCCTTCAGGTATCTATTGTCTGAGGTTCAGGCCATTGTTTCTCCTTTCTAGTTTTACTTCAGGCAATAGGTTTGTCCTAGTGCAGTACTTCAGCTTAAGAAGCAATGTTGGCATCTGGTCATTCTTCACAACTGGAACTGTCAAGTGTACTATGTGTTGAGGCTATTCTGTCCTTGCACACTAGTGCATTGTGTGGTTCCAGAGTTTGAACCCATTATTTGGGGCTCTTTGCAGATTAATATATGATGCCACCAATTCACTGACCTGTTCTGCCCTGCAATTATCTCAGACCACTAAAACATCAAAAAAATGATTTGTGCATTTCATTATTGCTGAACACTCCATATAACAACAACAAGGCTAGTGAAAAGAGGATTTGGGATATCTGTCTCAGGATGTCCTTTTGCTAAAATCCCTTTCCCACCAGCAAACAGTGAGGCTGAAGCATTTGCAACAATCTTCAGTCAGAACTGTTGAGTGGATGATCAACCTCAGTCTAAAACACTCATCAGCCAATTCAATTATCTTCATGCAGTTTCAAGAAATAACTGAGTGCAGTAGGTAGATCGAAGGCACTAGGCCCCCAAACCTTCCCAGCTGCAGTAATTGTGCTCCAGACTAGCTAAATCTCTTGGCAAGCTGCTCCATTACAGTTACAACACTGGCATCTACATGACCATGTAGAAAGCTTTCCAGATATATCTCATTCACAAAAAGTACAAAAAGTCAATCTGATCAATTACTGTCTCATCAACTTACTCTCAATTATTGACAAAGTGATGGATCACATCAAATCAACATAATCTGCTCAATAATGCTGTTTTTGGATTCCACCAAAATCATCTGGCTTAAAATCTCTTCACAGTTTTGGTCTGAACATAGATAAATTAGTTGAATTCCAGAAGTGAGTACTTTTGTTTGATTATTGTATCCAGATGTTTGAGTTACATTGAAGTCAATGGAAAGAGGGGGAAATCTCGCCAATGGACTGAATGATAGCTAACACAAAGAAAGTTGATTGTGATTATAGGAGGCCAACACCTCATCCTGAGGACATTGCTGCAAGAATTCAACACAATAGTGACCAAGGCTATCCATCTTCAGATGTTTTATCAGTGATTTTCTTCTATCATAAGGTAAGAAAAGAGAACATTCACTGATGATGGAACACTGTCCCATTTCTTTCGAAATAATTTAGATAATGAAACACTTGTGCCCACTACAGCAAGACTTAGACAATATCCAGGCTTAGACTAGTAAGTGATAACTGATATTCATGCCACACAACTGCGGAACAATGATAATCTCCAACAAAAGATCTCTTAACCACATCTTGTTAATATCAATGGTATTACTATGATATTTTATACCATCACCATCCTTGGAAATTACATTGACCAGAAACTTAACTAGACATAAACACGATTGCTATGAGAACAGGTCAGATGCTGTATACTTTGTGATAAGAAATGGACCTTCTGACTTCCCAGAGTCATTTGACCATCTGCAAGACATAAATCATAGTGGAATGAAATACTGTCCATTTGCCTGCATTGCTAAAGCTTCAACAACAATTATTGGGCTCAAAACCATCAAAGATAGCCTCTACCAATAGAAGATCAAAGATAGCAGGCACAAGAAAATATCATTATCTGTAAGTTCCCCTCCCAGTCACTCATAATCCAGGCTTTGCAATGTATCACCTTTCCTTCATCAACCCTGTGTTAAAGGCCTGCAAGCTCCTCTCTACTGGCACTGCTGAGAAACCTTCTTTGCACAGACTCTAACAGTTTGTGAAAGCAATTCATCACTACCATCTGAAAGAAAATTGGGGATGGGCAAGAAATGTTGACCTTCCTAACGATAGCCAAATCTTGTGAATGAAGTAATAAATTCAGTGAAAACACTGATACAGGGTCCTAAAACTTCAAGAATATAACTCACTTCATCATGCAAAGTAAACATTCTGACCCCAGTATAACAAAGCATATTTCATCAAAGCTATTCATTTGTTTAAAATACATTACATCAATATAAGTGCCAAATTTAAAAACCCATTTAATCCAACTAGGCATAACTATGGAATGTTATGCACACAAACTAAAGACAATTACTGCATTTCTCGAGAGTAAGCTTATTCTATATTGAATGGTGTGTACTCAGCAGATCTTATGTGAGGTGGTGGGAGCAGTGTAATGATTAGCCTCTGTAGTTTTCATGGGAAGGAAAAGGAATGAAAGCAAATAAGGAAAACAAGGGAGTTCCTACTCCTAGTTACTTAGCTTTTCTTCCTGGTGGAATTCAGACTGTGAATGCTGGGCCTTGTGCAATATTACAAGAATGCCCTGGAGTAGAGTATCCTGAAGGTATCTGTAGCCGATAGACCCATCCCTAATTATGGTCAACAGCTTCAGAATATGAAAAGGAAGTTAAATTGAGAAGAAAGTACAATAATGAAAATACGTCAATATATTTGGGTATGAAGCAGGATGCCATCAGTGATGTAATGTTATTGTGGAACTGCTGTTGTGTATTTGATGGTTTCCACAAAGTTTAGCAGATACAGTGATACAGTCGGCCTGCACAGAATTCATCCACCTCAGCCTGGCATTTTTCAGTCAAAGAAATGTGGGCTAGTTCTCCTTGATGTCCTGATCAATATCATCCCTGAAAGAACATCACTAAAATGAAAGAGATTACCTCGAGATCATCCAATTTCCCTTTCTTGTTGCCTTACTGTGTGCAATTTGCCTTCTGCCTTTTTACAATGTAACACTGTTTCATTAGATGTAAAGTCACTTGGGAACATCCTGAAGTCAGGAAAGGTGCTAAATAAATGGAAGTGTTTTCATGTGCTCTTTGTTGGGCTACTGGAAAGAAAACAAAAATGTACACTGTTGTGTAAGGATTGTTTTCTTTAGAGTGGTAATAAACTATATCTGTGAGGGGGGATGGAGAGATCAGTGCTCTCAACTTAGTTTCTCCAGTATCTGACTTGGGAGTTAGGGAAGGTTTTTCTTCTGGATAGATCATATTGACACCTTTGTTGTGGTAGGCATTCACCTGAGTATATATATTTAAAAACAAAGCAAATTTAAAAATCATATTGCAAACACACAGCTGAAGCAGAAGAAATGTTCCCTGCAGTTAGGCAGACAGTCATCCAGCAGGATTTTCAGAGAGAAGGCCACACATTTAAATGTTATTCTTCAGCATGGTGATGTTACCTTTCCAATTAAAATAAAACATATCAAGTTTATTGGCTTCCACACAATTTTGCAATGAAACTGGGAATCTGTTCTCTGGAAGTTTGTTGTTTTAAACAGTTTAGGAAACAAAAAAATGTCAAGATAAGCACACCTTTTTTTTGGATTTTTCTGAACACTAAGAAATATATTAGTTTGAGTGGATAAACTGTCAGCAAATCATCAGAACATTGCACAGTGCGTTATTTATCATGCACAAATATCAGCAGGAATATTTAGCCTGGTCTTCACTGGGTACAGAGGAAGAAAGTGTGTTGTGTTTTTTATTGGGATACACAGATGAGCAAGTGCTGAATGGTAAAGGCAGGGAGTGATGAACATGATTTTGTCACCACTTCCTGACCACAACACAGCCAGACTGCAAGGTCATAGAGTCATAGAGATATACAGCACGGAAACAGACCCTTCAGTTCAACTCTTCCATTTTAACCAGATATCCCAAATAAATCTAGTTCCATTTGCCATATTTGGCCCATATCCCTCTGAACCTTTCCTATTCATGTACCCATTCAGATGCCTTTTAGTCTAACCTTGAGCGACTGTCTGTGTTGACTTTGCACAATTTCCCCAGGTCTGCATGGGTTCCCTTTGGGTGCTCTGGTTTCCTCTCACAATCCAAAGATGTGTAGGTTAGGTGAATTGCCCATGCCAAATTGCCCATAGTGTTCACGAATGTGTAGGTTAGGCGCATTAGTCAGGGGTAAATATAGGGTGATTGGGTAAGGGAATGGGTCTGGGTGGACTACTCTTCAGAGGGTCTTGTTGGGCCGAAAGGCCTGTTTCCACACTGTAGGGATTCAATAAAAAAAGTGTTGTAATCATACCAGCCTCCACCAATTCCTCTGTCAGCTCATTCCATACACACACTCCCCTCCACCTTTCATACTTTCTCCTCTGACCTTAAACCTATGACCTCTTGTTCTGGACTCCCCCACCTTAGGAATAAGACCATGCCTATTTACCCTATACATGCCCCTCATGATTTTATAAACCTCTATAAGGTCACTCCTCAGCCTCCGATGCGCCAAGGAAAACATCCCTAGCCTATTCAGCATTTCCCTATAGCTCAAATCATCCAACCCTGGCAACATCTTTGTAAATCTTTTCTGAACCCTTTCAAGTTTCACAACATCCTTTTGATAGGAAGACCAGAATTGCATGCAATACTCCAAAAGTGGCCAAACCAATGTCCTGTACAGCTGCAACATAACCTTCCAACTTCTATACTCGATACTCTGACCAATAAAAGAAAGCATACCAAACGCCTTCTTCACTATCCTACCTACCTGCGAATCCACTTTCAAGGAGCCATGAACCTGCACTCAAAGGTGTCTTGTTCAGAAATACTCCCCAGGACCTTACCATTAAGTGTATAAGTCCTGCTCTGATTTGCTTTTCCATATTGCAGCACCTCGCATTTATCTAAATTAAACTCCATCTGCCAATGCCTTAGCCCATTGGCCTATCTGATCAAGATCCCATTGTACTCTGAGGTAACTTTCTTCGCTGTCCACTATCTCCAACTCTAGTGTCATCTGCAAACTTACTCACCATACCTTCCATGTTCACATCCAGATCATTCACATCAATGACAAAAAGCAGTGGACCCAACACTGATCCTTGTGCTGGCTGTGGGAAAGTTAGACCTCTAACACCAGGGGAGCATACAGGGGAGAGGAAGAGCCTGAGTAATGATGGTCAGATGACCCAGTGTCTGGAGGTATTGTGTTGAATGGGTGACATCAGCTGCTGGAGATATCAGGCACCAGAGACACCATGAAAACATGGAAGAGCCAGGCTGGTGATATCAGATAGTCAGGGTATTTGGAATAATCAGAGGGTGATAGATATCAGTGACTGGATTCACTGGGGTAAAAGGAGAGATATCAGTGACTGGAAACACTAGTAAGCAAAGGAAACATCAGTGTGTCAATGAAATTAGAAAGCCAAAGACATTCAGGAGTCAGAAATATTATTAAGTCATAGAAATTGGATGTAGAATACTTTAGGGAGGTACCAGACATTTGAGGTACTGGTTGTAGCTGGAGACCGGAAAATCAGCAGGTGATCATAGACATTGGAAAGGCAGCAGCAGAAGGAATGGAACAGAGTCTGGAAAATCAGAGCTATAAGGATGTTGGATCAGTGAAAGGGCTATATTTATTTACAATATATATTCATGGATGGGGAAAGGGAATGTCCTGTAGCCAAGTTTGCATATTACATGGAAATAGGTGGGAAGGAAAGCTGTCAGGGTGACACAAAGTGTTCTGCAAACAGGTTAAGCAGTGGACAAGAACTTGGCAGATGGAATGTAATGTGGGAAAATGTGAGGCTGTGCACTTTGGCAGGAAGAAGAGGAACTGAATATTATTTGAATGGAGAAAACTACAGAATGCCACAGAACAAAGGGATTGGGAGTCCTCGTGCATGAACCACGAAAGTTAGCATCAAAGTTCAGTGGGCAATGGGGAAGTCAAATGGAATGTTGGCCTTTATTTCAAAGCTACTGAAACACAACTTCTCCTCATAAAACAGTCCCCCATGCCTGCGATCAGCCTTATGAATCTATTCTGTACTGCCTCCAACATCATACATCTTTCCTTTGATAGGCAGTTCAAAACCCTTCACAGTATTCCAGCTGCAATGTGACTAGTGCTGACCTTATTGAAATTTGCAAGATTATTATTGGGCTTAACAGATTCAACAAGAAAGGTTGTTTCCTCTTATAGGAATCTAGAACCAAAAGGAACATTCCCAGAATAAAGGATTATGCATTTAAAACTGAGATGAAAAGAAATTTCTTCCTTCAGTGGGTAATGAACCTGTGGAAATCTTTACTGCAGAGGGCTGTCATGTTGTATCATTAAGTATATTCAAGACTCAGATAGAGAGAAGGGAATCAGGGTTTATGGGGAAAAGGCAAGAATGAGGATTACCAAATCAGCCATGATATTATTGAATAGTGGAGCAGATTGGATGGATTGAATAGCCTTTGCTCCTACAAAGATCAGAAGTGTTGGTGGGTGGCAGGTTCAGGATTAGAGGGATTATGTTGATGAGAAATCAGGGTGTGGCTGGTGTTTGTGCTGAACTGCAGAACAGGTAAGGTGCACCTAGCAGACAATCAATGAACATTTATCAAATATTGGAAAATGAATCTGACCAATGTGAAATATAATATGGAGATTACATCCTGGTTACAATAATTAAATGACCAAGCCAATTCCTGGGAATGTTTTGGTTGTTGACTTGTTGTCCATCCTCCATCACTACTAGAAGTGAACAGTTTGGAGAAGGGTTGTAGTTGATTTTGAGATTTTTAAGATTTTAAATCCTGTCCAAATCCAACTCAATCATTTTGGTGGTTAAAATACCCCCCATTTTGTTTTTTTCTTATTGATCTTATTGATCAATTTCTTATTGATCTTATTGATCAATGATCAATTTATCTCGCTTCATTTGGAAATAAAAACACAATTATTTATTAATTGGGCAACAATTACAAATGACCTATTTTGAGCTGATTCATTGACATGAAATTGAGAGTGTTTTTTGAAGTAAAACAGTATGTTCTTCTGTACAAAATTGTTTTGCTACAGGTATTAACATAATGGCCAGTTGAAATGTAATTTATCAGCAATAAATTTAAAAAAGCAGTAGTGACAGCACAGAATAAAGTCCTTAACTTGACAAGTTGTAAGTTAACTGACAGCTAGTATTTAAACTTTGAAGGTTCCCGTAGGAAAGAAAGAATGAACGAATGAGGTCCCACACATCTGATATCCGAGAAAAGAATAATTTTGAGCAGATTGATGTTGATTGAGTCTGTAATTTTGCGCAGAGAGAATAGAAAGTTAGCATGAAGCATCCAAATAATCAGTCTTTATCTGTAGTTCATGGAAATTCTATGGTATACATCTCATTGGCCCAGAATAACAACAAAGCTAAAGTATTTGCTTTGTAATTCTGATACTTTATCATACAGTTTATATTAATGCTTTTAAACATCTTTATTACTTACAATGTTAATATTTTTCTGTTTTAGAACAAAATGGTAAATATACAGGAAAACTGCTCAAACTTTGGTCTGTTTCACAATTCAAAAGCAGTTATACCAAACTTTATTACTCAGCAATGAAATTACTGAACCTATTTCAAATCAAGTGAGATTCACAAAAATCAGTGGTGTAAAAATGATTTCATCTCTTGAGCTCACTGCAGAAAACTCAGTAAATGCAAAGGAGCTAATATGGTGTTGCTTTCAAAAAGATTGCTCTAAATAAAATAGCCCAATTACAATTATATTAGGCAATTGACATTGCCTATAATAAATTACTGTGAGAGTGACAAGACTGGATCTCTAAAGGCCTAATTTGATTCAAGCTCAGGGATGATGGTCACAAATCAGCAAAGGCTGTTACATGACACAAGATAAATGAGTTGTGGCAAATCCAGTCTACTCCCAGCAGATCCAAGCACATCACACAAATATGTTCCTCATTTAGCACATCAGCACTGAAGATGTACACTGGTAGTCTCCCAAAGTACAATGCCTGTTTGAAGATGTGATTCAGGAATTAATGTCTGTAGCTGACCTACTTGCACTTTACCTGTGCATAACTAAAGCAAAAGGAAAAACAACAAATCTGTTAACTAACAACTTTGTCTCCTACTCCATTATGCAAAAATAATTAACAATTTTAAAATTTTTCAACTTGTTTATAAGAAGCAGAACTTATGTCAGAATATTCTGTCTATATTCACACTCACATGCTGTGCTGACATAGAATCAATAAAACTTCTCCATCATGTGACTCTTAAATAGGCTACATAAGAAAGATTTAAGCTTGCAAGAGTTATGTCATTATTTCATTAAACCAAAGTAGATACAGTAAAATGAGGATAAAATTCTGTACAATTCATAAGGAAAATCTTCATTGACAATGAAAAAAGAATTAATGAGGTTGCATTGATAGATTACATTGGGTCTAATGTGCCATGTTTATTGGTGATTGTAATGTAAGACCATATTGTATGATCACTGGATAAATAGCAGTAAAAAAACCCTGAAATTACACAGTGCTTTCATGACCCCAAGATATAACAAAGCACTCTACAGGCAATAATATTTTTGAAATGGAGTCATTTTTGTGTGAAAGGCAATAACTAATATGCAAGAACCCACAATCATCAATATAATAATGACTTGATCATCCATTTCTCGTGAAGCTGGTTGAAGAATTTACGTGTACATCTGGAAGAACTTCCATGATGTTCTTCAAAATACTGCCAAGAAATCACTAATGCCCACCAGAAGAGCCTTGATTTAACATTTCATCCAAAGGACAAAATAAAAACTGATCAATATTCTGTGTAGAGATTAAGGATTTCTTGACTATTGTATTAGTGGCAAATTATTTTATAAGTAGAAACAAATGGACCCAAGAAGTTGTATGTAAGAAACTTTGTGATATATCTGATTGAAAAATGAGAAGTTTAATCATTCCTTTCATGTTTTACTCAGTTTGAATGATCAAAGTATACATCTAATCAGTTAAAAATTAATATGTATCAAAAATTTAACATTTAAGAAAAGGTTTCTTAATGCAAATTGGGAAAGTAAAACAGTGTGTGGTGGCTATTGTTGGACCAATATAAAAAATAAATGGCACATTTTTTTCAGGATTACATTTACTCATTGAGGCTCCCATATGCCCATTGTCACTTCGACTATACAATTGAATGTAGGCAAAAAAAAAATGCCTAACACTAGTTTTATCATTCATCTCAGACATATTGAAAATGCTTAGTTAGAAAATTGGATTTGTTTTCAAACATGAGTTTCATATTTCATATTATGGTGTACAGTCTCCGAATTAGACACATAATCACTTAACTCCCAACAATCTAACAACAAATACCTTCATCTGTACCAACAGTCAAAGAAAGTCAGCCCCAAATAGAGTTTTCATTAACTGTCCTAAAATATAGAAATAAAAGAGAATACTTCAAGACAAATATGCTTAAAATGAGAGGTTGCAAATCTCAGATGCAAAGGCCACAAATATCATTGTCACATTTGTTGGGATTGACTCTAAAAAATGTCACTTTTTTTTAATCATGTTCAGTTTCCTTCTAACGAAAAGTTGAAATTTTGTGGGGAACCACTAATCATGTAGCATGTCTATTTTTAAAATCAGTTCTAAAAAAAATTGACAAATCAACATTAATCCTATAATGAGCTGTAGAATGAGGTTAGTGAAGATAAAATGAATGAGAATTCTATTTCTGTAAATAGCAAGGTATAAGTTTTGATGTTTATAAGCCCAAATAAGAGAAGGAAATCTTAAAAAGTTATTTCAGATTATTTTCCTCTCAGTTTTAATTCATAAGTCAACGATTGGAAAAATCTGGAGAGATATCTGAAGACAGAAGCAAATGTTTAAATGTAAGAGAAGTTTGTGCTAAGAATAAAGAAATGAAGATCTGAATTAGAGGTGCACCAGTTTGCTATCTCAGGCAGCCTATATGAGCATGCCAGAAATGATACCATCATCTGTGTTAGGCTGTCCTGGAAGGATGAGGTTGTATGACACCCAAGACTTATTGCTATGGTTGCAAACTCATCAACAATAAGCCAAATAAACCAGAGTTCAAATACATCAAGTAGGCTTCTTATTGAAAACTGTTAATTTGTCAGCTGTAACATCAAATCAATATAATTGATTAGCATTATTTCAGACTTGGGCATTGTGTTTAACATCAGCTTACAATAACTAAGGTCCAGTTTGGTGCTGAGTTTGGTACAGTTGTCATCTTCACAAACTAAAGTTATTTGCATCCATACATTATCTTGTTTACTCTGTGTAGGACAAAAATGTGGTCAATTGTTGCCATAAGTCTTAAATAAGAAACAATAGTTCACAGATGAGGTTGTGCTGTTGTAGTAATTTCACTAAATTTAAATTCACAGACTTAGGCTAATGCTTTGTGAACCCGGACTTCAAATCTCATTGTGGTAGTTGATGAAATTTTAATTAAATTGATAAATCTGGAATATATAGTTAGTTATTAACTACTTTGGGGAAGGCAATCCGTCATCTTGACTTGTTTGACCCACATGTGACTCCAGACTCTTAGCAACATGGTTGATTCTTAAATGCCCACGTAAACTACGGTGCAAGGACAATTAGGGGTGAGCAAAAAATGTTGGTTTTGCCAGTAACACCCTCAATACATGAAAGGAGAATAAATAATTTTGTTTGACTTACTTTGTTTGACAAGAAGTTAGCTTATTAGAGAATGATGATTTATTGTGTAATAGTTGATAAAATTTTATCTATGAACTACAGACAAGAGTAGGTCATTTGGCTTCTGAAGCCCACTCTGCCTTCAATAAGTTCATGGCTGATCTAATCGCAGTCATAACTCCATGTTCTAATTTACCTCGATACACTTTGGCTCCCTTGTTAGTCAAGAATACAAAATGTTTTGGTATATAATAATCCTTTGCAGATAGCAGTGAATCCCCAGATGATTCTTTGATGAGAAGGTAAAGTGCAAGAGTTAAAGACTCTTCTGAATATTTTTCTTTCGATAACAAATTATAGGATTATAGGTTTATAGGCTTGCCAACCATTGCATTCTTCTTACAACATAATTTGTTTTAACCATTTCTATACCAGCAGCCTAGTGGCCTAAGTAAGTTAACCAGTTGATGCTAAAATAACGCTGACAGGTTCACACTCATGAATGCATCATTCCCACAGTCAGGAACACAGTCATTTCACATTGAAACACTGCAGTCACAAAAAAAATGATAAATTTCCTGTTTGGGTAGGATTTGTTTCGATGAAAGAATGATGTTGTAATCCATTGTAAAACTCAGTTCTCAAGAAAAGCAAAATTCACTTTTTCAAAACTGGTCAATTCTTGATGTTAGTCATGATTTGAGTTGAAATGATTTATACATTTAGCATTGGGATCAGTGAGATGAGCTGCACGGAAACACTCATAAATACTCTTGCAAATGCATATCAGAAATGTAACATTCATTATTGAGCAAAATCTACTATGACACAAGAAGTTCAGTTTTATAATCATCAACGATATTGTCATTTTATTTTTGCTTCAATGTTTAATATTCCAAAATTTGCAATTACCTGAGGCTGCTGAATTTTCAAGTCACTAAGTCCATCCTTTTTAAAATCTTTTTAGTGCATTTTCAGTCTAGTCATCAAACAATTTCAAGGAAAGTGAAAGCTGTTTGGTGTAACCAATGAAAGTATTGAAGTTTTCTACATGATGCTGATGGTTCTCAGACAGCATTTATTACATTTTTATTTAAAATTATACAAATAACTTGCTCATGTATAAATGTGGAACACAATTTTAATCCTGTTTGGGAAGAATGCATTTGTAATTCACTCTTGGCATATGTAGATACCCTCATTTAAGACCAGAATTACACAATAATTCATTAAAATTCTCCCATTTCTTAAACTTCAAGTTAATCTATTGAGTTTTGGATACCTGAAATAGAAACTATGCTGGTCATTTCACATTGGATCATAAAGGACTTTACCAATCATCATACATATTTGACCATATTCAAATTATATAATTCCAAAAACAATAAACAATTATTCCTTTAGATCGTTTTTATTGTATCAAATCTAGTACCACATTAATACCAATTTACATCACAGGTGTGATTCAAATGCCTCTTTGTGAGAACTAATGTTAATTTGAAGTTCAAACACATCTGCAGCTTTTCACTTTAACCCTTCAATCAAATTGCATGGTTTATATTTCAGCTGTTCTCCACAGTCTCATTCTTTCCTGCTTTTCTTTTTATTTATTTTTGTTCTTCCATTTATTTATGTCATTTCCAAACCATCACAATGTCGTAGTCCACTTTATAGTCAAAACATAGCTAGCAAATTGGATGGGTAATAAAAGGCCTCAAGTATATTTAAAATTTATTTTCATAACCTTTATTTTTTTTCAACTTTGTGACAGGGTTCCAACATGCCAAATAAAGAATTATAGTTTTCATTTTAAAAGTGTTGCCTCTCATTTTCACATTAACAAAAGCAAATAATGAATTGTTCTAACTTTTGGGAAAGAGTTGTATCATTCCAGAATAAGTTACACTGCAGTTTAGTAGGTTATATACCCTAAATAAATACAGTACATCTTATTTCAAAAACAAAAACAGAAATCACTGGAAAAGCTCAGTAGGTCTGGCAGCATCTGTGGAGAGAATCAGAGTTAACGTTTTGAGTTAAATGACCCTTCCCTAGAATTGATGGTTGCTAGAAAAATGTTGGTTTATATGCAGAAGATAGGGTGGGGGAGGGGGTAAGGTGTAAATGATAGGTGGGGATAGAGCCCAAAGAGGGAGAAGAACTGATGGACAAAGGAGTGGGTAATGATCTGGCTAGGAAGGTGAATAGCTGTTAATGTCTGTTGTACCACATCTTGAAGTATTTGGTAAAATGTTAATCCAAGTCATTTGTTCAATAAAGCATTTGTATTACAATGTGAGCAACAGGCTAAACAAAGTAACTATATTCTGGTAACATTCACCTGATATGTGTAGACATTTTTGGCAGTCATTTCTTGCATAATAGTGTGAAAATGGTGAGAAAATTTAGTAGGATTTAAGTTGCACTTCACCAAACTTGCCAGTTTCTATCCTAGTTGGAAAGTTTTAGGAACAAGAGTTGGCTATTCTGTCCCTCGTCAATTCTACCATTCAACTAAATCTTTGCTGACAAAATCTGAAATAATGTGTCAGCTCCAGTCTGATGTTTGACAAAGTTTCTTGGATATTGCACCTTTCTTTCTGCAATTGCCAGCTTTATTCAATGTTGTCATTCCTTATGAATCAAGACAGAAAACTGGGCCCTCAGCTTTGTCTTTTCAGTATAAATTATATAAATTATCAAATGTGATCTTTACTAAAATGCACCCCAAAGTACATTTAATTTGAATACCTGTTAATTTAATTCTCACTGTGGAGAGAGAAAAATGTTCTTCTGCTCAATAAATTTATTTTCAAGTAAAAACCGTGGAAATTACAAGAGGAATAAAAGCTACCATCTTGAATCAATTATGAGCACATTATAACTTACTAAGTTGTTAACTTGTATGACAATAACTACAGCTAACACTGAACCATCAGACTGTTATTTACATTTAGCTAGAGAAAGTAATTTAAAATTGACATCTGTTTTTCAAAGACAGTTTGTAAAACGCACATTAAGATATGAAATTGCAAAAAGTAACGTTTAAAGGTCAAAACATTTTTTTCCAATATATTACAATGCAGATAAACAAGCTAAGAAAATATCAAAAGGGAAAGTACATCAGACAGAGTTCTTAAATTGGAAAGGGGGAAACGTGTCACTGAAATTATGATTTGTACATTTTTTTACATTCCAGTTCGATTTAGTCTTCTGGATATTTGTGAATAATCTGCCGAGTTTAAAGGGCAGCGCAGCTAGCGAACAAACTTTAAATTCGTTTGTTGTAAAACGACACTCTGAGATTGGGGAAAGTGCTTATTTGTGTTTTAATTCCCTGATCTATACGTTTTCGAACACTCGGTAATAAATCTACGAAATTTGGGCCAACGATCCCAATAATAAGTGGCCTCATTAAATTCGTATTCCAGAGAGATTAACTTGTCCTGGTAACACTCCACTCAGCTCTCCCACCTCTTCAATGTAAACAGAAACCATTGGACGTGGCTGTCCTCTGACTAAGGTTAATCCGCCAAACGACTGCATGTACATCATTAAGATTAAATTGGATTTTCGTGTGTTGTGCGCAGTGCGTGGGTTTTCATGCTGTGGGAAGAAAGGGGGATGGGTCCCTTCTCTTCCCATGTCTTTAAATAACGCAGTAAGCTTCCCTAGGCGTCTGTGTGCTTTGAAAACAAGGGAAGTGGGTTCTGAAGCAAATCCTCAGCTCTTTGTTGAAGATAAAGCATAAGATGGGGTTGACCCCCGCCTGGGCGAATGTCATCCACACTGCAGCGGTCAGGTAGACCTGTGGGATGGTGCTGGCTTTGACAAAGACCCGCAGGTAGCAGGCGACAATGTAGGGGGACCAGAGCAGCAGAAAGAGCACGGTGATGATGTAGAACATCCTGCCTATCCTCTTTTCCATCTTGAATTCGTCCAGGACGAGCAGTCGCTTGTTCTGGTTGTGGGCGGTCTGCCTGATGCCCACCAGGGTCGGTGGGGTGGGCCCTCTGCCGAAGCCGGCGATCCAGTTGGCAGCCGCTTGGCCGGTGGCCCCGGGGCCGTGAAACGTCCAGTTCTGGCTGATGGCGGGGACCAGCTGCGCGGGTTTCATCTTGCGGTGGTCGTAGACGAAGAAGATGAGCTTGACGTAGACCAGGTGGGTGGCGGCGATGATGACCGCCAGCATCAGCATGAAGCCCAGGGTGTCGTTCGCCTTCACGTAGCGGTGCTCGAAGATGCACTGCTCCTCCTCCCGGATAAATTTGTAGGTGCCCACGTCGAAGACGGGCGGAAAGGCCATGGCCACCGACAGGGTCCACACCATGCAGATGACCGCCACGCAAGTCCACACGCTCATCCTCTTGGAGTAGAAGCGGTGGTGGGCGATCGCCATGTAGCGGGTGATGCTGATGCAGAACATCATGAAGGCGGCGTGGAAGCAGAAGAGCACGGCGGCGAACGCGATGATCTTGCAGCTCAGCAAGCTGTAGGTCCAGGCCGAGCCGCTGCTGATGGAGATCATCACGAAGGGGAAGCAGAGCAGCGAGCGCACGATGTCGGCCAGGCACAGGTCCAGCAGGAAGTAATAGGGAGCGCGGTGCAGGCTCGGCTCTCTGAAGATGAGGAAGGAGAGCAGCAGGTTCCCGGTCAGGCTGATGCAGATGATCAATCCCAGAGAAGCCAGTTTGACGGCGGAGGCGGTGATGGCGTAATTCTGAAGAGAACTGTTGGTCTCTTCGAGCTCACTGGCGTTCGCCATCGAGGTGGCGGCGGGCAGTGTTCGATCCCCCTCCCCTCCCTCCCTCCCACCTCCTCCTCCTCCTCCTCGAGTCAGTGCCTCAAGCTTTCCATTTCCAACGGAAAACCACAAAGTTCCTTTTCATCCTCATCATCAGCGCCAGCGCCGCCGCCGCCCAGGGACGGACTGAACCGAAGCGATGCCTCTCACTCTCTCTGTCTCCTTTTGTTGTTGTTCTTCAGTGTTTGTGTGTGTGTGTGTGTGTTTTTTGGGAGGGGGGAAGGTTGGGGGTGGCAGAGTGTAATTTCTTCATCCACCCTGAAGACCGATCATCTCTGAAACAGGAACAGGAGACATTCGTTTAACGGGATCGACCTGCTTTCTTCAAACGCCCCCAATCTCCCCACCCCAGTTTCCCATCCACACCCCAACCCAACCAGCAGCAGCAGCAGCTCCCCCCCCCCCCCACCCCCACCACCACGTACCGTGTTTACCAAACGATGTACGGTTAAGCCACAACACACACGCTTCTCTCTCTCCCACACACACACACACACACACACACTCCAGAAGGTAACACTAGGTTAAAATCATCATCAATACTAATACCTCTTCTTTCCCAGTCATGGCAGGGAGCTGAACTTCCGGTGAGTGCTCACAGAATGACTTTAGGGTTAGTGTGAGACTGCGCAGAAGAGAAGGTGCCAGCGTTTTTTCTCCGGCTCTTTTCCCCCTTTTGTTGGAAAAACATCCCTTTTGTTTCCAGCCCAGAACATCCCTGACCCCGCCAGCTGGCCAGCCCGGGCTCCGAGCTTTCTCTCGCAGAACGGGAGAGAGAGAGAAAAAAAAAATCCACTCCTCGTAGTCCCAACTGCGCAAGTTCCCTGCTGCACCGTGCAAGAATATCATCCCTCAGCTTTTCCCCCTCCCTCCTTCCCACCCCCAAGGCAAAGCAGGGTCGCTCTCTTTCGTGATGCTCTCTCTATACGGTAGCCCAGAGTGACTGGGTTCTAACCAGTGTGGGTAAACACAAAGAGATAACAGGCTGTTGCCTCCTATACTTCAATTTGCAGCCATTCTCATTATAAGCCGTTCCCAGACTGATGACAGCAGAGTCCATTGTACACGAGTGGAAATGTGGAATCCTCTTTTGTCGCTGATTTCAATTCAAAACCATGTGGATTTGTTTTTTTTTTGGATACATTATACAGTTGTATCGTCCGTGTGAGGATTCCAGAGGTGAAAGAATGCTCCTGAACATTTTCTGCTCCACATTTTCCAAAGTATCTCAATAAACACAAATACACACCCACAATTAAAAGCTCGGATGTGTATTCTCCGGGTGACAAGAAAACCACATTTATTTCAGTCAGAATGTCGCTATCATTCCGCTCGTTTCCAATCGGGATGGAGGAGGTGGGGTGGAATTAAATTTTCCCCCAAAAATCGTAAGTCACTGCCCACCTTATGTTAAACCCGACGCACGTTTTACACTGTACTCTCCTGGAGTACAAAATATTGATGCAACAAAGAATCCATTTTACATTATTGCGACAAAACAGGTTTTTTTTTATTGTTTAGGCTCTGCAGCTGCCACTACAGAAGCAATATCAGAAGCAAATGAAAGGAAGAAGGATATGTCATCTGCTCGCTCTGACACAAGCAATTGGACTAAACCAGCCTATTCAATGCCAGCTTGGAAGAAGCTGTGACTCTCCTCTGCTTGCCTGTCATGTAGTTAATACACATGCACCCCCTATGGACACGTTCGCCAAAGCTCTGATCCTGTCTTCATAGAAGTCCAAACAGAGAAAGCTCCGATAGGTTGGGCAGACACACTTAGACGCGAATGGCATTTTCCCCGTTAAACTAAGAGGTTACTATTATTGATTAGATACTCAGACATGGTGATTGCCAAATGAGCATGTCACATAATAAATCCCTGTAGTATGCAGTGTTTTATGCACACAAATATATTTGGTACTTCAACGCGGTCTTTAAATGTGTCTCATTGAGGTTGATCTTTGTTTGTTGCCAGGCTGGGTGGCTGTGCCCCAATCTCAACGTCAGTACCTTCATAAATCCCTGTAATTAAAATAGCAAGATCTTCAGAAACAGTAGAGTTAGTCTAATTTAATTCATCACACGCCCATCAACATTCTAACATTCGAAGACGCGTCACTGTTCTGAGCAAGGGTCATCGGACCTCACACGTTAACTCTGAATTTATCTCCACAGACGCTGCCAGACCTGCTGAGCTTTTTCCAGCAATTTCTGTGTTCGTTACTGATTTGTAGCACCCGCAGTTCTTTCGGTTTTATTTACAGCAGGTTTAGCGAGAAGCAGGATTTAAGGAGAGAGGTTTTAGAGAAGGCATTCTGGAGTTGAGAGATTTAACAGCGAATTGTGGATTTTTAAAAATCGACAATGCTCAAAAGGGCAGAGGTGGAATAGCACAGATACGAGGGAGGGTGAGTGGTAGAGCTGCAGGTTACAGAGACAGGCCGGGAGAAGTTTACGTTGTTGCAATATTATTACAACTCGTATTTGTAGTTGAACCGTGAGACCAACTTTGTTTTGGATACACAGCATAAAGATGGTCATGAAGATGGCCTGGAGCTCCCATTTGATTTCTGCTCATATCTGCAAAAATTAGGTGTAACCCAATTAAATAACGCAAACATTTGTCAACTTGAACTTTTACAGCATTTCAAAAGTCCTGTAACCCAATGCAGCACCTGCACACGAAGCTGGTAACGCGTCCAAAGCAGACTGATGGGATCCTACTGATTGCTCCATGTCAGAATTCTCTTCACATAGTGCTGACATTCTCCTGTACACAGACTCGAGTATTCATCACGTTTCCCTGGAGTTCCGCAGTCAATTGAAGCCTGGCTGCAGTTTGTTTCGTTTTTAGTGCTGCTGCAATCACTTTCATTTCAATTAAAGTTAATCTAAGTTCAGTCAATGAAGCAGCACCTATTTGACTTCAATTAACTGCAGATCACAGTTTTTATGTACTTCATTTTTCCCTTTTAACAATTGTTAAAAAAAGACAAAACATTTCAACTTGAATATTACATAATTTTTATCAAAACTCAGTTTACCTTCATACTGAATGTCCTACTCTCAATAACAGTTTTGATGTTTGCAGTAGGAATGCCATGTTAGGTTTACAGCCCATCAGCAAAGCATTCCAAATGGAAATTCATGAAAGCGCAATTTCAATAACATTTTTCTCATTAAAAGGTGTCCACTCATTAAAAGGTGTCTCACTACAATTTCAGTACTCCTGATCTTCATAATGTACATTTTTTGCAAGGCATACAGCCCAAGGGGTTCTTCTGTATCTCTCTCAAGACATCCTTTTAACAATTATTTTAAAAAAGGCAAAAACACATTCTACAAAGAGGAGGACAGCAGTCTTTCCCCCAACACAGCAAACTTAAGGAGCAACATGCAGAGGGAGTAGCAGTTGAGGTTCTTGGTCGATAAGCTGGATCTGATGGAAAAAGCCTTCCTCACCACTAGTCAAGCTAAGTCTTATGCTTGTTTTTTTTTGGTTCTGTCAAAGCATTCTGTCAAATTACTGTGACAGTATGTTGTCAAGTGGAGCCATCCAATTTGACCTACCACTTCATTTATCTGCAGGACCCCTAGGACATTATCTGTTGACCATTGTATGATGGAGTTATGGTCAAGAGTGCATTTCTGCCTTAATTACTCCATGATGGACAGGTAATACAGCATTATGCTACTATTTGGAACATTCCATGGCAATGTGGTCAGACCCATCCTTTACAAAGGGTGACACAGTATTTCATTGGTTTGCACTGCTGTTTCTTAGTGCCTGGGATCTGGATTAATTCCACCCTCGGGTGACTATACGTGTGGAGATTGTACATTCTCCCTGTGTCTGCATGGGTTTCCTCCCACAGTCCAAAAACATGCAAGTTAAGTGGATTGGCCATGCTAAATTGCCCACAGTGTCTAGGGGTGTACAGGCTAGGTGGGTTAGCATGGGAAATGCAGCAAGAGAGTCAGGGGGTGGAATGGATCTCTGTTGGATGGTCTTCAGAGGTTTGGTATGGATTTGATGGATCAAATTGATGAGATTTTCCAGCAATTTTTGTTTTTGTCCCAACCTTTACAACACTGGGAATAAATAGAATCTCAACATTTAGTGACATTTGGTGTTACACACTGAGAGTCTATGGACAAAGGTGGCCATCAGGAGAAGGCAACATTGGGTACATTTCTTCCCCCTTCACCTAATTGTCAGTATAGTGTATATGTGCACCTGTGTATCCAATCAGGTTTTGACCTCCAGGCAAAATTAATTTTGACTTAGGTGATTGTCGTAGTGCAGAAGTGAAGAATGGACCACATCAATCTACCATGTCAAGCAATGCTTCACACCAATGACCAGTTTCTTATCTGGAATAGAGAAGAAATAAGTTTTTGTTTTATAATTCTCCGTCTGGTTTTTAGCAAACACACTGGACCCAGCACCTTCAGATAATCTGACCTGGCCGTGAAGCTGATAAAGGATCAGTTAGTCCAGTTCTTACGCAATATTCAGCTGCAATTTAGCTTGGTTCCGGAGGCCCATGCAAACTGGTTGCAGGTGCTCTTCAGTTGGTTAGACTGTATCTGGAGTGTTGTGTACACCCTAATCACCACATTACAGGCACGATTTAATTGCTGCAGACAAAGTACAGAGGAGATGTACAAGAATGCTGCCCAGCTTGAAATTTGCAGATATGGGCAAAGATTGGATATCCCAGGGTTGCTTTCCTTAAAACAGAGGAGGGGACATGAGGATATGTAGAATTTGCTGCCCAAGTTGGGGGCTGAGTCAGAAACCCTCAAGGCGCTTGCAAGAAACCTCGATTGGCACTGGAAGCATTGTAATCTGCAAAGCCATGAACCAGGTACTGGAAAGAAGGTTTAGAATTAGCAACTAGTGCAGCCAATGCAGACACAAGGAGTGGAAGTACACTTTCGGTGCCATCACGTTTCTATCGTTCAATGGTTCTGTGACTGACCCAACCAAACAGAAGACGATGACATCATCCCTGCATTGGGAAGCTTTGACCTGAATGGATGCCATGCCTGGAATAGTCATCCCTCTTATCCCACATCTTTCCTGATGGACTCAGCAAGAGGGTTCTATACAATGCACTAACAGGATGAGGGTGAGAGAGCAGCCATATCTGACTCTGGATTTGTTGGAAAGGTTTTCTCATTTCCACTCATTGATTGAAACTGTACTACTCATGTTTGTGTACAATATTTTGATCCAGCTGTGGATTCCTCCCCCAACTCCATTCTGGAGAGCTCATTCATCATGTAAGTGTGCAATATTCTGCCCTAGTTTTGTACTGCTGATAGATCAAAGACGACAAGTGAAATCAAATAGAAAGTAAGGCTGAGTATTAAATCAGTCAGTTCCTGGCAAGGCACGCTTTTGAGATACTAGCAAATGCAGAGTTCAAGCTCCTTACTTGTTTGCAATAATTCAGAGGAGATGTTAGGTTTATGTTAATATGTTTAGTTGGAAACTTGCATGTAAATTTACTTCAGCAAAAGTGACAGTTTAAAATGCATTCTGGGCAGATAGAAACTCCATGCCATTTTTTTTTAGTCGTTATTTCATGTGGTCCATGTATTTGCTTTGTATCTAGATTGCAAGAATCTCTGGATCCCAGACAGATTCAGTGAAGGATAGCCACCTGAAGGTGATCTCATGCTACCTGACTTCAATTGACTCTAAAATCAGATTTGGACCTATATTTGATATCAATGCTCATCTGAAGAAAAACACGTAATGCTTATGTTGCAAAAGTGGAAGCATAACTATAGATTTAATTTAAATCATTTTACAAAGGAGCAAATAATGTACAAATTCAAAAAGCAAGATTCTGACTGTGACTTTTTGTTTGTTCTCCAATTCAGTTCCCCAACCTCTGCTTTCTAGTTTGTTTAAAATCATTTTTCCATTTTGCAAAAAGTAATTTTCTTTAGATCTTTTGTTTACAAAATTTTACGGCTAGGTTTGTTGTTCCTGTGTTCTCTGGGGTAAAATGGCTGATTTCATTGAAAAATACTGATATAAAGTTCTTAAGATCTGTACCATGGTCCAATCTGTCTTTAAGGCTCAGCTTTTCCCTGCCTCCTACAGTGTTGAACTGGTTGGTTGTCTTAACTGCTGCAGTTTACCAATAATGTGGGTTCAGTAAAGTGATTCCAACTACTTATTCACACTATACATATTACTATAGTCTAATTCAGAATGCTGCTTCTACTGCATCTCCATCTCAGACTCACTCTCTTATTATCCTTTCTTTGTTTTGATTACATCATTAGTTAAATTACTGACCATTGACATTAACCCCTGACATTTGCACTGAAACAATTTAAGCACAAGTACAAACAATAGTTGTAGGATTGAATAAAAATTAAATGCAAGCATTTAATCCAGTTTCTCATGTATGAATTAATGTGGGTTCCACCACAGCTTTAAGCCATCATAAATGTCCATTTCTGTGTTTTTTTTTATTAGAAACTGAAAACTGAGGGTTTTTTTCATAATGAGCTTGATTTTGTTTTGGTAAAGCAACTATAATTCTTCTATTCACTGCTCAATTTCTTCATATTCATTACTTCACCAAAGAATATATTAAAAATAGAATAAACCTTTGAAGTCAACAATGAAGCACTTTCTGAATAAAATTCAGTTTTATATTGAAATGCAAAGTAAATTTAGTACACATTGTAAGAATCTCAACCATTAGAATAATTAAATATATATAACTATATGTTGACAGTTTTTGGTATTTCCATCTCAGTAATTGTGCACATTCAACCTTTTATCGACATGGAGAAGCTCAAAAATAAATATCTATTTGCCACTTCACCCTGTTGTCCATTTACTAAGATTACATTATTCGTCATCATGTACAGTATTGCAAAGGTAGGGCGGAGTCAACTCTATCCAGATTTAATATTTCATTATGTGCTGATGTTAAATATTCTCCAGAGTATAATTCACTCTTCCTTTTCATTAGCTGTTAAGGTCCCACAGAGCACATTTATTATAAATGTGGATTCTTACTCATGTTGAAAGCTCAGAGAGGCCATGTAGTAGGATTTAAAAGACTACACTGTACAGACCTAATCTTCATCAAAAGTACAGAAATATACATCAGCTCTACCTTAAAAAATACTTGATTAGGATTGGACTTTTGGGCATCTGTATAAGAACAAAACTATGGTTGTATATAAGCAGACAACGTTGACATATAACTTTGGGGTCTAGCTTGAAATTTTTAAAACACTTTATATGAAATTCCAAATGCATAGAACTCGAAAAAAAAAACATTGTCTTTGTATTCTGTAATCTACAAAATAACAATTTCATTAAAAAAGTCTCATAAAAATTTACCAAGTATAGTATTTCATTTCATGGTTTTGCATTTGTATGATTAGGTTACAAATTGTATATGTAGGATCATTTTTCTGTTCAAATATGCTGACATATTTAATTTAAGGTACAGTTTTAATATTGTGTAAAGTGATTTCAGGTTCCCCACAATCATAAGACCATAAGATATAAGAATAGAATTGGCCCATCAAGTCTGCTCCACTATTCGATCAAGGCTGAAATGCTTCTCAATCACATTCTCCTGCCTTCTCCCCATAACTTTTGATCCCCATATTAATCAACAACCTGTCTGTCTCCATCTTAAATTCAATGACTTGGCCTTCGCAGCCTTTTGCAGCAATGTATTCCACAGATTACCATTCTCTGGCTGAAAACATTACTCCTCATCTCAGTTCTCTCGGGTCATCCCTTCACTCAAAGGATGTACTGTCAGGTCCTAATTGTTCTTACTAGTGGAAACATCTTCTTCATGTCCACTCTATCCAGAACTCTCAATTCTGTAAATTGATCACATAAATCTAGAATTCTAGGTCCAACGTGACTTTGGGAAGAAGTGAAATGAAGCTCCCCAGAGGCAATAATGTGTGGGTTGACATTGCATGGAGGGTTATTGCCACTTAATGTCACATATTGTCTGCAAAGTGCACAATAGACTTTTAAACTTAATTTAAGTATTGAGAGATCAACTGCAGGCCTCTTCTCACTCTGGAAACATTGGCGTATGTAACTTCTGGGAAACAGTTCTGTGGTTGCATGTATCCAGACATGCCTGAAGTTGGTCTGAAACAAATAAACTAAAAGTTGTCAGGCAGGTGTTCCACAATGTGACCAGAATTTTGCCTGTCTGGAACTGAATTCAATCCTGTAATTGCAGAACAAATGCATCTTTGAACATTTTTTTTTGTCTTCCTTTAAATCTGTAGCAGTTGTAGACACTTGCCTTAAAATTAAATAACTGTGGCTAATCTATGTAGAAATATGTTACTGTTGCTTGTACCTGTTGGGCAAATTGGCCCAAACTAAAGTAGGTAACATTTAACACTGACAAGTAGAATAATCTACTGGAAAAAGTATTCAGACTTTAAGTGAAAGATGATAGAGCAGAGATTTCCTGTAAGAGCTTTTCTATGTGAATAAATAACAGGAGTAGTTACGATACAGTCCACTAAGTCCGGCTTGTATTCAGTATTCATTCCATTCAGTTGAATAATGGTGAAAAGGCATCCGTAACATTAGCTGTCATATCCCAAGGTTCGAAACATTGCCATGACAATTTGCACTATATAGTTCTTTACCATGCAATAATGTCTCAAAAGTACTCCACGCAGACATAACCAAAAATAACTGGTATCAAGTTAAAGAAAAAACTATCATGTGGAGAAACCAAAATGTGTGGTCAGAGGTGGGTTTTAAAGAATGTCTTCAAACAGGACAGGAATGTAGAGAAGCAATGATTTGATCGACGATTTCAGTGTGTTCATTGTATCTTGGTATCACATTGATTGAATCGAATTGGCTGAAAGCTGGTATTTGTGAAACTGAGGTACCTTAAGAAGCAAAGATGGACCATTCACTTCTGGCTAACGATTATTGTAAATTATTCAATCTTGTCTTTTAATTTCACCTGCTAACTCCCCCATCTTGAGGATGGATGTCTTCATTGAACTCCCTTCTCTTGGTTCTTTAAGTGTTCATCACCATTCACTGCTGGACACACCAGGAAGTGCAGAGTTCTGATCTGGTCCAGTGGATGTGCAATCAGTTTGTTCTGTCTATTTCATGCTGCTTCCACTGTTTTGCATGCATATTTTTCAATCAATGGTTGGGAATCAGATAGCTTCCCAGTCAGATCTGGAGTCAGGCAGGGCTGCCCTCTCTCTCCTGCCTTGTTTTTGTGTTGCATAGAGCCATTTGCCGAGTCCATCAGGAAGGATGCGAGCCTGAGAGGGGTGACTATTCCTGGCAGCGGGGGTCTGCAGGTTAAGGCCTCCCTGTACATGGATGACGTTGCCGTTTTCTGCTCGGATCCGCTGTCCATGCACAGACTCATGTGCATCTGTGACCAGTTCGAACAGGCCTCGGGGGCCAAGGTAAACCGAGGCAAGAGCGAAGCCATGCTCTTCGGGAACTGGGCCGACCAATCCTCTGTTCCATTCACCGTCAGGACTGACTACCTGAAGGTGCTGGGTATTTGGTTCGGGGGGGGCTGGGGCGTGCGCCAAGACCTGGGAGGAGCGGATCAGGAAGGTGAGAAAGAAACTGGGCAGTTGGGAGCAACGGTCGCTCTCCATCGCGGGTAAAAACCTGGTCATCAGGTGTGAGGTACTCTCAGTATTGTTATACGTGGCACAGGTCTGGCCTATCCCCAGAACCTGTGCCGCCGCAGTCACCCGGGCCATCTTCCACTTCGTGTGGAGATCAAAGATGGACCGGATCCGAAGAGATGTAATGTACAATGACCGGTGCAATGGGGGAAAAAAAACCCAATGCAACCCTCACCCTGATGGCCACCTTTGTGTGTGGCTGCATCAAGCTGTGCGTGGATCCCCGGTATGCAAACACCAAGTGTCACTACGTACTGAGGTTCTACCTGTCCCCGGTGTTGCGAAGGATGGGCCTGGCCTCGCTGCCGCGGAACGCTCCGAGTAGTTGGACCGTTCCGTACCACCTGTCCTTCGTGGAAAAATTTATCAAGAAAAACACCTTTGACCACAAGTCCATCAGGAAGTGGTCAGCACGTAGTGTCCTTGAGACCCTTCGGGAAAAGGAGAGGGCAGATCCTGTCGAGCGGTTCCCTGAGCAGACTGTCAAAGCCATTTGGCAGAATGCCTCATCGCCAGAACCTTCCAACAAGCACCAAGACATGGCTTGGCTGGTGGTGAGAAGGGCTCTGCCTGTGAGATCATTTATGCACGCCCGGACTCTCTGCTGTACTGCACGCTGCCCTCGAAGCGGCTGCGGGGGGGACGAGACTGTCACACACCTCCTTCTGGAATGTGCCTATGCAGAGGAAGTCTGGAGAGGAATGCAGTGGTGTCTGTCGAGGTTCGTCCCGAGCAGCGCCGTGACGCGGGACTCCGTGCTCTACGGCCTGTTCCCCGGGACGCACACCGAGACGAACATCAACTGTGCCTGGAGGATCATCAACTCGGTGAAGGACGCTCTTTGGGTGGTCCGAAACCTGTTGATCTTCCAACTGAAGGAGTTGACCCCGACTGAGTGTTGCAGACTGGCACATTCCAAGGTCCAGGACTACGTGTTGAGGGACGCGCTGAAGCTTGGGGCAGCTGCCGCCAAGGCGCGGTGGGGAAAGACCACCGTCTAACATCTGCCTGCCTAAGAAGAACAGGGGGCCCACGCAGTCATTTGGGCTCCGTTGGCGTCTCAGCTCAATGTAATCGCACCAACCTGTGAATAGGAATGATTACCCTGTTTCGATACGCAAAGAAATGGAATGTTTACAGAATGATGACATGTCCAATTGTATAGATTAAATATATATGAATAAAGTATATTTTTGAAATAATTTTTTTTTCCCATATTATAGTCTCACAAGGTTCTCATCTCATTTTTAGGTTTGTCTGATGACGCACGTGACACACTCTCCTGCACACTTCTAATTGAATTGGGATTCTCCATCTGGATTGATAGTAATTGTATAATGATGGATGGGTTGGACCATGTGGTTAATGATTGTGGTTGAATAGAGTTCTGCTGCTCATAGCCCAAAAATCTCATGGATGCCCAGTTTAGGCTTCTATATCTGCTCTGAATCCAGTTAGCTAAATATGTTTGATTATATGTTCCAAGAAATTCAATGAAAATAAATGACATCTATTTTGCACAATGGTCTGTATCATTTAAGAATATCAGAAAAGTGTTGAATCTAAGGACATGTTTAAAAATTATTTGTTTGAAACATGCATGAGCCAAGCAACTGCAATTAGCAGACACATAAAATTACGTAGACAGGCCTGAATTTTGTAATGATGGATAAGGGTTCCAAGTCAGCCAAAGTCCAGTTCCCAACCCCAAACCTATCATTTTATCTGGGAGGTGGGAAGAGTGTTAAGTTGTATTTTGCACATCTGTGGTTCATGGAGATAGCTACACACAGATTCAGCTTTTGCATGGGTAATATGGGAGGAGACAAGTTGGGGGTAGCAACGAAGTGCTGAATGAATGAGACAGGCTTTCCCACAGCTGACCTCCACACATACTACCATGTCAATCCATGCCAACTTATGCCACTTCATGATTCCCACATCCCCCTGCCTCCTTAGTCTCTGTGCGTGTCTCTTGAATTCTTTCGAGGTGGTGGGAGTGGAGGGAGAGAAATAGAGAGAGAGAGAATTCTTTCCAATGGTAGAGTCTTAACTATGTTCACAGATGACAATTGCCTGGGAATGAAAATTAGATTATCCAGGGCACTTCCTCCTGTATTAAGTTTGCAAAGCTGGGAATTTTCCCAACACAGCATTCTTGACCTGGGTGCAAAAATTCAAGCTGGAATGCTGTAAAAAGATTTTGAAATGCTTTGCATCAAACTATTATCCAAACTGTGGATAATATAATAATTGTAATGTCTATTGAGATCATCATTTTCAATCTGTCATTAAATTCTCTGATTGGGATTAACGTTTATAGGAAGGTAGTGGACATATAGATTAAACAATTAGGAAGCTGCTTTCAGATTACTGAGATAGCAATGTTCAATTTTCTGTAACATTTTTCAAATGTTGTAATATTAAAGGCTAAAATTATAAAATGATGACATTGAACAAATTGTTTCAATGTCCAAAAAATGTGGCAGCTCATCCAGAAAGCAAATTATTTAGCAATTTCAACATAACTGGTAATGTAAAGTACTCTGTTACCCATGACTGGGATAGCATGTTAGAAATCAAGCACTACTATTCCTGGAGTCATCACAAAATTTAAAGACTGTGCCAAAGTGTGCAAAAATTCTCCAATTTACCTATCTGTTTAGACCCAGGTTAACATGCAGCAGGCCTCTATACTTAACAAGAGTTACTATTGATTACAAATAAATACATCCTAGTTAACGGTAAAATGGTTATGAACTGTCAACATATAACTCCAATACTTAAAACTCTAACTTGCTTATAAAACCTTCCCTACATATACATACAGAAAGGCACAGTCAGGGAGTCAGATAAACACTGGTGTTATTGCTGGAGGTAAATAACTGGAAGGCAGATCATTGGCCCCTATCCACAGGGTTTGCTGAGATGCCAGGACTAGCTGTTCTTCAATTTCTCATCTCCAGGTAGTTTTCACTTGCTTGCAAAAGGCACAGAGCAACTGAATTACAAATTACAAAATATCTGACTTATTGATTAAAAGCATCACCTTATAGCAAATGGTGAGGGAAGATAAAGTGGCTTTCTTCAGATTCAAGTATTTTCTACTGTAGAGGGATACATTACCTCCTCTTTCAGACATCTTACAACGTCTGCCAATATTGGTCATTTTAAGCGACTGGTTCATAAATGATAAACCATCTGCCATATTGGCTAAAAGCATCAGTTTTACTGACAATGATGAGAGAAAATAAATTGGCTTTCTACCTCCCCTCTGGCAGTCAGTGGTTTATGGCAATATAATTTGCATCCACAAGCTATTCAACTGCCAAGAGCCAACCACAATGTTATTGCCAGGCTGATGACCTTTGTCAACAATAGCTGATTACCAATCCACGAACCGACTTGCTATTTGCTTTCAGATGAAGAGGCAGCGCTCTGAAAGCTTGTAATTTCAAATAAACCTGTTGAACTATAACCTGGTGTCATGTGACGTTTGACTTTGTCCATCCCAGTATAACACCGGCACATCCACATCTTGATTTACTGAGGTCAGGCATAGTTGGATCAGAAGCAATGCAATGTACTGCACAACTTCAGAGAAATCGGGGTGTGAAAGTTATTCTGAGACAGTAGAAAATACCACATACAGGCTCCATCAGAAACCATGTACAAAAAGGTAAAAGAGAATAAAAATGTCAAAGAGAGATAGTAGAATCATGATAAAGCCATTCAGTCTGTTGTAACTAGTTAATTAGTCCTACTGTTTTACTATTTCCACACAACTTAGCCTTATTTTTCCTTCTGACCCATTTTCTAATCAACCTGTTCAGAGAGGTTATTACACACCTCGGGAACAGGTAGAACTTGAACCCAGGCCTCCAAGTCCATGGGGTAGAGACACTACCACTGTACCACACAAGGGCTAAATGAATGCTGCTTATTTTGCCAAAGCCCAGCATTGAACCACACACCTTTAGATCTTTAGTCTAACACTCTTCCCAACTGAGCTATTTCAGCTTGGTTCATTTTCAAATGTTACCATTGAAACTGTTTCCACCCGCTGTGGATTCTGGATCATGAAAACAAGCTGCTTAAACAAATATTATTTTATGTTGTTTTGTCAATTATTTTAAATCTCTGGTCACTGTCACCATTTCCAGTAGAAACAGTTTCTCACCAATCATCAAAACCTGCAATAATTCTGCATATACAAAAACAATTACATGAAGTATTGAGCTGTGCAGAAGAGATGAAAGGGGTGGGCAATGAATTAAGACAGACTCATGAAAAGAACTAGAGAGTGAAAGACAAACACGCAAATTCCTAATGATGGAAATCTTAGGCTTTTGGTACACTTCCTGTGAGATCAATGGCTGCCCTGCCATAGGGTTCACATTGCTGTCTGTTGGTCATTGTTATTCTCTGCATTTTCTTGCAGTGTTTGACTTAATGTTTGAGATGTTAAAAGTGCTGTAACACAATTGTTGCAAATGAGAATTTAAACCAAGGATTAAAATAGTGTCTGGTGTTAAACAGCTAGACGGTTATCAAGTGTCAGCATGCTACCTGAGTGTAATTTTGAATGATATTCTTTCTAACTGAAAAATGTAACCTCTAATGATGTATGGCACACTGGAAAATCAACACAGTTCCTCTCTGCACAGTTAACCAGATATTACTTAAAAATGTTTTACAAAGCAGGGTGAAATCGAATTCTCAGTTCTCTAATTTGGGCATGAACAACAATCAAAGTGGGAAAGGGCATCAAGACTGCTCCACTAACACCAAAATCCCATCTGTGCTTTGGCGAGTAGGCAGCATATCTGAAACAGATCAAAGCCTGTGAGGAAAAGGGGCTGCTTTTCGAAAGATTGGATTATAATCTGATGTCGTGTGACTTCTGACTTTGTCCACTCCAGTCCAACACCAGAATCTCCACATCATAATTTAAAATTCTAATCTTCTACTGGCCTTAGCTAAGCCTAATTTTTAATCAACATGTTCAGGCATATCATGGGAGATCTTTGGGGCAGGAGGGAATTGAACCCTAGAGACCCGTGGCTGAGCCTAATGCTAACACAGATTTCGAACACATCTGTAATGGAAATCACCATGTGCTTGTTAATGAGCATGCAAGAAACCTGACTGGAAATCCTGTTGCTTAACATGTCACCTCAGTGATAATCTCTTGTAATAATACTTGGCAATTGTGATATTCACAGCAGCTGAGTGATTTCATGAAATACATCAGCTTTAGACTGGTCTCAGTGGATATTTAACTCTGTTCACTGTCACTCATTTTGTTTCTTTCATTATTATTTTTCCCAATGTGTTTTTGATCAGATTATTACTCTGCTTTATTTTTTCCTAAATACCTCTACCTTTCTCAAATTCATTGGCAAATCAGCCCAGCTTCGTGAAAGAGTGCGGAGAACAGAACAGGCAATGGTCGCAGTCTAATGGAATTAAATTCCACTTTAGGTAAATGTATTCAGTGATTCCACATCCAGTGTGTGTATGGATGTCACAACAGTATTAATATGTCCAATAGCAGCTATTCATGAGGCTGCAACTAAATAGAGTCATAGAGTCATAGAGATGTACAGCATGGAAACAGACCCTACGATCCAACCTGTCCAAGCCGACCAGATATCCCAACCCAATAGTTCCACCTGCCAGCACCTGGCCCACATCCCTCCAAACCCTTCCTATTCATATACCCATCCAAATGCCTCTTAAATGTTGCAATTGTACCAGCTTCCACCACATCCTCTGGCAGCTCATACCATACACGTACCATGCCCTGCGTGAAAAGGATGCCCCTCAGGTCTCTTTTATATCTTTCCCCTCTCACCCTAAACCTCTGCCCTCTGGTTCTGGACTCCCCGACCCCAGGGAAAAGACTTTGTCTATTTATCCTATCCTATTTTGTAAACCTCGATAAGGTTACCCCTCAGCCTCCAATGCTCCAGGGAAAACAGCCCCAGACTGTTCAGCCTCTCCCTGTAGCTCAGATCCTCCAACCCTGGCAACATCCTTATAAGTCTTTTCTGAACCCTTTCAAGTTTCACAACATCTTTCCAATAGGAAGGAGACCATAATTGCACACAATATTCCAACAACGGCCTAACCAATGTCCTGTACAGCCGCAACATGATCTCCCAACTCCTGTACTCAATACTCTGACCAAGAAAGGAAAGCATACCAAATGCCTTCTTCACTATCCTATCTACCTGCGACTCCACTTTCAAGGAGCTATGAACCTGCACTCCAAGGTCTCTTTGTTCAGCAACACTCCCTAGGACCTTACCATTAAGTGCATAAGTCCTGCTAAGATTTGCTTTCCCAAAATGCAGCACCTCGCATTTATCTGAATTAAACTCCATCTGCCACTTCTCAGCCCATTGGCCCATCTGGTCCAGATCCTGTTGCAATCTGAGGTAACCCTCTTCGCTGTCCACTACACCTCCAATTCTGGTGTCATCTGCAAACTTACTAACTGTACCTCAGTAGAGGACTCAGCACCGATCCTTGTGACACTCCACTGGTCACAGGCCTCCAGTCTGAAAAACAACCCTCCACCACCACCCTCTGTCTTCTATTTTTGAGCCAGTTCTGTATCCAAATGGCTAGTTGTCCCTTTATTCCATGAGATCTAACCTTTCTTATCAGTCTCCCATGGGGAACCTTGTCGAATGTCTTATTGAAGTCCACATAGATCACATCTACTGCTCTGCCTTCATCAATCTTCTTTGTTACTCCTTCAAAAAACTCAAAGTTTGTGAGACATGATTTCCCACGCACAAGCCATATTGACTATCCCTAATCAGTCCTTGCCTTTCGAAATACATTTACATCCTGTCCCTCAGGATTCCCTCCATCAACTTGCCCACCACCGAGGTCAGGTTCACCGGTCTATAGTTCCCTGGCTTGTCTTTACTGCCCTTCTTAATGAAAACCTCCCAACATATACTTCTGTATGGATGGTGCCACTAGCAATCACTGAAGTAGATTTAAATCATTGGTAGTTTACAGTTTCCATTAACAACACATGCAACATTCGAGAATTAGTCGCCTTCCATTATATTGAGTTATTTACTGATTACATTTCCATTATTATCCTTCACCATTTCCTTGATTTCCCTTTCATCCTGAAGCAAAAAAAAACTTTCTTTAACTCTCTGGTTTTCTGAAGGTAACATTGACATTGCAATATCAGTTTTGCACCTTTCCAAACTTTCGAATAGCTGTGTTGGGTTCTATCTTTTACTTTTAATTACAATTTCATGCAATGGTTTCCAAAGTTTATCTTTAATGACAACATTTTACTATTAAAATGCACTGAAGTAAGAACATAATGTTTGGTTGAATAAATTGATAGAACAATGATCAGTGTATTTAATAAATTTAACATGCTGCTTTACTGTGCAGAAGTGTCACGTTGTTTCCCTTTTGTTTAACATGTCATTTGGCAGCAGGATTTATAGCCAGAAACAAAGCCTGCGTCCTTCTTTAATCTCAGAGATGGGTGCGGTTGTTGCATTTACCTGATTTCAACAAGATAATATCTGTAGATGTTGAGATGTCCTCGTATGGCTGAAGAGTTAGCTTCAGTATCTGTTGTACAAATGCTGTGCACTTAATTCTGCAAAGGCTCATTATTGTACCATTATGCTGGTTATGTGAGATAATCAGATACCATATACCTTTGTTGCACACCAAACCAAAAAAGGGTTTTTAACTCACTGAATGAAATTTTAGATAATTACGAAGCAACTTGTTCAGAGATGTTCTTACACACCTCTGGAGCAGGTGGGACTTGAACATGAGTAATAAAACTTAACATCCTTACTTTTTTCACCTTAGTCCTGGTTAGTATTACAATACCACTTGTCTTGGTCTCTTGTAGTCCTGATTTTTTTTTTTGTCAGTTGCTAATGCTAATGCTATAATTGAATCTGCCTCCAAAACATTCTTGGGCAGTGCACCCCAAGTTTTAAGAAATCAGTAAATAAGAAATATTTTTGCATGTCACCTTTGGTCTTTTGTCAATCACCTTAAATCTGTGCCCCCAATTTTTGATTTCTCCATCAAAGGCAATGTTTCTCTCTATCTAATCTGTTAAGGCATTTTAGATTTTGAACACCGATATCAAATCCCCCTTGAACCTTCTTCAAAATGAAGAATCTCAGCTTCTGCAATCAATCTTAATGGAAGTCTCTCATCCCTGGTATTACTTCTCTGAATATTTTCTGCATAATCTTTAAAATCTTCACACCTTTCCTAAAGTACAGTGGCCAGCATTGGACATAATACTCTAGTTGAGACTGAATAAGTGTTTTATAAATGTTCATTATAACTGTCTTGTTTTTGTACCCTATGCCTTCATTTATGATGTGCATACTGCATGTTTTTTTTAATAACGTCAAGCTTCTCTGCATCATTTCAACATTGAGGTCAGAAAAATAAAATCTAAACTGCCAAAGCACAGATGTCCCCAGGGTGGTCTGAGCACACCTCCAGAGCCAACAGAATCTGCTATCAAGTAAGCTGTCTTGTGGTGCAGTGGTAGTATTCCTACCTTTGAGTAGGAGGCTTGGCTTCAAGTTCCACCTGCTCAGAAGTGTGTAATAACAAATCTGGTTTGGATAGAAAACACCCTTCATCCCAACTGTGGAACTTGAGACAAGACTAATAAGTAAGGGGAAGGAAATAACGTTCAAAAGCCTTTTGAGGGCATTTTGGTGGTACAGGTGACAGAGTACCCTAATGAAATATCACATTTGGGCAAATTCAATTGATTTTACAATACACTTCATTGAGTGAGTCTCTATCTAGCCTGAATGTAATTGTGTGCCACTGACATGTTGAATTTCATGTCTATTTGGGATATACAATGGATCGAGGTCTGTAGTGACAGTTTGCTGCTGTATGTGGAACCAAGATGAACAAAACATAGTTCTACTGACACTATTACACTTCTTGGTCAAACATCTCTATTCTTTCTCTGGTCTCTGTGTATAAGAATTTTGTTGTGAATTAAGTGGTCACCAATGTCTGGGGCAGGACGTGAACTGCCCACAGGGAGCCAATGCTATGATCACCAGTGATTAGGGACCTCACAGGTGTGTAGTTGCCCTCTGAAGGCTACCTTTGGTAGGTTTGCAGGCTGCTTCCTCACATATCAAGTCACTTACCCCCCCATTCTGGGTATGGTTGCAGCCATCTTCTTTCACACTGCATAGTTTCAATTTTCAGCATGATGGAAATCAACAGTGAACATCTTTTGGCCATTGGCTTATTACCTCCACCTTCATATGTTGGTGAGACACCAACCGAACAAACTTCTTTTCTGATAGCCCTTCCGATAAACACCATGGGCTTTGCAACTCCCCTCACCTGCATCCACCTATCACCATCCCACCTACCTTTCCCCTAGCCCCACCCCCAGGCCTCATTATTTATCTCTCAGTCCCCTTCCCCTCCACATTCCTGATGGTCTTATGCCCAAAACGTCGACTCTCCTACTTCTCAGATGTTGCTTGACCTGCTGTGCTTTTTCCAGCGCCACACTTTTCAACTCTGACTCTTCAGCATCTGCAGTCCTCGCTTTCTCCTACATGAGCCTGCTCCTACCTAAACTTCTCCCCCTCCCACACCCAAGTACGTGGCATATTGAGATGGCCATGCTGGGTATGGTCATACACTGTACCCTTCTTGAAAACAGGTTGCTCCTCTGGACAAATCCCCTCCTTCATGACAACCTTCCCATCCATGTGTTACTTTATTCCCCTTCTTACAGACACAGTTGTGCCCTCTCTTCACACTTATCATCTCCCTGTTCCCACCCCCTCCTCCCCCCCCCACCCCAGTTCTTGCTTCAGTGGCCGTCCACCCTTGCTCTCCCCAAACATTCCTTTCTACATCATTTCTCTGGATAGACCAGATAGACTGACCCATCATTCCAAGCCCCTACTTGCCAGATTGACTGCTTTGGAGCTCCAGGACTGACAGTAATCCCCTTCCCTGGACTGCAGAGGTGTATCTCTTGACTGAGAACACCCTGATCGGATTCCTGACCATGACCAATCTCATGAATTGATATAGAAGGCTGCCCTTGACCTACTGTACCAGGAATCTCTCACTGACTTCCATGAGGAGTACTCCCCTAAGACTTCGAGACATGGCTGCTTGCTTGCTGCACACTCAGTGCGTTTGCCATATAACCACCTGGCTCATGGTGCAGGTGGGATACTGAAATAGCTGCCTAGTTGTTTAGCTGAACTATTAGGCATTCAAGGCAAAGCAAAGCAATGCAGGGATGCTGCAAGCATGTAGGCAAGCACCAGGTGAGCAAATGCTATAAGAGCTAGCGAGATGTTTGAGATGCAGCATAGTCCAACCTATAGAAGGGTGCCTGTTTTTGTGTACAAAATGTACTTGCAGCAGCCTTTCAATGCCAGTTGCTGGTTTGTCCTGAAATGCAGATCTGAGCTTCATAAGTAGTTCGAAGTGGGTCAGAGAGGATCCTGAGTAGTTGGCAAATGTCCATAGTTGAGTGGTGCCTATTGATCATGCCCTGAGGTGCCGTTTAGTATTGAGCAAAATGAAAGCTCTTCACAGCCAATAGTAAGCTGAGGCCACCAGGTACATTCCCTGACTTCCATTTCAAGAATTCCCAGTGTCTAGTTGGTTTAGTAAAATAGGGGCTGCATATTAATGATGTGTGATGTGCACTTAAGAACATTAACAAACAATAATCTCCCATAATGGACAACTCTCACTGCCTAGTGAAATGTTGCCTTGATGCACAACAGTTGCATCTAAGATGCAGTGAGTTACTCACAACATCAAGATAACCCTCACTGAATTTCTCAGATGATTCTGATGCTAACCTAACCATAGTCCATGCCATTCAGGACCAAAGAAGGTTCTACCCATAGCTCCTTCATTCAGTTAGAGCAAATAACTTCAAACTGAAAGCACATCATAATTTTCATAGGGAATCTGAGATAGCAAGAATAAATGTAATCATTGCCAGTTCTGCCTGCATTCCAAAAATGAAAGATGAAGTAATTTGTACACGTACATGTACAACTTCCTGCAGAGATGGTCTATAAGGCCAGAAATGAAAAAAAAAATGTAAATATTTAGAATATCCATACTGAAGGTGTATAGCATTCTTCTGGTGCCAACAACTCACCTTTACCACCAGTAATATTTGTTTCACTGCTTCTCCAATTCTTCACGATGCAAATTCACTTCTCTTTTTTTCTGGGCATGTATATCGCTAGAGGAGGATAACATGAACAAATAGATCCCAGTTTTCCTAAACCAAACCAAAAAAACAGCCCTACTCCACCAACTACACTTAGCCTTGTGTGGATGATATTGCCATTTAATGTAAATTGTTTACAAGGCTTAAAGGCACGAACAAATTAGTGAAACAGGAAATAGTTCAGACATTCGAAGTATTTAAAATTATAGAGGCGATATCGATATGTTGGTGAAATGGGCAAACATGACAGATTAAATTTAACAAAATCTAAGGTAATTCATTTTGGTAGGAAGAACATATCAGGGCAATATAAATGGTATCTTGTAATTATAAAGCTATGAATATATATGTACCTGAGTGTCAATGTGCATATATCATTGTAGGTAGCAGGATAAATTGAGAGAATGTTTGATAAAGTATCTTGGGCTTTATGAATAGGGGTATAGAGCATAAATGCAAGGAAGTTATGGAAAAATTTTATAAAGCACTGGTTTAGCCTCAACTGAGGCATATAATCCAGTTTTGACCATCTTCATTTGACAGGATGTAAGAGTGTTTGAAAGGGTGCAACAAAATCATGAATTTGGTTCCAGGGATGACAGTTTCATAATGTTGGGAGAAGTTGGCGTTGTGCTGTTCTGAGAAGTTATTCCTGGAAAAGAGGGCTGTAGAGTTAAAAATCACACAACACCAGTTTTTTTGTCCAATAGGTTTATTTGGAAGTATAAGCTTTCAGAGCACTGCTCCTTCGTCAAGTGGCTAGAGGAGTAGGATCGTAGGACAGAATTTATAGCATATGATGATAGTATCATACACTGATGCAATATATTGAACAAACCTCAATTTCTGTGGAGTATTTCATCTTTTAGAATGGGTTACAGGTTTTGATTCATTAATATGTAAATTCTAGTCACATTCCCGAGATAACTTAAGATCTTATATAAAAAAGGTGACATTTCAGTTCAGACTATGCATTAAAGATGTGAGGTCAGACTCTGTATGTATTCCAATCTTAAGTCAGACTGGTTCTATTTCCAAAGTAGGAATTTATAAAATGCCATAGAGTCATAGAGATGTACAGCATGGAAACAGACCCTTCGATCCAACCTGTCCACGCCGACCAGATATCCCAACCCAATCTAGTCCCATCTGCCAGCACCCGGCCCATATCCCTCCAAACCCTTCCTTTTCATATACCCATCCAAATGCTTCTTAAATGTTGCAATTGTACCAGCTTCCATCACATCCTCTGGCAGCTCATTCCAGACATGTACCATCCCTGTATGAAAAGGTTGCCCCTGAGGTCTCTTTTATATCTTTCCCCTCTCACCCTAAACCTATGCCCTCTGGTTCTGGACTCCCCGACCCCAGGGAAAAGACTTTGTCTATTTATCCTATCCTTTTTGCAAACCTCTATAAGGTCACCCCTCAGCCTCCAACGCTCCAGGGAAAACACCCCCAGCTTTGTCTATTTATCCAATCCATGCCCCTCTCACATGGGTTATAAAATAAAAATTGACTGTCTACAGATTGTGTGCTTTTTGACTAAATTAGAATGTATCTGCAAATACAATTCTGCAAATGCAAATTCACCCCATATGTGTGTGTGTGCATGTGAGGGAGTGAGAGAGAAATTTTGTGTGTGTGGGAGAGAGAGGGAACGATCGTGTGTGTGTGCGCGCATGTGTATGCATGCATGCGTGCCTGGTAATGTGTGTGCGAGTGTGCATGGGTGTGAGTGTGGAGTGTGTGTGTGCCTGAGAGAGTGTGTGCATGAAAAGGTCTGCGAATCTCTCTCTCACACATACACACACACCCCTTACTCACACCCAAGCACACACCCTCTCATAAGCATATACCCCATCACACTCACGCACACTCTATCATTCACACATACACACACGTAAACTCACACCCTCTTCCCCTCCCCCCCCCCCCCCCCATGTACACACTCTCTTTCTCACTCCCTCACATGCAAGCACACAACATATAAGTCTATGGGGTTAATTTGCATTTGGAAAATTGAATTTGAAAATACATTCTATTTTGTTCAAAAGCACACAATCTGTAGGCAGTCAATATTTTTAATAATCCATGTGACATTTTATAAATAGAACCAGTCTGACTCAAGATTGGAATATATACAGACTCTAACCTCACACCTCTAATGCATTACCTGAGCTGAGATGTCACTTTCTTTCATAGAAACTTAAGTTATCTCAGAAATGTGACTTGAAAGAAGTTCTGGGATTTACATATTAATGAATCGAAACCTGTAATCCATTCTAAAAGATGAAAGACAACAGTAATTGAGGTATGACACTACGGTCTATTGCAATAAATTCTGCGTCCTATGATCCTTCTCCAGTAGCTACCTGATGAAGGAGCAGCGCTTCGAAAGCTTGTACTTCCAAATAACCCTGTTAGACTATAAACTGGTGTGTGGTTTGATTTTTAACATTGTACACCCAAGTCTAAAAGCGGCACCTCCACATCGGGGCTGCAATGACAGGGTAGCGGAGTGGCGCTGGCATTAACTTTTCGGTGCTGTTTTGGGCGAAATGCTCCTTCGGGGAGCCAGCACAAGCCACGACGGGCTGAATGGCATCATACAGCTCCCCCGCCGCTCCTTCCTGGGATTCCATTCATTCCGCGCGGAGGGTACCCCCCTCGAGCCCTAACCATGACGTAATCCGAGTGACGCCATCAGCCCGGGTGGCTGGCGCCGCGCATGCGCCTCGGTCGGCTGTTGTTGTTGTTGTTGAAAATGGCGATCCCGGCGAGTGAGGATTTACAGCAGCGGCTGGAGAAGCAGAGGGAGAGCGCGGTTACCCCGCCGGCCGCCGAGCACGACACCATTCACCTCAACCAGGAGGAGATCAACAATCACGACAAGTCCGGCGTCCCTCTCAACTCGCCGTGGACTTTTTGGCTCGATCGGTGAGTGAGTGAGTGGGCTGGCGGGCTGCGGTGGCCGAGGAGGGCCTGGATTGTAAACTAACGCCGGGGAGCGGCCGGGGGGGGGAAGCGAGTACATGCAGCAGCTCTCACTCCCACACCGGGGGCGGGGGCAGGGGCAGGGGCAGGGGCAGGCAAAGAGACCGGATCCCCGTCAGGGTCACCAGTTTAAAGAAAAAGGTGAGCCCCAGAGATTAAGTTCAGGACGGGTTTGTGGTGCTGTTGGTGGTGGGATTGCACCCTGCCATGAATGTTCCTGGGCGCAAATAAACCAGGAGACCTCGATAATCTGCTAAATAAGTAGTGTTGCACTTTCCGCCGTCAGCTTTCTTGATTCCAGTGGTCTGTCCACTGGGCAGACGTCTCATCACAGTTTTATATGGGCAGCAAAATACTTTGACGAACTTGATTTTTTTTGCTGTGTTGATAGGACTAAAAGTAAATTGAAAGCAACCATGGGTGCTGAAGGGTGTCTTTCAGCACTGCTTTCAGGCACTTTATGGGTATGTTGCGCCGTATGCCGCTTCTGCATCGAGTTTGTGTACAAACAGCTTTGTAACTGTAGAGAGAGCTGCCCGAAGTAAATATTAACAACATGGTAGTTTTCTTGCACCTGAGGTCAGAAGGTTGTGAATTCAATTCCTAGTTGAGAATTGAGGACATGATCGACACTGGCACTTAGTGTGTTTTGCATTACTCGGCGCGCTTTATCTCAGTTGAGACATTAAACCGAAATTCCATCCATCCGTTCAGGTGGATGTAAGAAATCCAATGGTGCTAGTTGAATAAAAGGGCAGAAGTCAACATTTATTTGCTAACCAGTATCACTGGACATGTAGAAAATTTAGTCACATGATGGGCCAAATGGCTTCATTGGTGACAGCTAGAAAACAAAAAACTCCCAGTCTAATTTCACCTTCCTCTCCCAGTCCATAGCCTTGTGGGCTATGGCACTTCAAAGAATGAATAACTTAAAACACTCTTGACTCTTTTCTAATCTGTTACCAGTTATGTTCAGTCCTTGCCCCTGGTTATTGATGATCTGCTAATGGAAGTTGCTGCCAATCCACTTCAACTACCCCTTTCATAATGTTACATACTTCAGTTAAATTTCCCTTCTGCTGCTTCTTTACCAAAGAAAACAACTTCATCCTGTTCAATCTTTCCTCCTAGTTACTAACAATCTCCTTTACAGTGTGCCTCAACCTTATTGTAGTGCAGGCTGTCCTCTCACTTCAGCTGAACTAGTGGTTTACAAACTAGCATTAAAAATGTGTTGCTGGAAAAGCGCAGCAGGTCAGGCAGCATCAAAGGAGCAGGAGAATCAACGTTTTGGGCATAAGCCCTTTTTCTTTGATTCCTGAAGAAGGGCTAATGCCTGAAACATCGATTCTCCACTTTTCCAGCAACACATTTTTCAGCTCTGATCTCCAGCATCTGCAGTTCTCACTTTCTCCTACAAACTAGCATATACTTGAGCCCTCGATAAAGGAAAGCAAACTGTGTATCTTCTGGACCACCTGTCCTGCCATTTTCATCTTACCTGACCAGTCTGTGGATATTTTCTTGCAGTCTGCAGATTTTCTTCTTACTGTCAATCTCTTGGTAGGTTTTTGTACCAAATGCAATATTCTTAATCATGCTTCCAACATGCGTTGGTATTTATCATGCGCAAATAAAGAACTCGGAACTGAGTCCTGTGGGATTCCACTTGTAATAGTCTAGATTAGAGTGGTGTTGGAAAAACAGAGCAGGTCAGGCAGCATGCGAGGAGCAGGAAAATCGATGTTTCGGGCAAAAGCCCTTCATCAGGAATATTCCACTTGCAATAGCCTTGCAGTCAAATAAAGCCAGCGATAATACCTTTTGTTTTCTGCTACTGACCCAATTTTGGATCCAATTTGCTACTTTCACTTTGATTCCATGAGTTTTTAATGATCTAAGCAGTCTGCCACGTGAGACTTATGAAATCCTTGCAAAAAACCACATAGACTATATCAGCCATGGTATCCTCAACCCTCCTCGTTACCTCCTCAAAAATTTTAACTAAGTAGACACAGTTTTAATTTAAATCCCTGCTGTCTTTGGTGAAACCATTCCTCTCTAAATTACACTTTATACTGAAATGTTTCTGCTTATTTGCTCACCACCAACTTTAGGTTGACTCGCCTATAATACCAAGGCAAATGAAGGGCTTTTGCCCGAAACATCGATTTTCCTGCTCCTCGGATGCTGCCTGACCTGTTGTGCTTTTCCAGCACCACTCTGATCTAAACTCTGGCCTATAATACCATTTTAATAGTTTTTGTCTGGTATCATGCCTGCAGCCAGATAGAATTGGAGATTATCTGAACGACCACTATTTCTTGCCTGCTTTCCTTAGCATTTGGGATACATTTCAACTTAGTCTGATCCCCTTTCCATGATGTCTGAAAGTATGTCAATGTGCCGTAGTTGGTAGATGCTCTCCTCTGAATCAGAGGTTTCAAAGTTTAAATCTCACTCCAGGACCTGAGCACAAAAATCTATGCCAGAACCCCAGTGCAGTAGTAATGGGGTGCTGCACTGTTTCAGTTGAAAAATGAAAGAAAATATGTGAAAGATCCCATGGCACTATTTTTGACCAAGAACAGGGAAGTTATTCCTGGTCTCTGGTTAATATTTATTCCCCCCTCTTCCAGCACCAATAAAAGAAAAGATGATCTGTTCACAATCACATTGGTGGGAACCTTGTAGTGCGCCACTTAGCTCCCTGATTTCCTCAATTATAGATGTGATTTCCTCAATTATAGATGTGACTTTATTTCCAAGAAAATTTTCATTTTGAACTGTAAAGTGCTTTGAGATGTCTGGTGGGATGAAATTTGCTTTCAAAATGCAAGCCTTTTTTTAACTTCAAGCATCTTTTCAGTAATAGCTGTGATATACATCTGAGTATCTATCTGTGCCATCCACTCATCTAGCTAATTCACTAGAGTCCTGAAATTGAAGTATTATATCACCAGACACTGAGCAACTCTTATTTCCTAGTCTTTGCTCCTTCTAGGCATACTTTATTAATAATTTTCTGCCTTCTAGTTCCAGTTTTGCTTCTCTCCCTCTAGAATCTTCACTTGTGTCCCAACCTGATGTCAGCTAAGTTAAAGCCTCCCTGCAAACCTCTCTATAAAGACCATAAAATGTCGGAGCAGAAGTAAGCCGTTTGGCCCCTTGAGTCTGCTCTGCAATCCATGCAGGTCATAGCTGAACTGAGAGTTCTCAATCCTACATTCTGCCTTTTCCTGTAGCCCTGATTTCTTTACTGATTAATCTGGCTCTCTCAGTCTTGAATATGCTTAACAATTAGCCATTACAGTCCTCTGAGGCAAAGAATTCCAGCAACTCACTTCCCTCTGAGAGATGAAATTCCTGCTCAATTCTATCTTAACTAGGCAATGTTTTATTCTAAGATTACACCCTTTGGTTCTTGACAATCCCATAAGGGGAAACAACCATTACAGCTCCTCTGTCAAGTCCTCAAAGAATGTTCTATACTTTCCTCCTTCTAAACTCCATTGAGTATGAGTCAAACCTTTGCATCAGAAAATTGATCCTTCCATACTTTGGATCAACCTAGTAAACCTTCTTGGGACTGCCTACAATGTCAGTATATCTTTGCTTGGGAACAGGAACCAAAGTTGTTGATAGAATGAGTACCTTGTATAGTTTAGCAAGACTTCCTTTGTTTTTTACACACTCCATTCCCTTTGAAATGACGGCCAGCATTCCATTTGCCTTATTACCTGCTGAAATTAGATTTATGCACAAGGGTTTTGTGATTTATGCAAAAGGATCCCCAATTCCTCTATGCAGCTTTGGCGATTACCACTTAAACAACGTACAGTTCTTCTAGTTGTCTTTACATGAGGTTAGGGTGCATATTATCACATTTTCCCACATATTCCAGTTTTGCCTACATTCATGACCCTGTATATCCCTCTGTAGACTCTATCATCCTCACCACTTGCCATCCCACGTATTTTTGTTATTTGCATATTTGATCACTTTCCTTATCCAAGTCACTAATATACAGAGGAATCTCGATTATCCAGCATTCGATTATCTGAATTTCGTATTATCCGGACAAGATCACAAGGTTCAGATGCTTGGCTAAACTGTTATCAGGCATTCAATTATCCAAGCATTCGATTTATCCGAATAATTTATCCTGCCCATGTTGTTCGGATAATCAAGGTTCCTTTGTATATTGTAAGTAATTGTCGTCCCAGCACTGTCCCTGGGCTCTGCACTAGTTTAGGTTGCCATTTTGAAAATGCCTCCTTATCCCAACTAACTTCTATTAGTTAGCTAGCCTTCTGTCCTTCTACTACTCTCCAAAACTGTGGACTTTTGTCTTACAAATAATATATTTTTATTCTATGCCTTTAGGAAGCCCAAATAAATTACATCTACATGTTCTTCTTTATCTCTTCTGCTTGTTAGTACCTAAACAAATTTCACTAAATTTGGTGAGTCTAGAGCCAGAGTGTACAACTTTAAAAATAAGGGGATGCCACTTAACTCAGAAGTGTTTTGTATACTCTGAGGGCTATGAACTTCTGGAATTCTCTACCACAGAGGGCTGTGGAAACCCAAATCTTCAGATTTATTTAAGGTAAAGCTGAATATATTTCTGTCTTACCAGTGAGTTACGGGGTGAATAAAATGCATTGTGTTCATTCGGCCAGGCTGAATGGCCAACTCCTGCTTCTGACTTGGAGTTTTCATGTGACATACAATGGGCACAGCAAAGTCCTGCCCTATAGTTTTAGATTAATTAAACTTGATAGAGAAGCTAAAAACTTATTGGATTTTTTATTTTGGGGAAAAGAAGTTCACCAGCTACATACCAATCAGCAGCATCCCCTGTACTGATGCCACTTAGATTTTTGTTTACCTCACTCTTGAGATTTCCTCTGAAATTGAACTTAACTCCAATATACCTGTGTTCTTGAGTTCAGACTCTCTGATTTAATAAAATGATAAATATTGTCACAAGCTCTTTCTATGCAACTGCCTTAGATTCAAGCAACAAAAAGACTATAATGTTCACCAACCAATCACTCATTCACCTGCAGTACTGTGACATCACTGATTTCCTTTTTGATTTCTCTCCCCTCATTGTCTTGACCTCTGTTATAGTCCCATTTTTACTACTGATGTTACCTCTGGGCCTGAGTCACTGCTGCTCTGTATTTCCTACTTCTGATTCAGGCCTCTTCTGCTTCTACGCTGAAAGTGAGATCCTTTATCCTTATTGTTGCATTTAGTCCCATACACTCAGGTCTTGGTTTGTCTCTTCTTTTTATCCACATCCTGGTTCAGTTCTCATTAATTTTTAAATAAAAATATACTTATATGCACCTATTCACTGTTTTAGTTCTGTACAATAACATTTTAAGCAAACAAAAAGATTGGAGTTTGACTCTATCCAACATACAAGCATCTATTTACATGCATTTGAAGCACTGGGAGGGTCTAATAACTGAACGTTTAACTTTGGCAGAAAGATCTCAGATACTGGTCTTTCCCCATTGCTCCTTGGTGACAGCTGCCCCAAGCTTTAGTGCATCCTTTAACATGTAATCCTGGATCTTGGAATGTGCCAGTCTGCCACACTCGGTTGAGATCGACTCTTTGTTCTGGGAGACCATCAAGTTTTGAGCAGACTAAAGAGCATTTTTCATTGAGTTGATGGTCCTGCAGGTGCAGTTGATGTTTGTCACCATGTCCTAGTTCTTGCCTTGATTTATCTTGGCCTCCAATGCCAGTTTGAACTGACACGACTCTCAACTATTACAACAAGAGATAATGTGATTTGTGTTCAAATTGGATACAGTTCCCTCCGTATAATAGTGACTACACTTTTTAGAAGTGCTTCATTAGCTGTGAAGATTCCTCGTCACCCCGAGGGATGTGAAAGGCACAATGCAATTGCAAATTCTTGTGTTGTCCCACAATTTAATCATAAATGAAAGCTAATACAGAGAGTTGGAATTTGTGATATCTAACAATTTTATGGGTGTGTGAATGCCAGCATGTGAAGTGGCATGCCTGCATTGTGTGCACAATTTGCTTGCTTATTGATTCAATGAGGGAACGCACACAAATAAGCCATTGTGCTTTAATCTGAGTTATTTTCATACAAATAATTTAATTTTTTTCTGGTTTGAAACAATACTTTTTGGAAAAAATCAAATGAAAAATAACGGCAGATATTAATATTCCCTGCACATTATAATACAGTGCCACACTGTAGTGCAATTCAATAGCCAAATCTTATTGAACCATTTGTTATTTAAATGAAAACTCTCCTTGCCCATATCCATATTGATTGTCAAAGGGCCATCAGACTAAACTGAAGCTTTGAATCTTCTGGATTGGTACAATAATTCATAGTTAACTAAGTGCTTTATTGAGAATAATCAATTGAAATTAAGCTTGTTAGTATGAGGCAAGGGATTCATAACAGGATAGATGCTAAAGTGTACACACTGCGAAACCCTTGAGAATGAATTTTATGTTTTAATCAATGAAACTTGCATTTAAGCTATACACTTTCCAGTTGTAACAGTTGATATGTATTTGAGTGACAATCCTGTGAGTGCTTAACTTTAAAGTGGAATTTTTTTCCTGAATTGTACCTAACAATTGCTACATAGACTAAAAATTCAGATGGTTGAAATTTAAACAATTTTTCTTTCCTTGATTCTGAAATCTCTCATGAGTCTCTTTATTTCAATGCAATTTAAGTGCAGTGTCTAGCTTGTTAAATCAGTGTTGCTTAAACGACAAAAAGGACTGATGCTAACTTTGGATTACCGCTGGAAAGTTATTCAAAGATTCAAACCATTAAGGTTTTTTGTAGAAGTTGTTAACTTTAGTGTGGTTAACTACCATTTGTATTCAGCCTGAATTGTACTGAACATTTCTTCCTCAATGTGTCTCTCCTAATTGCGTAGATTTTGGTATAGACACATATGGGTAGAATCATCAAATCCCTACAGGGCACATAGAGGCTAGTCAGCCCATCCAGTCTGCACCAACCCTCCAAAGAGCATCTATCTAACCTAACTTAAACATCTTTGGCCAGTGGGAGAAAACCAGAGCACCCGGAGGAAACCTACAGAGACTCGAGGAGCCCATGCACATTCCGCACAGTCAAGTCAAGGCTGGAATCAAATCTGGGTTCCTGGCGCTCTGAGGCAACAGTGCTAACCACTGAGCTGCCTCCTGGTTCCAGAGGAATGTGGTACAAATTCATTTGTATGCATTCCTAAAAACAACTGTCCATTTTTCAAATGTGGAACAAATGCTTTTTTGATGAATGTTATATAAATAGCACATCTGTTGACATTGTTAGTTACAATATTTGTTCAACAAACACCCCTGATATAATCACTGATGTTATTTTGTCAAGCCTGATCTGGACTTAAGTAAATAGTGTCATTTGTGTCCTTGAAGTAGCCTGTGGGTTCTGATCTCTGAAGTAGTTTCCATTAGCAGGGAAATCCTGTAGTAATCGACACTGAGGCTCTTCTCATTCCTCCTTTGATTTAAAATTACTTTGTCCTTTTCTACCTGAATTGGTTAGTAGAGTTCAATGACAGAGTTTATTGTACAAAGAAATACTGGAGCACCGGGGGGAGAGAGAGAGACCAACAGCACAGTGATCAACTGCGAGTCTTCTCTCAACCCGGAGCACATGTCAAGATACTTTTATACATTTTGTGATATAATAGATCAGTGAAGAGGTTATTGTCTCTGTAACATAGTTTGTTGTAAACATTGCAGAATCATTGATAGTTTTGATGCAGTCATTGATAGTTCCAGCGCAGCCTTTGTTAATTTCAGCGCGGTCGTTGTCCGTTTCAGTACAGACATTCAGTTTAAATGACAATGCGGAAGTCCATTGCTGTAGTAATGGGCGCTAATCACTCTTCCTGAGAAGGCTATTAGCACTTTGTATTGAGTCTGTATCAAAGGTGTTTGCTGGACCTAGACACTTCAGTGGGCAGTGTTCGTAACTCATGTGTATTCTCTTCCCCCACCCGCCTTAAACTAATCAACTAGGTTGTGAATGCATTGTGCTGGCATTGTGGTGGCCCCAGGCAGTATCTGTGTTTGTTCTGCTGTCTTTCTCCATATTGTGGTCCGGCGGCCATCTTGTGTGTCCGTCTGCCTAGTGTCATCCTGCCCTGTGCTATCTCCCACTTCACTCCCCCCCCCTTTTGTGGTCAAGGAGGCGACTTTGGCGATCTCCTGCAGACCACCCAATCTACATGTAGAAGTTGGTCCTCTCTAGGAGGTCCTCCTCCTGAGGGGTATCACGGAGTGCCAATTTTGTTGGGGGCTCTTCCATAGTAAGACTCGCTGCTGGTACAGTTCTCGTCAGTAGCGCCTTACGGCAGAGCTTTAAACATCCGAGGTCCACACAAAATACCAGCATGAGTGCAATAGGAGAACTATCCCGTGTGCCAAATAGGGTTCCCAAGATTTACCTATCAATGTCGGGGAATGGGTCTGGGTGGGTTGCGCTTTGGCGGGTCGGCGTGGACTTGTTGGGCTGAAGGGCCTGTTTCCACACTGTAAGTAATCTAATCTAATCTAAACAATTTAGCCGGCTGTCTGTAATTGTGGCTCCCTGTTGAAAATTATCTAGCTGGTCTCTGTTATTTTGATGGCTTCTGTAATGTTATAAGAGGTAACAATAACATGGGTGATACAATTGTCACCAATAATTGTGCAAACACCCCCTTGCTGTTCTAATTGATAATCCACTGCATAATGCGTCTGCTGTGTGCAGAGTTCAGCCAACTCTGTGTATTAGTTGCTTCCAGAGTTTTTGAGGTGTTATTGCCGAAGATAGTCAAGCCACATACAAGGTAATTTTGGCTTTTAGCACTGACGACCCCTCCGACTCCCAAAGATACAGAGATCCCAAGAATTCTTCACCCAGTGATGACCACAAAGTGGTGGAGACCTGTCAGTCAGCACAGAACTCCTGATGATGGAATGGGTCCCTTTAAATAGAAAATCAAATCCCTTTGTCGCTCGGTAATATACATCGCCCTGTCCACCCATATTGTCTCAATCCCCTGGAGTACCCCCCTCCCCCCCCCCCCCAAACCCCAAACTGGAAAGTGTCAAATGGGTGCATCCATGTGGCAGAGCTGGCCTGGGTGCCATTGCACTGACCACTATGAATTGTCTGCCCTCGGTCACATTCAAGCATGCCTGCTTGCTGCAGGTGCTGGTAAACTGTCCCCTGGTGACTGTACCGTGCTGATAAGTGCACTGTCTCTGGACGCATGAATCATTTTTGGGAACCAAGGCATAAACGCATCCCCATCCCTGCCCTGTGAAACAGCGTGGGTAATTACTGGGTTTTAAATGGGTTTTCCCTTCCTTAGGCTGGGGGACTAGGCCCCATGGGCTGGTGGTCCTAACCAGCTGCACACATCTACCCTCGACTCCCTACTTATATTTCCCTCTGTGCCCCTTGCACGACGCTCTCGAGATGCCTACTATATACAGGTTGCAATGGGCCCATACTGGTGTGGCTACAAATAGGGAATTCTACTGATCATGCCAGTGGGTAGCAGACAGTTCGGTTACCATGTAACTTAGGTGGGGTTTATAAGAGGTTATCTTCAAATCCTGATGTGCTCCTGACAGTTGCGACACTTAAACACAGTAAAATACATACAGGTATATACATTTTTGCAGTTAAATAAAGTTATGAGTCAAAGTCTTTGTTTTCGTCAGGAGGTGCAGTCGTGCTTCTGTGTGGTTTGTTCTGTTGTGTTTCACTGCCCCCCCTCCCCCGGGATGACCATCTTGTCCACTGTTCCTGTCTGCACCTGGGGAATGGTCAATGACATCAGTTTGGTCACAGAAGTCTTGAAATGGTTTCAGTTGGGTCCAGTGCTTCCATGTGCCTTTCCCTTTAATATCTGTGCAGGCACAGGTGTCCCCACTTATTACCACGTCGTATGGCCCATTCCATTTTGGGGCAAAGCCTGGTTTGTCGGGCAGTGCTCTCTACAGGACACGGCGTCCTGCTGCTGGGACCTGAGGGAAGATTTCAAGTTCCCCTGCCTTTTCCTTTTTTTGTCCTGTTTATCAATTACAGATTTCTGCATCCCTTTCAATTGGGCATTTAATTCTATCACGTACCACCTAATTTTGTCGTTTCGTGGACCCACATCGGTGACATCTGTGATTGTCACTGGCAATTGCATTGCTCGCCTGGTCACTAATTCAAATAGCCTAGTTGCCTGATTTGTGGTGGCACTTAATTTCATTAGTATGGCTGGCAGCACTTCAGTCCATGTTCTGCCTGAGGTTTGCATAGCCTTAGCTAAAGTATTTTTGAGCATTCTATTCATTCACTCTGCCATCCCTGAGCTCTGGGGGTGATGGGGGATGTGAAATTTTTGTCTAATGCTGACTAATTGGCAGGCAGTCTACATGCATTTGTCTGTAAAATGCGTCCCTTGGTCAGATTTGATCTGGAGGGGTACCCCCCCCCCCACAACTGGCTACAGTGGCCGCAGTGCAGCTTTTTAAGTCAGGAATGCCTCTACCCACCGGGTGAATTGGTCTATGATGACCAGGCAGTATGTTTTTCCACGGGAAGGTGGTAGTGGCCCTGTAAAATCTATCTGAAGGTGTTCCTAGAGTCCCCTAGGTCTGGGCTGGTGTCCCATCTTAACCCAGGGAGACCCATAAAAGTTATGTTGTGCAAAAACCATGCATCTGCAGCAGGACTTGGCCACATCTCTCCCCATTCCCTTCTACCACCACACTCTCCCTTGTTGTCATTGCCTCTCTACCTCTATGGGAGAGCCCATGGTACAGGTCAAGCAATGTGTTCTGTATACACGTTGCCTGCTCACCTCCAGACACCATCCTCCCCTTTGAATGCCCCCTGCAGTTTCCATTGCACTCTCTCTTATTGCAGGGTGTCCTTCTGTAGCTGCTCCTATAGTGTCTTTTGCTAATTCAATAGTGGCTATTGCAGCCTCCTTAATGGCTTCTTGTTATAGGGCTTTCTGAGCTGCTTGGTCTGCTATCTGGTTTCCTTTGAATTTTAGCCAACTTGAACTCTTTTGCTGGCTCCTTTTGATGGGCTTTTATTTGTATTACTGCAACCTGTTTTGGTTGTTCACTGGGACGCAGTAGTGCTTAATAATTGGTGTCTGATAGGGGTGACACCCCCCCCCTCCGGATGTGGTGAACCATCTTCTACCCCATGCCACCATATAGCCATGGACTACACTGAAGGCATATTGACTGGCTGTATATGTATTCACAGTTTTTCCTTTTGCTAGTTCCAGTGCTTTGGTGAGTGCTACCTGTGTGGACTAACTTCCATCAATCCTCCCGGACATAACTGTTTCTAACTTATCATTTACCACAGCCCATCCTGTTCAGGGTGACCCTGCTACGTATTTTCATGACCCGTCCACAAAGAGGGTCTCCTCAGCTGTGTCTAAGGGGATATCCTTCACTCTCCTTCTATCTTCATCACTATCTATATTCCCACAGATGTGCGGTTCCCCTGCGTCTAGAATTCCCTCAGCTGGGTTTTCTCCTGTATCCCTGACAAGTACCACGGACCAATTTGGGTGGGGGGGGGTGAAAGAATTGCCTCCCACTTTGCCTGTCTCATATTGGAGATCGCCCTCAGTTTCCCTGTGTTTAGCATCTCTACCAGCATGTATTTAGTGTGGAGGATGACATTCCCTGTCATTACTATGGGCTTGCTAACCCCATCGGCTCAAGCAGCACAGTCTAAGGCTGTTATGCAACTGGGCAACCCAGTGACTACTGGCCCTTCTGTAGTTGAATAGTACCCTACGGGCCTCTCCTGCTACTGAGGTCTTGTGGGGTAAAATTCTCCCTCATTGTTACAGCAGATGTGAAAGTCCTTGCTGGGTTCTGGCAGCCCTAGCCTGGCGGCCGATGGGAGTCGAGTTTTAAGCTGACTGTGTGCCTCCTCCTGTTCTGGCCCCCAGGTTACAGGTTCCAAGGCGGGCTTACCTCCTTTAATTAATCTCTGGATCGCTTCAGCCAATTTTGTGAACTCTGGTATAAAGCTCCGACTGTAGTTGAATAGCCCCAACACCTTTCTGACTCCCAGACAGTGTCAGGTCGTGGCATCTATTGGATTGCCTTCTTGTGGTCGTTGGGCATTTCCTTGAGTTCCTAGGTATAAGGTGTCCTGGGTATAAGACTCGTTTTTTGCCAATCTCATGCCTTTGTGGGACTAACATTTAACCCTGTGGTTGCCAGTTCCTGTAATACTAGACAAAGCTTCCTGGTGTCCTGACTTGGACTCTGAAGCAATTAGGATATCATCGACATATTGGAGGGCAGTGCTACCCTCTGGTAAATCTATTCTCTTCAGAATGTCACTCGTCACCCTGTGAAAAATAGTGGGGCTGTTGTGGAACCCTTGTGGCAGGCGAGTCCACGTATACTGACTGTCCCTTACTGTAAAAGCAAATTTATTCTGGGACTTGGGCTGTAACGGGATAGACCAGAATCCGTTGGCTATGCCTAAAATAGTAAACCTCTTGTGTTCGGGGGCCAAGCCGTTTAAAATGGTGGAGAGGTCTGCTACAATGTTGTGCAATTTAGGGGTGACCTTATTTAATTCTGTATAATCAATGGTGAGCCTGTAGCTTCCATTAGGCTCTAGTACTGGCCACATTGGGGAATTAGTTGTACTTGCAGTTTCTTTCAGGATTCCCTGTTTCACGAGTCCTTTCACTATCTCCATAACTGCTTGTTCTGCTTCGGAGTTTATTGGGTATTGCAGGTGGGGCTTATGCTCCGTTCTGGGAACCCTTATCGAGTCTATGTTAACTAGACCTGTGACTAACTTTGTTTCTGCCCATGCTCCCAGGATGGAGTTGCAGATGGCTCTGAATCCCCCCTTTTCAAGGTTCCAGTCTCTACTGATGACTGAAGCCACTTTAATAGTTTTAAGGTGACTTGTATGGTAGCACGGTGGCACAGTGGTTAGCATGCTGCCACACAGCGCCAGAGACCCAAGTTCAATTCCTGCCTCAGGTAACTGTCTGTGTGGAGTTTGCCCATTCTCTCTGTGTCTGCGTGGGTTTCCTCCGGGTGCTCAGGTTTCTTCCTACAGTCCAAAAATGTGCAGGTTAGGTGAATTGGCCATGCTAAATTGTCCATAGTGTTAGGTGAAGGGGTAAATGTAGGGGAATGGGTCTGGGTGGGTTACTCTTCGGAGGGTTGGTGTGCACTTGTTGGGCCAAAGGTCTGTTTCCACACTAAGTAATCTAAATCTGTAATCTATTGTAAGTTTCCCAGTCTTGGTCTTTCGGCCATCAATTTCCTTTTTGCACAATCGATTAGAACATTATATTCTCTCGTGAGGTCATTGCCCATTATTGCCCATTATGGTGTCCTTGTTATTTTGGCATACATAGAATTTCATGGAGATATAGTTTATTTCGAGGAGGGTAGTTTCGCTTAGGTAAGCTGGTGTTTTATCCCCTCCTACCCCAGTTAAGTGAACCATTTTATTTGTATGGGGTAAAGGTAAGTTTGTGATGGATACAGCCGCTCCTGTGTCTGCTGGCATTTCACATTTCCTCCCTCCCATTACTGTGGGCACATAAATTCTCCCCTCCCTTACCGTCATGAATGGGGCAGCTGGTTGTCAGCTCTGCTGACCTTGGGATTTCCGCAGTGTTCCGGGTGGTGTTTGGGGGTGCCCCATGCTTTTCCCAGCACACTGCTTCTACGTGTCCTATTCTGTTGCAGTGGCTACAGTATTTCATATTGTTCCCTGCTTTATCCCTGCTTGTGTGGCCCTACATTCTCAAGCAAATGGTCCCTGTCGGCCACAGTTGTGGCAGGATAGTTTTATTCTACTCTCGCCTCCATTCTGATCGGCTGCTTTGTCAGGTCTTGCCTTTATTGCAGGAGTTTCTGCCTTCAGCATCCTGCCAGCCCACTCAACTAGATCATCATAATCCTGGGACATTATTACTTCCATTTTCAGGATACCTTGGTGGGCACTATAGAGCCCATCCCTAAAAGCTTGGTTGAATGCGCCGTCCCCTCAGTCTGGGTTTGCTTGCCCTGAGCATTCCTGGTAGACCCTAAATAATCATTCCCCATATTCAGAGGCTCCTTCCCCTTTTAGGTTGCTTCGTGGTCGTGATCTTGCTCGAGTTCGTGGGAGCATTTCCCAGCACCCTCTGATTTCCTCTTTAAAATCAGCAAAGGGCGCCTGTTGGGCATCTAAGGGCAACAGCATGTGTCCACCGTCCTCCCTTAAAGTCTCAGGCTGCTGTGGCATCCGGTCCACCAGCTACCTGTCTCCACTTGTCCCCTGGGCAAGCTGCCTAGACCATCTGGTGTATATTTCTCAGGTATAGTTGGTGCCGTACCAGCGCTTCCCAGAACCTCGTTTGTGCTCTGGGGCTGTAATTTGCCCAGGGAGGCCATTATTTGCTGCCTCTCCACTGGGGTGAAGGCTTTGGGCTGTGAGTCTGCTCCTCCCCCAGTAACAGGCGCTAAGTTATGCTCTTGCACTGTTTGTCCAAGAGAGGGAGCAGTTGGTCCCTGCTGGATGGTTTCGTAGGAGAAGAGAGAGTCGATCTCCCTTTCCTCCTGTACTTTTTCTAATCTTTGCTCCAGCTCCTTTATCCTATCCTCCAGCTCCTCAATTCGTTCTTGGCCTTTTCTCCACCTGCTAGCAGAGGCACCTACTTGTTCAATTAGGTCTGCTAATTGGTACACTAACATTACCCCTATCTTTGTGGTTCTATTTCATTTTTGTTTATCTATCCACTCTCTCTGTTGTGCTAATGTCTGGAACCACTTTTCTTCATTTGCTCTGTCAACCATTGTCTGTCTGCCTTGTATTTCTCATTCAGGGAACCTGCAGTATCCCCATTTAAAAATTGGATCTGCCATTTAACAGATTGTGTACTCCCGGATACCACCAACAGTAAAGTGTTCCTAACTCGTGGGGACTTCTCTACCCTCGGCCCATAATGCTATCCCAGCACTGTCCATACAGCCGTAGCAGCTTCCTAGCAAGGTCTGCTCTCCCCCAATGGGACTTCTGTATCCTCCCAGCCACCACCACTAGTCGGTGCCTACTGGTTGGCTGGGAATACTGGCTCAATGGGGTGTGCTTTCTACCGGAATTCCTCTACCCTCCTGGCCATCTCTACTGACCCAACACCTCCCGATAGGCCCAGAAATCTACCTCTAGCCTCGTATGCTCTTTACCCTCCTGGCCACCGCCACTATTCAAGCTCTGTCATTCTACTACGGACTGACTGCATCACTGTTGCACAGTTACGCTCCACTGGGGGTTGGCTCTTAGTCAGAGTGATCAGCTCCTCTTCCTCACCACATTGGAAATTACAAATACAAACAGCATCCAATTTTAACGTAAACTCTAACTGGACTCTGCGTTGTTCACCCCTACAGTCCAATGTTACCTGACTTTGCCACTTGTGCTTCACAAAAATTAATTACTAATGCACATTAGGCACATGATCCATATTTAAGTGTTTGTGCTGTTGCTATAAAAGGTTCCTTGCTTCTGTTCTTTGATTTAGGTAAAAGTAAAGTTAGTCAGTTTCAGTGAGTCTTCTTTAAACTTCAAGACACCAGAAAACTGTTTTGATTCATAATGCACGCAAACTTTGGTGTCTAAATTTACATCAGTAGTTTTAAACCACCATAATTGCAGGAGATGTTCATGTGTAGCTCTTTCTTTATATTCAAGGCGGAGCTACAATACTGATGTACCAGGACCCAAAACCTCTCGTTCAATTATTTGTGTCACATGTTTATGCTTTTGCTTGATGATGTCTTAATGTGATACACACATCACCCACACCTTGTGTTACACAGCTCTTTTATGGTAGCTTCATATAGTCATACACTGCAAAGTTATATATTAAAATAAAATAAACTTTTACTGGACAGCAGTACTCAAACTTCTCACTTGTCGGAGATGCAAGATGTATCAAATAACTTTTTGTATATTACTGAAGTAATTGCACACCCAGTATTTATACCATCCACATTAATTGTGAGCAAATAGTGCTAACTATTTGCCAGTGTTGCTGTAGTCCGTTACAAAATTCCCATTTATAATGTTGAATGCATACTTCAGGTATTTCAGTCTTACTTTTATATTGAACTCTTTCCCATTTTAAGATCAAGGTCTCATATTAGCAATCACACATGTTCAGTTGCCAGTAATTGCTTCAAAGGTTTAAGGAATCTAATATATACATCCTCTTTTTGTTTCAGGCAGTAAATTAGCAACATTGAAAAACACCTCATTTGGAATAGTGTGCAAGATATCCTGATGCCTTTTTGTACTGAATTAACAGGAACCTTGCTCCTGAATTTAAATTAATCAGTCATTTGTTCAAAATATGATTGAGCCAAATCCTTTACATTACATAGAATTCCTACAGTGTGAAAGCGGACCATTTGGTTAATCAAGTCCACACTGATCCTCTGAAGAGCATCACCACCCAGACCTAACCCCCTACTCTGTCCATGTAACTCTACATTTCCCATGACTAATCAACCTAACCTACATATTTTTGGACATTATGGGCAATTTAGCATTGCCAGTCTACCTAACCTGCACATTTTTGGACTAAGATGAAACTGGAGCACCTGGAGGAAACCCACGTAGTCATGTGGAGAAAATGCAAACTCCACACACATTGCTTGAGGGTGGAATTGAACTTGGGTCCCTGGTGCTGTGAGGCAGCATTGCTAACGACTGAGCCAACTTGCTGCCCTGACTACATGTTGGATATAAACCATGGGGACTGCAAATTACTCAAACCTAGGATATTCAGGAGATGACGTCAGTACTGTAGACAAAGGTAATAAGCTGATTAGAATGTCAATTACTTGGGTGAAGATCTACTTCAAAGTCCTTAATGTAAAATTCTTACTTCAGTCATTTGGTATTGGCACTCCAGGTTTACATCACTATATTACATTCAAATTAATTGTCAAAGATGCATAATTTCTGCTGGAATAGTTGTAAAGACAGCATACTTTTAACAAGCTGATGTAATGGTATGATTGCATGCTGTGCATTATAACTGGACTGGAATTGTGGTTTCAAACTGTGAAATATAAATTCAAGGTTATATAGAAATACCCTTGCACAATCTAGTGGCTAGATTGTATTTCATAAATTCCATTACAATACTCAGCTAGGAGAGGAAATAAATAAAGCTACATTGCATTCTGAGCATGTACACTCTGTAGGATTAACAGTACTAATTCATAGCTTACTTTAATGTCATACCTCAGCAGTATGACATCGATCTCTAAAAGCTCCAGGGATGTGTCTTTAAAGCTCCCCTCCCAGCAATTCTCAACATTCCAACTTGAATATATATTCAACATTCCTGCTTTGTGGCTGGGTCAAAGATCTTAAGAGTTCCTTGCCTAGACCCATCATGGAGGGTTGCACAAAGCATTTACTTAGGTTCAAGAAGAAAGCCTGCTACATTTTGTTTCAAGCCCCTAGAATGGGCATTGAAATTTAACCTTGCAGTATTGTTGACTTCTTAAAAACATAATTTTGAACAATTCCAATATCTGTTCCTTTTATAAAATAAATGAAATGTAAAAAGTGTTTCTTTGTCTGTCTAATACAGAAACATCTGACAGATTGCACAAACTTGAGGACCTGTAAAATAGGGAATTTAACTCTGACAATTTCTTTCTTTATAGTGTTGTCATTGTCACATATCTTAGATGGGCCTTTTTTAAATTGTTTCATGTAGCCTCGAGTCAACAAAATTTGCATGAGTATGTTGTCTTCTTAGCAAAATTTAACACTAACTGCTGCATTTTAAGAAAGTAAATCTTAGCAGGACTTATACACTTAATGGTAAGGTCGTAGGAAGTGTTGCTGAACAAAGAGACCTTGGAGTGCAGGTTCATAGCACTTTGAAAATAGAGCCACAGGTAGGTAGGATAGTGAAGAAGGCATTTGGTATGCTTTCCCTTATTGGTCAGAGTATTGAGTACAGGAGTTGGAGGTCATGTTGCGGCTGTACAGAACATCGGTTAGGCCACTGTTGGAATATTATGCGCAATTCTGGTCTCCTTCCTATCGGAAAGATGTTGTGAAATTTGAATGGGTTCAGGAAAGATTGACAAGGATGTTGCCAGGGTTCGAGATGTTGAATAGACTAGGGCTGTTTTCCCTGGAGCATTGGAGGCTCAGGGGTGACTTTAGAGAGGTTTATAAAATCACGAGGGTCATGGACAGAGTAAGTAGACAAAGTCTTATCCTGGGGTGGGAAAGTCCAGAGCTAGAGGGCATAGGTTTAGGGTGAGAGGGGAAAGATGTAAAAGAGACCTACGGGGGCAATGTTTTCACGCAGAGGGTGGTGCATGTGTGGAATGGGCTGCCAGAGGAAGTGGTGGAGGCTGGTACAATTGCAACATTTAAAAGGATCTGGATGGGTATATGAATAAGAAGGGTAGAAAGGGATATGGGCAGGTGGAGCTAGATTGGTTTGGGATATCTGGTCAGCATGGACAGGTTGGACCAAAGGATCTGTTTCCATGCTGTACATCTCGATGACTCTTGGGTCATGTAGAGAGTTTGGGCCAGGTGCCCAAAATTTGACCAACGAGTCAGCTTTTAAGCAAAGAAATTGGTGTCCCGCTGCTAACCCCCCCCCCCCCCCCCCCCCCCCTCCCCAAACCTGTGTTCACTTAGCATTCCATATTTGATATTTTTGGTCTGACGCGAAACCTCATTTCAACTGTTACATTAGTAACTAACCCTCCACAAACATAAACAAAGATTTGTCAGGCATCACACTACCCCACTGCGTGCCATGTTTTTGGAAACAAGGTTTTGTTTGTGGAAGAAATGAAAATTAACCTTCGAGTAGATAGACAAGGGAAAATAATTATCCAGGCATCATGGGTCCATGGCCATTGGCTAAGAGGGTTTAGACGTAATTGACACAGCGACATTCAGCTGCCAAAATAATGTACATAAATAGGAATAGGTGGGGCGAGCGAGGTAAAAGCATGTGCAGGGCTCCAGAACGTTACCATCTTCTTGAGTCAAAATAAGGAGTCCCCAACATGAGCCCGAATGAAGAACAAAGACAGCGGCCACCAAAGAATACTATGAAAGACTACAAAATATCTGGGCTTTGGAGTTTGCTGCCTCTCTTGCAGAATGGGATTGGTGAATTTTTTCATCTGTCACTGTTCATATGTTTTGCCTAATTAACTAGTGTGCCATATCAAAATTGTTGCTTCTTAATAAACTATCAGAAAATGGCTATAAACCATCAACTGCCTATATTAAATTACTGATTGCAAAGCAACCAAAATCAACATCATCTTTTAAGAGAGGATAACAAGGAAGTGAGCTTCAGGGCGTAAATCCCAGGGCTGGGGGCAGACACAATTGAAGCCATGGCCACCAGTCATGGAGCAGTCGGATGTGCAAGAGGTCAGAATTGGAGAAACATTGAGATCCGAGGAGTGGCAGATGATGTTTGCCATGGATGTTGCCAAGGTTGGACGGGTTGAGCTATAGGGAGCCTTTAGTAAGGTGCTTGATAAGATTCCCTGTGGTAGGCTGATGGAGAAGGTGAAGTTGTACAGCATCCAGGGTGTACTAGCTAGATGGATAGAGAACTGGCTGGGCAACAGGAGACAGAGAAATAGTGGAACGGAGTTCCTCAAATTGGAGACCTGTGACCAGTGGTATTCCACAAGGATCTGTGCTGGGAGTACTGTTGTTTGTGATATACAAAAATGATTTGGTGGAAGGTATAGGTGGTCTGATTAGCAAGTTAGCAGTTGACACAAAGATAGGTGAAGTAGCAGACAGTCAAGGGGACTGTTGGAGAATACAGCAGAATATAGATTGGAGAGTTGGGGACAGAAATGGCAGATGGAGTTCAATCCAGGCAAATATGAGGTGATATATTTTGGCAGATCCAATTCAAGAGTGAACTATATAGTAAATGGAAAAGTCCTGGGGAAAATTGATATACAAAGAGTTCTGGGTATTCAGGTCCATTGTCCCCAGAAGGTGGCAACACAGGTTAATAGAATGATCAAGAAGGCACACTGCATGCTTTCTTTCATTGGAAAGGTATCGAGTACAAGAGTTGGCAGGTCATGTTACAGTTGATAGGATTTTGGTTCAGCCACATTTGGAATACTGCATCCAGTTCTGGTCACCACATTACCAAAAGGATGTGGACCCTTTGGAGAGGGTACAGAGGAGGTTCACTGGGATGTTGCCTGATATGGAAGGTGCTTGCTATGAAGAGAGGTTGAGTAGATTAGGATTATTTTTATTAGAAAGATGGAGGTTGAGAGGGACTGGATTGAGGTCTACAAAGTCATGAGTTATAGATAAGGTGGCTAGCAAGGAACTTTTTCCCAGAGTGGACAACTCTATTACTAGGGATTATGCATTCAAAGTGAGAGGAGAAAAGTTTAGGGGCGATATGCTTGGAAAGTTCTTTACACAGAGCCTGCAACGCGTTGCCAGCAGAGGTGGTAGAGGCGAGCACAATAGCATCATTTTAAGATTTATCTAGACAGATACATGAATGAGCAAGGTGCAAAGGGATACAGGCCCTTAGAAAATAGACAACAGAGGATCTGGACCAGCGCAGGCTTGGAAGGCTGAAGGGCTTGTTCCTGTGTTGTAATTTTCTTTGAGAGGCTGAATAGGCTTTAGCTATTTGCTTTGGAGGCTGAGGGGTGACATTATAGAGGTTTATAAAATTCAGGGTTAATGGATAGGATGAACAGACAAGGCTGGGGGTGTCCAAAACTGGAGGACGTAGGTTTAAGGTGAGAGTGGAAAGTTTAAAAGGGACCTAAGGGGTAATCTTTTTCATGCAGAGGGTAATGTTTGTATAGAGTGAGCTGCCAGAGGAAGTGGTGGAGGCTGGTACAGTTACAACATTTAAAAGCTATCTGAATGGGGATATGAATAGGAAGGCGTGAGATGGATATGAGCCAAATGGGACTAGATTTATTTTGGTTATCTGGTTGGCATGGACAAGTTGGACTGTCTGTTTCCATGCTGTACAGCTCTATGATTCTATCTCTTCAGCCTGAAAGAGATTGCAGAGCAGGGAGGCATAAATATTTGGATGTCACAGTTAGAAGTTTTGAAATTTGGGCATTGCTGGACAGAAATGGTTTGAATAAGTTGAAGTTTAGAGGGCTTGAAATTAGATTGGTGTGTGCATTAATATAGTCAAATCTCGAGATAAGTGAGGTCAGCCCGACTGCTGCCTCAGCCCAATGTTAGAGGTGAAAACAGACTGTTCGGTGATGGAGAGATCCTGCTTTTAAACCTCAGTTTGGTCTGGTTCAATCTTAGACAGTGACTTGTGGGAATGGTGGAATTGGTGACAAGGGATCTGAGGTCTACAGTTAAAAGAATCTTGCCTTTCCATTATTGTTAGATTTATCTTATGTTGTGAACCATAAATTAACTCTTTTGGCAGCTGTTACAGCTTTGTTTTTGATATTTCAGACTTTTTCATAAGTTTGTTGTTTGTAAGTATTTGAGCAAAAAAGTTAATAAACTTCAGTAGGTCTAAGTCTAGAATGCTTTGAAAGCAACCAGCATACTGATTTGAGTAAATAAAGTATGAATGCTCAGAAAGCAAGAGACACAACTCTGACTTTGGGTGGGCTGGCACAGGCATGGCAGATTATTGGCTCACTGATAAAAATGGGGTCTGAGGTTCAGTGACTTCAATGTTGATTGAGTCTGGTGTGGATAGTGAAATGGTAGCAAAAAGATGGCAGCACAAGCATCATTGATGATGATCTGTCTGAGGACTGATGGTTTCTCTTCAAGCTATATCTATCTTTTCCTTATTCTTAAATTATTCAAAATGGTGCCATATTGTGGCGACAAGTGAGAGCTTTTCACTATCTTATTGTATTTCTGTAAAATACACATGGCGATAAAATCAAAATCATGTTGCAAGGCAACAAAGTTTACTTTGTCTCTCTAAACAGGCAAGATCATTAGAATGCCATTATACCAGAAAGAACTGGTGTTAAACTTTCCATCAAGTTGCCATATGGTGACACTGATTTTCTTCCATTTATCAAGTTTAAACCCAATTTTGGAATTCATTCAAGCTTATCTGTTAAATTTTTAAAGAAATTGGAGTGTCCTTTGCATTGCAATGTTTCTTATTGAATTTTAGTTAGCCTTGAGTCATTCTGCGTGGAAACAGACCCTCTGTCCAACTCATTCATATTGACCAGAGATCACAATCTAACCTAGTTCCAATTGCCAGCATTTAGTCCATATCCCTCTAAATCCCTCTTCATATACCCATCCAGATGTTTTTTTAAATGTTGAAATTATACTACCTTCACCACTTCTTCTGACAGCTTGTTTCATACATGCAGCAACCTCTGTGTGAAAAAATCACCCCTCAAGTCCTTTTTAAATCTTTGCCCTCTCACAATAAGCCTATTCCCTCTAGTTTCGGACTCTTTCTTCCTGCCCACCCGAGGAAAAAGATCTTGGCTATTCATCCTCTCCATGACCCTTTATGATTTTAGAAATCTTTAAGGTCGTCCCTCAGTGTCCGATACTCCAGGGGAAAAAAAAGCTCCAGCTTGTTCAGCCTCTCCCAATAACTCAAACCCTCCAATCCCATCCTGACAACATGCTTGTAAATCTTTACTGAACTCTCAAGTTTGACGACATTCTTCTTATAGAAGGTTAGAGAAAAATAAACCTTCTCATGAGTTCTCATTATTTAATTCAAACGATAAGAACAAAATTAAAAAGAGAATATTCACTCATTTGTAAAATTCTGTAGCTGAGGATTAAATTGTGCATGAACTCAATTCCAAGTATTCGTTATCGTTTTCAAGTCTGAACCAATGTAATTGAATGGCAACTTAGAAATGGTGCGAATTACAAAATTATTTTTGTGTATGAATTACTACGTTTAAAACAATGTGTTTGGCAATATGCTATTTATTAGTAATTGTACTGATGTTACTCAAGGGCAGTTTGTAAAGAACTTTTAATCCTGATACTGTCTATTTTTATGTAATTCTGTGAACTTGATGGCATGTGAGGTCAAGGAGGTGTATAAATGAGAAGGCAAAATTATGGTTAAAAGTGATGTTTGAAAAACAGTCAGAAATACTTACAATTCATTTCAAGAAGAAGGCTGAATGTTCAAATACAAGTTAAGGAGAAAACAGTTAAATATGCTACATTATTTCTATCATTATTATTGGCACTGCTGTGTGCTCATAGGGCATCAGCAAAGAAGATAATTTATAGAACATCAACATGGAACCAGGTGAGCTAAAATTGAGTTATGCAGTATGTGCAACAGGTAAAGGTTCCATTATGGCAAAGGGGATGTTCTCTGCAGAATGTGAGACTAGTTGTTTGTAGGTATGTTTGCAGAAGTCAAGTCATAAATAGACAAGGCAGCATTAGCCAGCTGACAGCTTCTGAGGATGCATCTTCTGAATCTGGTATCCTTGCAATCCTATTGCTTTGTATTTGAAGCATAAATGCTTAATTTTTATTAATCCTTAAAAATGTAAAAGAATTTCTTTGATCTTACTAGTTGGTTGTAGTTTTGATTTTTGTTTCATTTTGCTTAAGTTTAACATGGCAATGTTACAAAGACTGAAACGAGCCAATTACAGTAACATTGTTTAAAATAAAGCATTAATAAAGTCAAGTAAGTTGTTAACACTTTACAGGGCAATATCACAAAAAAAAGTCATATATTCCAAATATAAATTCATTTCAAAATGCAAAAATCCCATAAAGTATTATGGTCACCAACAAAGAAGCAAAAGTAATGAAGCTACATAAAATTATGTCACATTATGCCCTGGTCTATTTTTAACCAGTTTAACTGTATGAAAGCTCATATTTCTATTTGTGCATTTCTTGTTTGGATGACTGCACACAGATTAAATTCAGATTCCTGTGTCAATCTGTGATGTGGTTTATTTTTGACATTTGTGCTCCAGTGTTGTGATTGATATTACAACCTGTTTATCTTCACAACCACTGGAAATGGGCTTATTAATAAATGCCTGTTCAGTTGCTGCTGAAATCATCCTATTAATAACTCAGGGCATATTAAACATTTGAATAACTACGTGTTGTTGCTGGCATATACAATTTTGCTTTCCAGAGATTGATTATTTCTTTTCCTCATTGTTGGAGGAAATATTATAAGTGTATATTTAGCGGTCTTCAACACTTCTGCTAAAATCAGAGGGTTAACTCACTGAAAATCCCATTCTTCGGCCTACATTAACCTTTTGCACTGGAGAACCAATGAATTGGAATGAATCCTGATTCATAAATTTGTGCCAGCAGCCATTCTCATGTTGTTGAATGCTTGAATCAGATTTGCGAAAACCAACACCCATCAGTAGATTTCTGATCAGAATTTGGCTCCCATATCCTTGTGATGGAATCCATTTAAGTGCCAGTGTCTGTGAAGTTTGCCTATCTAAAACTGGAGCAGAATAAAAAGGGCTCCTGTGTTTCATGATCTATTTTCATTTTTGTTCTCTTAATTACACAAATCTGTATTTCTTTAAATTCTTGTCAGCACCAGTTTTACCATTACAATGTGTAATTCTGAGATTTAAGATCAGTTTTATATGAAAAGTCAAGTTGAGGGGGTTGGTTGGTAGGATATATAGCTATGCACACAGTGTAGTTAGAAGGCATCTGGGATCAGACATTTTTGGCACTCCAGAGATTGAGCTCCATGTCATCTTGATGGTAACAGAAAATTGTGACGTGCTGGTGAAGACATAAAGCAAGAGTTCAGGGTTCTTGTGGTACAGTGATTACTGTTTCCACCTCTGGACTGGAGACCTAGGTTTAAGTCTCATCTACCTCTGGAATGTGTAATATCATCTGTGAACAGGTTGATGTAGAAAATGTCTAAAAAGGAGTGGTACTAATGAAACATAGATTTTTATATAATTCCCTATTTAGTATGTAATTAGCTCAGTTTGAATGAAAACCTACAATACTGGAAAGCAGCATTACAGGCACATTTTCTGTACTCTCTTCTGGTCTGTTATTTGTTACAAATTTTCAAAAGCAACTTAGACTTGGCTGTAAGGGGTAGTAAAATAAAGTCTGCATATCATACAAATCCTGATAAAGTAATCGTAATGATACTAATGACCAGTTACAAGCTTGAAGATGACAGGATGATGAAATAAACAGAAACAAGGCAGATGGAGTTCATGCAGAGACGTGTGATGTGATATACTTTGGGAGGGTTATCATGAACAGAAATAAAAATGGCAGGGTTTTGGAAACCACAGATGAGCATGTCTATATTCATAATCCTTAAATGACATGGTAACCTAAGGTGAGAGTAAAGAGGGATGTGGTGGCATGACTGTATTGTCACTGGCCTGGTAGTCCAGTGTCCTAAACTAATAGTCATACAGGTAGACAACACAGAAACAGGCCCTTTGGCCCAACTCATCTATGCCAACCAAGTTTCTTAAACTTAACTAGTCCCATTTGCATGCATTTCGCCCAGATCTCTCTCAAACTTTCCTGTCCACATACTTCTCCAAATGTCTTTTAACTATTGTAATTGTAACAGCCTCTACCACTTTCTCTGACAGCTCGTTCCCATATACTGTATGCATCACCCTCTGAGTGAAAAAATTGTCCATGGGTCTTTTTAAAAATCTTACCCCTCACCTTAAATCTGTGCCCTCAAGTTTTGGACTCCCCTATGTTGGGGAAAAGACCATGTTAATGGAAATGGGTTTGAATCCCACAATGGCAGATTGTGGAATTGAAATTCGGTAAAATCTGGAACTAAAAGGTCTAATGATGGCCACTAGTTATTGTTTAAAAACCAATTTGCTTCAGTAATGTCCTTTTGTTGCCTGGTTTGACTTGTATGTGTCATTGGATATAATATGTTTTTTAAATAACTTGAATTGACCTTTATTGTACTCGTTTTACTGCTGCTTTCCTTGTTTCTAATGCTTACATTTTCTCTTAATTCTGTACATTTCAGATTATTTGAATTTTACTTAGAGAGCTGTAATTAATTGTCAATTCTGAATTGTCAACAATTCCAGTGCATCAGTTAGGTTTTCTTACACTGGATTAGAGTACAAAAGCTGATACTACAGTTATTTCAATTTGTTGAATTTAGTAAGTGGACTAAATTACCTTTTTAAGCATTTTTAAAAAGTGTTAATCTTATTTGAACAGCGGAAGTGCCAGCTGAGTCATATCATTCCTGAAGAAGGGCTAATGCCCGAAACGTCGATTCTCCTGTTCCCTAGATGCTGCCTGACCTGCTGCGCTTTTCCAGCAACACATTTCCATCTCTGATCTCCAGCATCTGCAGACCTCACTTTCTCCTCATATCATTATGTCCAAAGAGTTTGATTGGTTTTGAAAATAAATTCAAAGTTTTCAGTGGCTGAAAATATCACATGACAAGGTTTAAAGTTAAGATTTTTGCTGTATCAAATTAATGAAAAAACACAGAGTAAACACTCTTTCAATCAACAGAAAACTACTGAAAAGATCCTTCACTCAACTTGTAAAAATAACTGAAATTCTCCCTCCATATTATGTGTTGCACCTTCAGGAGGGATCCTTTATTCTCTAGGGACCTGTCCCTCGCTTGGATATCAATGGAAAATTTTGAGATCCTGCCCTGCCTCCCAAATTGTTAAATCTTCCACTTTGGATAGACCAAATCTAAACGTTTGAGTTGTAAATTGGAGGAAGGTTAATTTTGATTGCATTAGGCAAGAACTTTCAAAGGTTGATTGGGGACAGATGTTCGCAGGTTAAGGAACAGCTGGAAAATGGGAAGCCTTCAAAAATGAGATGACAAGAGTCCAGAGACAGTATGCTCCTGTTAGGGTGAAAGGCAAGGATGATAAGTGTAGGGAATCTGGGCGACTAGAAAAAATAAGGTTTTGATTAAGAAAAAGAAGAAAGCAGATGTCGGGTATGGACAGAAGAGATCGAGTGAATTCTTAATGGTATGAAGGCAGTAGGAGTATACGTAGGAGAGAAATCAACGGGTCAAAAAGAGGCCATGAGATAGTTTTGGCAAATAGAGTTAAGGAGAATCCAAAGGGATTTTATAAATACATTTAAGGACAAAAAGCTAACTAAAGACAGAATAGGGCCTCTCAAAGATCAGCATGGCAGCCTATGTGCTGAACCACAGGAGATGGGGAGATACTAAATGAGTATTTTGCATCAGTGTTTACTGTAAAGAAGGACCTAGAAGATAAAGAATGTGGGGAAATAGATGGTGACATCTTGAAAAACCTCCATATTACAGAGGAGGCAGTGCTGGATGTCTTGAAATGCTTAAAAGTGGATAAATGCCCAGGACCTGATTAGGTGTACTCTGGAACTCTATGGGAAGTGATTGCTGGGCCCCTCGCTGAGATATTTGTATCATTAGTAGTCACAGGTGAGGTGCTAGAAGACTGGATGTTGACTAACGTGGTGCCGCTATTTACGAAAGGTGATAAGGAAAAGCCAGGAAACTGTAGACCAGTGAGCCTGACATTGGTGGTGGGCAAGTTGTTGGAGGGAATCCAGAGGAACAGGGTTTGCATGTATTTGGAAAGGTAAGGACTGATTAGGGATAGTCAACATAGCTTTGTGGGTAGAAAATCATGTCTCAAACTTGATTCAGTTTTTTTTTGAAGAAATAACGAAGAAGATTAATGAGGGCAGAATGGTGGACGTGATCAATATGGACTTCAGTAAGGCATTCAACAAGATGTACAGAATGGAAACAGACCCTTTGGTCCAACCCGTCCATGCCAACCAGATATCCCAACCCAATCTAGTCCCACCTGCCAGCACCCGGCCCATATCCCTCCAAACCCTTCCTATTCATATACCCATCCAAATGCCTCTTAAATGTTGCAATTGTACCAGCCTCCACCACTTCCTCTGGCAGCTCATTCCATACACATACCACCCTCTGCGTAAAAAAGGTTGTCCCTTAGGTCTCTTTTATATCTTTCCCCTCTCACCTTAAACCTTTGCCCTCTAGTTCTGGACTCCCCGAACCCAGGGAAAAGACTTTGCCTATTTATCCTTTCCATGCCCCTCATAATTTTGTAAACCTCTATAAGGTCACCCCTCAGCCTCCAACGCTCCAGGGAAAACAGCCCCAGCCTGTTCAGCCTCTCCCTGTAGCTCAGATCCTCCAACCCTGGCAACATCCTTGTAAATCTTTTCTGAACCCTTTCAAGTTTCACAATATCTTTCCGATAGGAAGGAGACCAGAATTGCACGCAATATTCCAACAGTGGCCTAGCCAATGTCCTGTACAGCCGCAACATGACATCCCAACTCCTGTACTATATACTCTGACCAATAAAGGAAAGCATACCAAACGCCTTCTTCACTATCCTATCGACCTGCGACTCCACTTTCAAGGCACTATGAACCTGCACTCCAAGGTCTCTTTGTTCAGCAACACTCCCTAGGACCTTAACCATTAACTGTATAAGTCCTGCTAAGATTTGCTTTCCCAAAATGTAGTACATTGCATTTATCTGAATTAAACTCCATCTGCCACTTCTCAGCCTATTGGCCCATCTGGTCCAGATCCTGTTGTAATCTGAGGTAACCCTCTTCGCTGTCCACTACACCTCCAATTTTGGTGTCATCTGCAAACTTACTAACTGTACCTCTTATGCTTGCATCCAAATCATTTATGTAAATGACAAAAAGTAGAGGACCCAGCACCGATCCTTGTGGCACTCCACTGGTCACAGGCCTCCAGTCTGAAAAACAACCCTCCACCACCACCTTCTGTCTTCTACCTTTGAGCCAGTTCTGTATCCAAATGGCTAGTTCTCCCTTTATTCCATGAGATCTAACCTTGCTACTCAGTCTCCCATGGGGAACCTTATCGAACGCCTTACTGAAGTCCATACAGATCACATCTACTGCTCTGTCCTCATCAATCCTCTTTGTTACTTCTTCAAAAAACTCAATCAAGTTTGTGAGACATGATTTCCCACACACACAGCCATATTGACGATCCCTAATCAGTCCTTGCCTTTCCATATACATGTGAATCCTGTCCCTCAGGATTCCCTCCAACAACCTGCCCACCACCGAGGTCAGGCTCACCGGTCTATAGTTCCTGGCTTGCCTTTACCGCCCTTCTTAAACAGTGGCACCACGTTTGCCAACCTCCAGTCTTCCGGCACCTCACCTGTGACTATCAATGATACAAATATCTCAGCAAGAGGCCGAGCAATCACTTCTCTAGCTTCCCACAGAGTTCTCGGGTACACCTGATCAGGTCCTGGGGATTTATCCATCTTTAACCGTTTCAAGGCATCCAGTACTACCTCCTCTGTAATCTGGACATTTTGCAAGATGTCGCCATCTATTTCCCTACAGTCTATATCTTCCATATCCTTTTCCACAGTAAATACTGATGCAAAATATTCATTTAGTATCTCCCCCATTTTCTGTGGCTCCACACAAAGACCGCCTTGCTGATCTTTGAGGGGCCCTATTTTCTCCCTAGTTACCCTTTTGTCCTTAATGTATTTGTAAAAACCCTTTTGGAATCTCCTTAATTCTATTTCCCATTTTGCCCTCCTGATTCCTCTCTTAAGTATACTCCTACTTTCTTTGGGAGTGAATCTTCTAAGGATTCACTTGATTGATCCTGTCTATACCTGACATATGCTTCCTTCTTTTTCTTAACCAAACCCTCCAATTTCTTTAGTCATCCAGCATTCCCTATACCTACCACCCTTCCCTTTCACCCTGACAGAAATATACTTTCTCTGGATTCTTATTATCTCATTTCTGAAGGCTTCCCATTTTCCAGCCATCCCTTTACCTGCGAACATCTGCCTCCAATCAGCTTTTGAAAGTTCTTGCCTAATACCGTCAAAATTGGCCTTTCTCCAATTTAGAACTTCAACTTTTAGATCTGGTCTATCCTTTTCCATCACTATTTTAAAACAAATAGAATTATGGTCACTGGCCCCAAGTGCTCCCCCACTGACACCTCAGTCACCTGCCCTGCCTTATTTCCTAAGAGTAGGTCAAGTTTTGCACTTCTCTTGTAGGTACATCCACATACTGAATCAGAAAATTGTCTTGTACACACTTAAGAAATTCCTCTCCATCTAAACCTTTAACACTATGGCAGTCCCAGTCGATGTTTAAAAAGTTAAAATCCCCTACCATAACTATCCTATTATTCTTACAGATAGCTGAGCTCTCCTTAAAAGTTTGTTTCTCAATTTCCCTCTGACTATTGGGGGGGTCTATAATACAATCCCAATAAGGTGATCATCCCTTTCTTATTTCTCAGTTCCACCCAAATAACTTCCCTGGATGTATTTCCGGGAATATCCTCCCTTAGCACAGCTGTAATGCTATCCCTTATCAAAAATGCCACTCCCCCTCCTCTCTTGCCTCCCTTTCTATCCTTCTTGTAGTATTTGTATCCTGGAACATTAAGCTGCCAGTCCGGCCCATCCCTGAGCCATGTTTCTGTAATTGCTATGATATCCCAGTCCCATGTTCCTAACCATGGCCTGAGTTCATCTGCCTTCCCTGTTAGGCCCCTTGCATTGAAATAAATGCAGTTTAATTTATTAGTCCTACCTTGTTCCTGCCTGCCCTGACTGTTTGACTCACTTCTGTTCTCAGCTGTACCCGTCTCAGATCGATCTCTTTCCTCACTATTTCCCTGGGTCCCACCCCCCCACCGTACCAGTTTAAATCCTCCCAAGCAGTAGCAAATTTTCCCTGTCAGTATATTAGTCCCCTTCCAATTTAGGTGGAATCCGTCCTTCTTGTACAGGTCACTTCTACCCCAAAAGAAATTCCAATGATTCAAAAATGTGAATCCTTCTCCCATACACCAGTTCCTCAGCCATGCATTCATCTGCTCTATCCTCCTGTACCCTCACTAGCTAGTAGCACTGGGAGTAATCCAGAAATTACTACCCTTGAGGACCTCCTTTTTAAATTTTTGCCTAACTCTCTGTAATCTCCCTTCAGAGTCTCAACCTTCTCCCTTCCAATGTCATTGCTTCCAATCTGGACAATGACCACCTGCTGGCCCCTCTCCCCCATGAGAACATTCTGCACCCTCTCTGAGACATCCTTGATCCTGGCACTAGGGAAACAACACACCATTCTGCTTTTTCTCTGCTGGCCACAGAAACATCTGTCTGTACCTCTGACTAAAGAATCCCCTAACACAATTGATCTCTTGGAAGCCGACATACCCCTCGTTGCATCAGAGTCAGTCTCAATACCAGGAACTTGGCTGTTTGCGCTACGTTCCCCTGAGAATCCATCACCCCCTACATTTTCCAAACCAGCATACCTGTTTGAAATGGGTATATCCTCCTGCCCGAGGTGCCGATCTCTCTCACCCTTCCTGGAGTTAACCCATCTATGTGACTGTATCTGAGACTTTTCCCCCCTTCCTATAACTGCCATCCATCACATACTGTTACTGTTGCAAATTCCTCATCGCTTCTGTCTCTCCAACTGATCCACTCGATTTGATAAGATTCACATCCAACAGTATTTATGGCAGATACAATCCGCAGTAACCCTTAAATTCTCTTTAAACTCCCATATCTGACAAGAAGTACATATCACTGCAAAGGCCATTTTTGCTCCTTCACGATCTACAGACCCAGAAAATAACACCGTCTTATTCCTCTACAAACATTGCCCCAGGTTAAATTAATAGCTATGGGTTATATTTTAAGTTTAATCAAGAGACTTATCTCCAAAAACATATAATCAAGAAAGAACCCACTGTACTTATTACTGCAGCCTTTCTCTTGGACAGACTTAAAACAACAATTAACTTATCTGATTCTGTGTTGTGAACTTCACCCAAAACAGTCTCTCTCTCTCTCTCTCTCTCTCTCTCTCTCTCTCTCTCTCTCTCTCTCTCTCACTGTCCTCACCATGTGCTGCCTTTGTCTGCTCTTCTCCCTTTTAAACTGCTATAGTTTTACTGATTAGCAAGGTTAGATCTCATGGAATATAGGGAGAACTAGCCATTTGGATACAGAACTGGCTCAAAGGTAGAAAACAGAGTGGTGGTGGAGGGTTGCTTTTCACACTGGAGGCCTGTGACCAGTGGTGTGCCACAAGGATTGGTGCTACGTGCACTGCATTTCACCATCTATATAAATGATTTGGATGCCAACAGAAAAGGTAGAATTACTAAGTTTGCTGATGCCACAAATTGGAGGTGTAGTGGACAGCGAAGAAGGTTACCACACGAGTAAAATGGGATCTTGATCAGATGGGCGAATGGTTGAGGAATGACATTTGAAGTTTGATTTCGATAAATGTGTGGTGCTACATTTTGGAAAGGCAAATCAAAGCAGGACTTTTAAAGTAGCAGTCCTGGGGAGTGTTGCTGAACAAAGAGACCTTGGAGTGCAGGTTCATAGCTCCTTGAAAGTGGAGTCGCAGGTAGATAGCATAGTGAAGGCATTTGGTATACTTTCCTTTATTGGACAGAGTATTGAGTACAGGAGTTGGGAGCTGAAAATGTGTTGCTGGAAAAGCACAGCAGGTCAGGCAGCATTCAAGGAACAGGAGAATCGACGTTTCGGGCATGAGCCCCCCTTCAACACGACTGCTGGAGGAAGAGCGCCTCATCTTCCGCCTAGAAATTTTAACCTCCAGGATTTGGGAGGTCATGTTGCGGCTGTACAGGACATTGGTTAGGCCACTGTTGGGATATTGCGTGCAATTCTGGTCTCCTTCCTATCGGAAAGATGTTGTGAAACCTGAAAAGGTTCAGAAAAAATTTAGAACAATGTTGGAGGATTTGAACTAGAGAGAGAGGCTGAAGTGTCTAGGGTTGTTTTCTCTGGAGCGTCAGAGGCTGAGAGGTGGTGTATAAAATCATGAGGGGCATGGGTAGGTTAAATAGAAAAGGTATTTTGCCTGGGATGCGAAGGTCCCAAACTGGAGGGCATAGATTTAGAGTGAGAGGGGAAAAATTTTAAAAGGGACCTGAGGAGCAACATTTTCACACACCGGGTAGGTGTATGTATGTAATGAGCTGCCAGAGGAAGTGGTGGAGGCTGGTACAATTGCAAAATTTAACAGGCATCTGGATGGGTATATGATTAGGAAGGGTTTAGACTGATATGGGCCAAGTACTGGCAAATGGGTCTAGGTTAGGATATCTTGTCAGCATGAATGGGTTGGAATAAAAAGATTTTTTCCTTTCTGTCCATCTCGATGACTTTCTTATAACTCTCACAAGCACAATTTGTACATCCTGGTATAAGCTGCCATCCACATTCTGCCTGGTGAACAGGTATGCTGCCCTCTTTCTAGTTAGTTTTAATCCACCTGTTCAGACATGCTATGATAAACATCTGATCTGGATGGAATTTGAACATGGACCTTGTGCTTGAGGCAGGGACACTCACTGTGCCCCAAGATGCCACCATTTGTGTTTTGATTCAAGGCAGCACTATTGATCAATGATCAATAAATCCCCTAAAGCATCTATCTTGCAATTTTTAAATTGTAATCACCTACAAAACCTGATATTCCTAAAACAGTACTTCACTGGAACTCTGAGACTGTTATCTACAGCTAGCATTGTTATTGGGCAGAATTCAGAAAAATGTCACATGATTCCCTCCATTATTTTCCCATCTTAAATTTTAGAGACTGTCCTGCACAACAATTTCAAAACTTTGTAACAGCCAGAAGTGTATTGATTCAAGCCTTTTTCTAGAATTGACATTTGATACAATCTGGGCTGATGAATCAATGAGAGAGATGCACTGAGAGGTCTGTCTTTTAAATTATATTAGCATTGAAAGAAGCTTTCCTCCTGGTCGAATAGTTAACTATTATCCTTCAACTGATGTAACTAGAAACAGATTAGAAACAAACTGGAAACTTGTCTTTTTCAGATCCTGTGTACACACATTAGTTAGTCTACAACAATGACTACTTTATATTTTGTCAGCTGTGAGGCACTTTAGATGACCAGAAATGTCTGTTCTTGTTTTGTTTTCTTTTTGATTTTCTTTTTGTGACGCTTCATCTAAAACAATAACATTATCTCCAAGACATTTTGGCATTTTTAAAGAGTCCTTAGCAAATTGCCGATGATTGCTGGTAGAATGCATAATTTGTTTAAGTTAAAAATATATTTATTAAATTTGTACAGTGTAGAAAAATGCATCAAGCTAATTCACTTTTCTTTACTTAGAGTCATAGAGATATACAGCATGGAAACAGACCCATCCATGCCGACCAGATATCCCAACCCAATCTAGTCCCACCTGCCAGCACCCGGCCCATATCCCTCCAAACCCTTCCTATTCATATAGCCATCCAAATGCCTCTTAAATGTTGCAATTGTACCAGCCTCCACCACTTCCTCTGGCAGCTCGTTTCATACACGTAACACCCTCTATTATTAGAGTTTTGTGAAGATTAAGAGAGTCTTCACAAAATAGCTGAAAATTATTTTAGTGTGATTTTAATTTAGTGTCTGAAATGGGAAAATATCTGAATTTAAAATCAATAATTGTGGAAGAAATTGAGCATTTTTAAATAAATCCTTGTAAGTCACGTTAACACTGCTTCATTCAAGCAGTGGGGAAGACTGTTAGTTTGGCCGGTGTGTTTAAATTACCACAAGCTACCTTTAATTTGGTGACTTATTAAGAAATAGCACAATCAAATACTGAAAGCGATATTTAACATTTATTGCATGTAGCAGCCAAAATAAGACCCCTCAAGTCAGCAAGTTAAGCCTCTCAAAACCACTATCAGATTTAAAGGAGCAATTTAGCTATGGGTCCAACCAACACTGTCCATCTCTGGATATGTCCAGGGTTCAATCCTTGTGCAATGTAATTCTCTGGAGTTCTGCTGCTGAAGAATCCTGAAATTGAGTTCTGAAGATTTCCTTTTCTTATTAAGCTCATGATGTGACATTATTTACAATACTTCAGAAGTCACCAGTTCTGTAGTTTTTGTGTCGGGAATGAAATACAGCTGCTCTCATTCTCGCTTCTCTGTTCCTTGTTATTTTCAGAGTTAGCTGTCTGTTCGAAACACTCTGTCCAGCCATCTACTCCATTTGACCTTCTGGCATATGGAAGCCAGTTTTCAAGCAGTTGTTAAAACTGTTTGAATAAAAAACATAAACATTCACAGGATGAGGACGTTGTTGTCTTGGCCAAGATTAATTAAATCAAACTATTCTCTGGACAATCAGATTGCTGTGGGTCCGGAGTCGTATGTAGGCCAGGTCAAATAAAGCTAATTTCCTTAAGGGGCATTACTGAACCAGGTGGGCTTTTCCAACAATCAGCCACGATATCACAATCATCATTAAACTCCTAATTCCAGATTTCTTTTCCTGTTGAATTCAAAGTCCGTCATCCGCCATGGTGGGATTTGAACCCAGGTTCCCAACACATTACTTCGGTCTTAGGATTAATAACCTAGTGATAATGCCACTAGACCACTGCCTCCCTTTGACTCCTTTTCCCAGGGAGGTTAATTAACACTGACAACAAGTAGCTTATTGGTTTGTGGGGTTGTGACTCGCTATGGATGCCGAGGGCCATCAGCCTGAATACATCTATCTCATTACCTCCTGGGATGTTGTCTGGGTGTGAACAATACCAACAGAAGTCTTTGGTCATCTGTAAGGGCTGTTGGTATGGTCCTCTGCAGCAAAATACCTAAACTTTGAAGAAAGCCCACCTATTTTCCCTCACCGTAACTGGAAACCATGGTCTTTAACCAGTAGCTAAGATAGTTTAAAATTTATATCCCGATCTGTGTTCTGCAAGAGGTGAAAAGTAACGTGGCAAGAAAGAGGTTGAAGAGCAGCAACTGCTGGCATACAAGAGGACAAACTCCGTGAAACCTGTGCACTGGGGCATTGAACTCTCAGCTTGTTTTCTTTCCCTCCAGCTGCAACACCAATTTTTTCTTTGTATTTATGTGATGCAACTACCTATCAAATTCTATGTCCACTATTCACAGTTGTTTACTTATAGTTAGAATATTTATTTATATTACTTAGTAATAATTAAGTACAGAAACCTAGTCTGCATTGTCTGTTAACCTCAGTAGCTAAGATGGTTAGATTGGGGAATTTTGTGTCATTTGATTAAAATCTTTAAGCTTTGTGTGTACTCTGGGAATAGTGGAGTGGATTGACTTCCAGCCTGCAACCCCATTGAGGGGTGAACAATTTATTCTGGCAGTTTCAAAAAGAAATCTTCCAGTAGCCTATTTCAGTATATCATCTTAGCTCAACTGGAAACAATGGACACAATCATGAATCTTCTTTCTCAAATCAAAGGCATTGTTTTTAATTGTGACGATCCCACACGTCGATTTAGAGTGTATTACTGCTTCATTGAAATTATAATTTCAAATTTAAGTGCAGTTTAATGATTACGTTTCGACACGCGCACAGACATATTCCTTTGTTTTTAAAGGCTTTTTTAAATGTTAATACAGTCTAACTAAAAAAGATTGGCGGCTGCAAATGAGATGTATTGTTGCAGGCCCCTCGACTAAGTGGTGTTTCAAAAGACACCAGCTGTGTTATTTTGTTACTTATGGATATTTGAAAACACTAATGAAGTACCATCCAGACACCGTTCCAGCATACACTGAACAGAAGCATATTTATCTAGGCAGAAGTGAGGACTGCAGATGCTGGAAACCAGAGTTTAGATTAGAGTGGTGCTGGAAAAGCATAGCAGGTCAGGCAGCATCCGAGGAGCAGGAAAATTGACACTTCGGGCAAAAGCCCTTCATTAAACTTGTTCCCTTTTCTAGATATTGGTAGAACTAAGACTACTTTGGTAGTTCCATGATCACTGTTACCCATAGATTCATAGAAGTCTACATCACAAAGACCCTTTGGCCCATTGAATCTGTGCTGGTCAAAAGCAATTACCTAACTATTCTAATCCCATTTTCCAGTGCTTGGACTGGCATCATAAGTATACAGCTAAATAATTCTTAAATATTATGAGAATTGCTACTTCTACAACTTTACAGGTAGTGAGTTCCAGATTCCCACTATCTTCTGGATGAAGAAATATTTCCTCACATTTCCTCTAAACATTCTGTCCCTCTTTCCTCAAATCTATAACTCTTGGTCACTGACCCCTCCACCAAAGGAAAGGTTTCTTCCTATCTTGAAACCAATGCATCTTTGACCCTTAAGAAGCTTATGAAGAGCGATCATTGAAGTACTTTTTCCCAAATCCTATATCTGTTGTTTGATTTTGTCAAAGTTGTGTGTAAGTTTAAGGAAGTGCAAGTTTCTATTTGGAAGTTCTGCAGGATGTTCAGTGACAATGATGAATCCTTCTATGACGTGGCATTCATGTATGCCATCCTGTTTGATCTGCTGTTGGAAAGGAGTGTTTAGGGCATTCAAGATATCGCATTAAGAATGTTTCTGTTCTCCCTTCCTCTTCTTGACTTGCATCTTGATTTTAGAAAGTTTGTGGTCTTGTAGCTTGTAAGTTAAAATTTCTGATCCTTTTTGATTTTGATTATTTTAGTATTGTAATTGAGCAAGAAAAATTAGTTTGTTTCCTGCCTTAAATTGACTTTGGTGTGCTAGTATGTTGTTAGCAAAGCAGTCAAGGTTACTGATAGGTTGAGATAATTATGTGCTAATCACAATGTATTAATGTGTTCTACATGGTGGGGGTTAATTAGGTTGCAGGAATGAGAAATATTAAAGAGATATCTTAATATACCACGGTGGCACAGTGGTTAGCACTGCTGCCTCACAGCGCCAGAGGCCCGGGTTCAATTCCCACCTCAGGCGACTGTGCAAACTCCACACAGACATTCTCCCCGTGTCTGCGTGGGTTTTCTCCGGGTGCTCCGGTTTCCTCCCACAATCCAAAAATGTGCAGGTTAGGTGAATTGGCCATGCTAAATTGTCCATAGTGTTAGGTGAAGAGGGGAATGGGTCTGGGTGGGTTGCGCTTTGGCAGGTCGGTGTGGACTTGTTAGGCCGAAGGGCCTGTTTCCACACTAAGTAATCTAATCTAATTTGCCATCCCGAAGGGGCTTCCAAGTATGTTATTCGCCAAGGAATCATGCCACTACTCTCATTCATTTGCCTCATGGGAGCAAGTTTTAATGCAGCCTTTCATCCTCACTTCCAATGCATTGAATAACAGTCAAGGGTGAAGACTTTAGCAAACTGGAAACCGTTTTAATGCCCAGGCTAACGTGATATATGCAGAGGATCAAATTTCCTGAGTTCAGTTCTCTGTACTCACTACTTTAGCTAGCTGAGTAGGGGAACAGTGACCAATAATTGGACTGGTTCTTGTCATATTTGGCTTTATTGTTTAAGGAAAAGGAAATGTTTGTCAAAGACTTCAACTGTCTAGCTTTAAATGGGATTTCTAATCCTTCTATATTAACTGTACAAAAGTCTGTCCTGAAATATTTGACTGATCATTTGGAATATTACATCAAAGTCATTGTGTGAAACTGGCATGTAGGTAAAAACAAAGACTGCAGATGCTGGAAACCAGATTCTGGATTAGTGGTGCTGGAAGAGCACAGCAGTTCAGGCAGCATCCGAGCTGCTCCTCGGATGCTGCCTGAACTGCTGTGCTCTTCCAGCACCACTAATCCTGAAACTGGCATGTAGCAACATGGAAAACCTGCTCAGCAGTAGAGGTCTACTGCCACCTAGTGTCAGTTTGATTCTGTCCATTCAATTTGTAGTTTCACATTTGAGTTTCAAGAAACATTCAAACTGAGCTCTGAAACAAACTACTTGTAATTAAAGAAATATTGCCAGATTTTAATATGTGCTAGATACCATCTAAAGCTATTTTACATTTCTACAGGCAAAAGTTTGTTTTACATTTAGTTTATTAAGTGTCACTTCCTAAGTATTCTGGAAGTTGCTTGATCTGTTAGCAAAAGCTGAAAATGTGTTGCTGGAAAAGCGCAGCAGGTCAGGCAGCATCCAAGGAGCAGGAGAATCGACGTTTCGGGCATGAGCCCTTCTTCTGTTATCAAAAGGTCAATTGTTTACAAATTCAGTCTGACTGAAGAGCTGAAATGCAACCTTTGTTTGTAATTTCGATGGGTGTACTTAAAACAGAGTGGTTAAGTATACATGATTTACATATTTCCTGTCCTTGATTGTGGGTCCCAGCTGAGAAAGTTGAGTACAAAGACTCATGAGTAAGGCATGATGGGGATTAAGTAGCAACTAATGGCCAAAGTTGACATATGATCAGGCTCAAAGCAAGTAACAATCAGACCGAGAGAGATCACATTGTCCCAAACTTGTACAGTATTAGATTGCTAGGCACGTGAATTGATATGCCTGAGTTGTGGCTAAACCTGAGACATTACATGTGTAGTGTCTCCCACCCATCGTCATCCTCTAACTGTGTGTGTGTGTGTGTGTGTGTGTGTGTGTGTGTGTGTGTGTGTGTGTGTGTGTGTGTGTGTGTGTGTGTGTGTGTGTGTGTGTGTGTGTGTGTGTGTGTGTGTGTGTGTATATGTTGGTACGGTAAGGCTTTTTTCCATTTTACATTCTCCTCCTTCCCCTTCGCCACCTCCATCCTCTTCCCCCTCTTCCCCCTGCCCCCCTCCCACCTCCGTCCTTCCCCTCCCCAAAGGTTAGTGGAGTTGTCGATAGTGTGGAGGGCTATTGTGGGTTGCAATGGGAAATTGACAGGATGCAGAACTGTGCTGAGAAGTGACAGATAGAACTCAATCTGGAAAAGTGTGAAGTGATTCATTTTGGAGGGTTGAATTTGAATGTAGAATACAGGGTTAAAGGTGGGATTCTTGACAGTGTGGAAGAACAGAGGGATCTTGGGGTCCATGTCCATCGATCCCTCAAAGTTGCCATACAAGTTGGTTGGGTTGTTAAGGCGTATGGCATGTTGGCTTTCATTAGCAGGGGGATTGCATTTAAGAGCCACGAGGTTATGCTGCAGCACAACCTCACTTAGTCCACACTTGGAATATTGTGTTTAGTTCTGGTCACCTCATTATAGGAAGGATGCAGAGGAGATTTACCAGGATGCTATCCAGACTGAAGGGCATGTCTTATTAAAGGCTGAGGGAGCTCGGGCTTTTCTCATTGGAGCGAAGAAGGATGAGAGGTGACTTGAAAGAGGTGTATAAGATGATGAGGGGCATAGATAGAGTGGATAGCCAGAGAATTTTCCCCAGGTGGAAATGGCTATCACGAGGCAACATAATTGTAAGGTGATTGGTGGAAGGTTTAGGGGAGATGTCAGAGGTAGATTTTTTTTATATACAGAGAGTGGTGGGTGCATGGAATGCATGGGCAATGGTAGAACCAGATATATGAGGGACATTTATGCGACTCTTGGATAGGCACATTGAAGATAGTACAATGAAGGGTATGTAGGTTAGTTTGATTTTAGAGTAGGATAAATGGTCAGCACAGCATCAAGAGCCGAAGGACCTGTATTGTGATGTACTGTTCTATCTTCACCTGCAAACTTAGCCAGAATGCCCACAGTTCCTACGTCTGAATCATTAATGTATAAAGTGAAAAGTTGTAGTCTCAGAACTGAGTTTGCGGAACACCACTTGTCATCGACTGCCATCCTAAGAAGGAACCATTTATCCCTACTCTCTGTTATCCATGCTAGCACCTTGGGCCCTTTATATTACTCAGTAGTGTCCTGTGCAGCACCTTGTCAAAGGCCTTCTTCAAGTCTAGGTCGATAACATCCATTGGCTCACCTTGGTCTCACCTGCTCATTACTTCCTCAAAGAATTCTAGCAGATTTGTCAGGCATGACCTCCCCTTGATGAAACCATGCTGACTTTGCCCTATTTTACTGTACACTTTCAAGTATTCAGAAATCCCATCCTTCACAATGGATTCTAGGATCTTACCCACTACTGAGGTTAGGCTAATCGGTCTGTAATTTTCCATCTTTTGCTTTACTCGCTTTTTAAACAGAGGTTTTATGTTAGCAATTTTCCAGCCCTCTGGGACCTCTCCCGATTCTATTGATTCCTGAAAGATCACCACTAGCTCTTCCACAATCTCTTCAACATCTCCCTTAGAACTCTGGGTGTAGTTTATCTGGCCCTGGTGATTTATCCACCTTCAGACCTTTTTAATTTTTCTAGCACTTTCTCCTTCTTCCTCTCTGTACCTTGCTTCTTTTTCCTCATAATGAATGTGTGCCGTGTCTCCTGAAATATTCCCAGAAATTCTTGCCATTGCTGTTTCTCTTACTTTGCTGGTAGGCTCCTCTCACAGTCAATTCTACCCAGCTCCTCCCTCATGCCTCTGTAGTTGCCTTTATTCAGCTGTGAAACCGTTACCTCTGATTCTATCTTTTCCCTCTCAAATTGCAGAGTAAATTCAACCATATAAATATCACTGTATCCTAAGAGTTCCTTCACCTTAAGCTCTTTACGGTTCCTCAATTCTACCAACACAGATTCTACATCACCTGACATTTAGAGACTGCACTATAGTGTCCAGATCTTTCTTCCTTCAGCACTGGCTTTATTTATTAATTTAACTGCCTGTAGCAGGTACATATATTTAGCATTAGGTCTGCAAAATGCAGATAGTTTTCCACATATCCATAGTTCGCCAAGCACAATTTCCAGTGTGTTAAGATTCTGCTGGAAATGAGTGGTATAGTGTTCTTCACATTATGGCTGACACAATGTTGTGTTGCAAAGTTGCAGAACATTTCCTCTTCAGCCTATATCTAGGTCAATAATAAAGGTGGTGGCAGTAAAAACACATTCACTGAGGGACAACAATCAAACAAATCAGTCAATTGACAATTTTCTGCCCACCCTGGTGCATTCCTTAATTACCAACAACACCTCACAGCCCCAGAGCACCCTCCCATGCAATTCAGAAGGTGGAACACTTACCTGTTTACCTCCTCCATCCTCACTATCCAAGGGTTCCAGTCTCACCTATTGTCATTCCCTGCCCGTCGCAGCAAAATGGTTAGAGACATTGTATAGTTTTACCTCCTTCATCTTTATTCCAGACCCTGGAGGGAGAGAGAGAGAGCGATCGCCCATGTGCACAGAGGCATGAGTTCACGGTCTTCTCTGGAATTGCAGTTTCTCAATGAACTATATAGTTATTTTACAGGGAGAAGCACCCAGATAAGGCAACATATGTATCGATTGGGTGACCGTTACAATTAGCGAGTATCGATAGTAAAGATTAAGCCATCTGCTATTACAAAATGAATAACTGACTTTACATAATTAATGCTTTTGTTACACTGACCTCACATATTGAATGCTTGCAATATTGTTAAATGGTTCTATGTAATGAATGCTTTTCCACCTTGTTAACACATTACTCTTGCCTCCAGCACCCCATTGTTAACGGTAAATTCTAATCTGATCTGAGTCATACTTAGCTGAGCCTCTTGTTTCACAAAACTCAGAACTTAACTCTTTCTCTGCCTGCTTATATCCTATACACATTGTCACACTGACCAAATGAAGTAGCAATTTACTCACACCTCACTCAATCTGGTCTCCTGTATTCACGGCAAAATGTTGTCTGCTCTACACTGGGTATACAGAATACAGACTCGGTGACCATTTTGCAGAAGTTATCTACAAGAATAATAGGGTGGTTATGGTAGGGGATTTTAACTTTCAAATATAGACTGGGACTGTCATAGTGTTAAGGGTTTAGATGGAGAGGGATTTGTTAAGTGCGTACAACACAATTTTCTGATTCAGTATGTGGATGTACCTACTAGAGAAGGTGCAAAACTTGATCTCCTCTTGGGAAATAAGGCAGGGCAGGTGACTGAGGTGTCAGTGGGGGAGCACTTTGAGGTCAAGGACAATATATTTTATTAGTTTTAAAATAGTGCTGGAAAAGGATAGACCAGATCTAAACGTTGAAGTTTTCCATTGGAGAAAGGTCAATTTTGCTGGTATTAGGCAAGAACTTTCAAAAGTTGATTGGGGGCAGATGTTTGCAGGTTAAGGAACGGCTGGAAAATGGGAAGCCTTCGAAGAGTCCAGAGACCGTATACTCCTGTTAGGGTGAAAGGCAAGGATGATAGGTGTAGGGAATGCTGGATGACTAGAGAAATTAAGGTTTTGGTTTTAAAAAAACAAGAAAGCATATGTCAGATATGGACAGGAGAGATTGAGTGAGTGAATCCTTAGAGTATGAAAGCAGTAGGAGTATACTTAAGCGGGAAATCAACAGGGCCAAAAGAGGACGTGAATAGCTTTGGCAAATAGAGTTAAGGAGAATCCAAAGGGATTTTATAAATACTTTTAAGGACAAAAGGGTAACTAGGGAGAGAATAGGGCCCCTCAAAGATCAGCAAGGCAGCCTATGTGTGGAACCATAGGAGATGAGGGAAATACTAAACGGGTATTTTGCATCAGTGTTTACCATGGAGAAAGACATGGAAGATATGGAATGTGGGGAAATAGACAGTGACATCTTGAAAAATGTCGATATTACAGAGGAGGAGGTGCTAGATGTCTTGTAAGTGGATAAAAACACAAATCCCCAGGACCTGATCAGGTGTAACCTGGAACTCTGTGAGAAGCTAGGGAAGTGATTGCTGGGCCGCTTACTAAGATATTTGTATCAGCGATTAGTCACCAGTGAGGTGTTGGAAGACTGGACGCTAGTTAACGTGGTGCTGCTATTTAAGGAAAGTGGTATGGACAAGCTAAGGAACTATAGACTGGTGAGCATGACATCAGTGGTGGGCAATTTGTTTGATGGAATCCTGAGGAATAGGATGTACATGACTTTGGAAAGGCAAGGACTGATTAGGGATAATCAGCATGGCTTTGTGTGGTAAATCATGTCACATGAACTTGATTGAGTTATTTGAAGAAATAACAAAGCGGATCGATGAGTGCAAAACAGTAGACGTGATCTATATGGACTTCAGTAAAGTATTCACCGAGGTTCCCCATGGGAGACTGGTTAGATCTTATGGAATATAGGAAGAACTGGCCATTTGGATACAGAACTGGGCTCAAAGGTTGAAGACAGAGGGTGGTGGTGGAGGGTTGCTTTTCAAACTGGAGGCCTGTGACCAGCGGTGTGCTACTGGGTTCACTGTTTTTTGTCACTTATGTAAATAATTTGCATGGGAACGAAGGAAGTAGAGTTAGAAAGTTTGCAGATGACACCAAAATTGGAAGTATAGGGGACAGCGAAGAAGGACACCTCAGATTACAATGGGATCTTGCTCGGATGGGCCAATGAGCTGAGGAGTGGCAGATGGACTTAAATTTAGAAGTGCTGCATTTTGGAAAAGCAAATCAGAGCAGGACTTGTACACTTAATGGTAAGGCCCTGGGGAGTATTTCTGAACAAAGAGACCTTGGAATGCACATTCATCATTCTTTTGAAAGTGGAGTCACGGGTAGATAGGATAGTGAGGAAGGTGTTTGGTATGTTTTCTTTTATTGGTCAGAGCATTGAATGTAGGAGTTGGGAGATCATGTTGTGGCTGTACAGGACATTGGTTAGGCTACTTTTGGAATATTACATGCCATTCTGGTAGCCTTCCTATTGGAAGGATGTTGTGAAACTTGAAAGGGTTCAGAAAAGATTTACAAGGATGTTCAAGGTTGGAGGATTTGAGCTATAGGAAGAGGCTGAATAGGCTGGGGCTGTTTTTTCCCTGGAGCATCTGAGGCTGAGGGGTGACCTTATAGAGGTTTATAAAATCATGAGGGACACGGATAGGATAAATAAACAAGGTCTTTCCCTGAGGTGGGGGAGTCCAGAAATAGAGGGCATAGGTTTAGGGTGAGAGGGGAAAGATCTAAAAGAGACTTAAGGAGCAACGTTTTCACGGAGAGGGTTGTGTGTGTGTGTGGAATGAGCTGCCAGAGGAAGTGGTGGAGGCATCTGGATGGGCATATGAATAGGAAGGGTTTAAGAGGGATATGGGCCAAGTGCTGGGAAATGGGACGAGATTAGGTTGGGATATTTGGTTGGCATGGACAATTTGGACTGAAAGGTCTGTTTCTGTCCTGTACTTCCCTATGACTTGATGACCTGCATTCCATCTGTTTAATAATACCTGGGTTTCCAATTGTCTGCCAGTTCAACACCACAGGTGTTACCTGGCCAATACTTCCATCTCATGCCTGTACTGAGACACTGCATAAGCTGGAAGAATAATATGTCATTTTCCCTGTGTCCGCCCTATTTTCTGCATGAAAAGACATTTTCCTCGTATTAGTTCTGAAGAACGGTCACTGGATCTGAAAAGTTAACTTTGATTTATCTTCACAGATGCTGCTTGACTTGCTGAGGTTTTCCAGCAATTGGTGTTTTTGTATGTCATTTTCAATTTGTGGAATCTCTAGCCTTTAGATCTTAATATCACGCTCAATCGTTTAGAACCTGAACTCTGTTAAGAATACCCATCTATTAACCCTAATGTTGTATACTAACTGGACCATCTTTTCTAACATCCCCAATATATAAAGATATAAATTTTTTTTAGTCTGTTCGTACATATAATGACATACTTCTGGAGCAATTGAGGTTTGAACCCAGACCTTCTGGCCCACAGGTAGGACAAATTACACTGTACCAAGTGCCTTGTTTAGATCTTGAAATGCTCTTTCATTGGCTATTCCATGTTCAGATTTCTTTTGTCACATCACTTGGTTAAAGAAAAATCTATGACAGTAAGAGACAAAGTTGACCACTGATCCCTTCCACTGCTCTGTTTCAAGGACTGAAATTACAAAGTTATAAGCTTTAATGAGAGCCTATATTTAACCCCCCCCTCCCCAATCAGTGAAAGCTGATGTTTGTCTTGTTCGGTCCCTTTTATAATCCATAGAATACGTTCTCCCTTAATATCACAGAGATGAACTGCAGAATCCTTCTGAACGTGCACCAGCTGTTCCACTACTCAAAAACCAATCATTATTTATCAAGCTAATAATCTCTGGCATTCACAACAGGACCTAATTGCACAAGCTAATGAGCAATCTGTTGCTGGCCAAATTTTATTTTGCGCAGGCACCTTGGTGTTGTACTGTGATATTTCCTTTTGCCACTGCTTGTATACAACAGTGTAAACTCAACTCTCGCAATGAATACCATTTTTTTTGTAAAAATGTGCAGCATTTCTTTTCGCAGTCCTTGATTCTTACAAAGGTCTTGTATCTATTTCAGTTCACAATCAAGATCGAGGTGCCAGTGTAAAAAAAACACTTGCACTTCTGCCTATGTAGTGCTTCCTCAATGTCAACCTTGTCTAAGGGTTCAAGTCTCTGGCCTGGGCTTTGTAGCTCCAATATTTGAGTCAACATATTCCGCCTTATACAGGGAGTGAATGATGGCATTTTTAGACTAAAATCTGAAAATTATTGCTACTCCCATGGCACCTAAAGGAAGGGAGTTAAAAAGTAGGAAATGCTGCTGCAACTGTAATACACATTAGTGAGACCTCATGTGGAGTACTGTGTACAATTTTGGTCCCCTTTTATATGAGGAGCAAATGCAGTTGTATTGGAGGCAGTTAAGTGAAGATTCACTCTATTTAATTCCAGCAATATGGGATTTAGCTTATCCCAAGTGATTGAGCAATTTAGATCTATGCTGTCTAGAGTTTAGAAGAATGAGTGGAGATCCAATTAGAAATATATGATGCTAAAGGAGATGGCAAAGTTGATGGAAAAAAATGTTTCGTCATGGGGCAATCGAGACCGAGATACTCATGCTTCTAGTGCCTATTATCCGGCACCCTCCTGATTCCTAGGGATTATCCCCAGAACGTGCTGTTTTTCCAACACTTTTTTTTTCCAATCTGACTGTTTCAGTATATTTTACTATGATACAATTTGAGGAATAGGAGACTTCATAAATTTTCAGATTAAAACTGAAGTTGAGCATGCATTCATGGACTTTGGTTATCTGACTAACATTACCAGATCCTTCTCAAATTTAGTTAATTAAAAATCAACAAATTATTACTTTGATCAAGCTGGTTGTGTGCCCTACTGTATAGTCATTAGCTTGTCAAAGGAGACAGCTGCTTGTCTGGTTTGAATCTCCTGGCCTATTGCTTTTCATTCATTTCAGTGTCTTCCACAACATACCCAAGTTAACCAGTATTTATAGATTTGATCTTTTCAAGGTTTGCGTAAAGATTTATTTTGCATAGCTAGGGAAAAAAATCTCTTCCCATTTGTGAAAAGATTGAAAACAATAGAGCACCGATACAAAGTAATTGGTAAAAAAGGCAAAAGTGGTACGCGAGAAAGCTTATTCACACAGCACAGTCAGAATCTGGAATCCGCTGCCTGAATCTGTGGTAGAGACTTTTACATTACATTACAGTGTGGAAACAGGCCCTTCGGCCCAACAAGTCCACACCGACCCGCCGAAGCGCAACCCACCCATACCCCTACATTTACCCCTTACCTAACACTATGGGCAATTTAGCATGGCCAATTCATCTGGCCTGCACATCTTTGGACTGTGGGAGGAAACCGGAGCACCCGGAGGAAACCCACCCAGACACGGGGAGAACGTGCAAACTCCACAGTCAGTCGCCTGAGGCGGGAATTGAACCTGGGTCTCTGGCGCTGTGAGGCAGCAGTGCTAACCACTGTGCCACCGTGCTTGTTCAATCAGGGTGTTCACAAAGCATGTCATTCTGATGTTGCAATTAGTTTATTGAATAATCCATACTGTGCTAAGAATTACACTGGGAGTAATTTCAGGCTCATAAAAGTTGGGCTTGCAATGTGAAGCATTTACTTGTGCTTGAAGCTACATACTAATATACAGGACCCTGTTTTCTGTTAGCATAAGGAAATTATACAGTGGTCATGAGGAAGGTAATCTCTGCATTTCCATGGCAACACCTTGACTAATCAAAATCTGCTGGTTTAATCTGAGCTAAAGATTGTTCTTGCTCCATCTCTGTCAATGAAGGCCCAAATAATCAACACCCTTTTTCTCATGCTGTATAAATTGCCTTTTTTTTCAAGTCTGCCTCTTGCATTCCACTGCTGTTGAGCGCAAGGTGAAAGGTTTCAACTCTTTGTTTCTTTGTAGCAATATTCAAAAAGGGCTTGAACTGCAGTTTGACCAGGAACAATGTGCAGACTTGCAGGTAGAAGGCAGGAGACAGGCATGAAACAGAATCCTTATTGAGACAATGGGTGCAGACCTGATAGGCTAAATGTATACTAATAATTAAGTAGTTCTGTGATTTGAGAATTTTAAATAGCTCCTCCCAACAAATATGTATTGCACAGTTTGAAGTTTGACTCTTTTTTTTTGTAACTAACCATGAAAAACATCATTGTTGAATCTTGGCATTTTGTTTTTAACCTCCGTTCTACATGAACAGGAAGTCGTGGTGCAAGCTGTATTGTTCTATGTTCTAAACCTTGACAGTAAAGCTATTATGAGACTTCCTCTGAGCTATCTAAGTAGTATAGCATCCTCCAGTGTCAAAACATTGTATTGCAAGACAGGACATTTTGTATTTACGGTATTAACAACATTTAGTTTTTGTATTTTATTTGTACTTTGTAAAACTGAAGTGGAAACTACTTTTAATAATAGGGTTAAAGTTTCTCAGGGAACTGAATTTGATCTGGACTGAAAAAAGATCCCAGCTTGGTAATATATTGCTGGTCCAGAAGCTACACGACCTGAGTTCATACCAGCAATTTGTTGAATTAAAATGTGTAATGTAAATCAGAAATGTTTTGAAAACAGTTTTGAAAAATGTAACGAAAACAGTTTTCTGAGTCGAGACACTGGTGTTTAGTTTTCCTTGTGTTTGTTTTTAGGTCAGTTCCTGGAACAACTGCAGCAGAGTGTGAATCCAACTTGAAAAAAATTTACACTGTGCAAACTGTCCAGGTGAGGAGAAAACATTGATATATGGAAGAAGCTGAAGTGCTATCATTGTGGAATTAATCTAAAGTTAGCCAAAATTACCCTTCTCTGTACTGTTTCAAAAAGTTAAACAATATATCTTAACAGTGTGCACCGTTGGTTTCACTGAGTTTGGTGAACGTTAGCTTCATTAGGATCTGTGAATGACTCCAGCTGATAGTTTTGTAGGAGTTTATATTTCTGTTTCCTATATAGATATATTAATAGTTCGTCCCAGTTATGCCACACTGAGCAGTGAAAGTAATTAGCTGCAATTATAATGCAGATACCTTCCTCTGAAATTAGGAGAAATAGAGTTTCATGCATTCAAACTGTGCAGATAAAACTTTACCATTGTTGTCTTTAATTGCTGGTAAAGTTGCTAATGTTAGAATAGAAAGTAGTTATTTCTGATGGGAGCAGACCTAGTGAGTTCTGAGAAGATTTGTAGCTCAGGTTGAAGCTTTGGATGTGGGTTTGCTCACTGAGCTGGAAGGTTCATTTCCAAACATTTCATTACTCTGCTAGGTAACATCTTCAGTGGGCCTCAGGCGAAGCAATGCTGAAAATTCCTGCTTTCTGTTTATATGTTTGGGTTCTGCTAGTAGCAGAACTAGCAACAGCAGTCATTAGTGTTAAAAATCTAGGAGGAGGAAGAGTGTCTTGCTGGTTAAATATTGTCTCTTTTGGAGGGAAAAATACCTTTTTGTGACAACTTTCAAAAATCTTTCAAGAAACGCTGATTAAGCCACATATGTACCACATCATGGGCAGACCAGACCCAGTGCTTGCACCATTAAGTACAATCAAATTATCAAAATAGATCGTATGAGATGCTTAGGATAATTGGGTGCTGGCAGAAATTGTATCATCACCGGAACGAAAGAGTTCCCAAGGCTGATTAGACAAGAGACATTTGCTCCCATTGTTTTCTCTCTTTGTCCAAAGGGAGTAGATTTAATGCGATTTGATAAATTTCATTCTTGTTAAATGTTCACTTAGCCTTTTTCCTTATTGACAAAGCATACTCCTTATCTTTAAACCATGCTCCTCAATTTTAGTGCTTAAACTGAAAATTGTATTCAATGTCTACTAGATCATCCCTTTGTGTATCTGCCTGTACATTTGCATTAAATTTGTGCTGTCAACAGTAATATTTTAAACATTACTGCTAACAGCTGTTTTAAAACAAACGGCCATCCTGTATAATTAATTGTCTATTTAAAATACTATTGTAATCCTCAGATTTCCTTCGTCTATTGATTCTCTGTTCTTCTCCATCCTGCCTTGGTCTCTACCAACAATATTCTTGTTTCTTATCCCACAATACCTTCTCTGTTTCTGAATCCACTTTCTACAAATCCTCTGCTCATCTCTTGCTGCCATTACAGGCCTGAAACTCACTGTCTTAAAATGGCCACTCCCTTGATAACCAGGTTTGCCTCATCCATTACATATTTGTAGATGACTGCTGATCTACTGAACCTGGCTTGGGTACACACCTTTGCTAATGCTGAGGCAATCTTGAAAAAGGCAATGATAGTTTAGCTGAGCATGAATATAGGTTGGTACTGTTCTGATTCCCAGTTTTTAAATTCCTGTGGCAGAGACTTTAATCGTTAGCTGAAAAATGTGTTGCTGGAAAAGCGCAGCAGGTCAGGCAGCATCCAAGGAGCAGGAGAATCGACGTTTTGGGCATAAGCCCTTCTTCAGGAATCGTTAGGTCAAGAAGTAAACTTTGGACTTTTTAGCAAAGTGAAAAGAATTTGTATGTTTTTCTCTGTATTATTGCAGTTAATTAAAATTTGTTACGGGAATGAAACCATGTTGATTAAGGTTATCGGGATTGTTGCAATCTCTATGCTAAACCAATTATTTTTCAAACCTTTCTCAAAGCTGTGTATTTGCAATCCCAGTTAAACCATAAAAAACACTATTTTTCTCACATGGCATGTGGACATTGCTGGCAGGACCATCATTCGCTACCGATCCTTAATTGGGATTGAACTGATTGGCTCTCTAGGCCATTTGAAAACAGTTAAGAGTCTACCACGTTTCTGTGAATCTGAAGCCACATGTAGTCCAGATGAGGTAAGGATGATGGATCTCCTTTGGAAGAGCATTAGTGAACCAGATGGATTATTACAATGGTAGATTTAGTTATGTTCTACCTATTACACTACCTTTTAAATTACAGATTTATTATGTTTACATTTCATTATTTGCAATCAGGGTGAAGGGTTCCAGCCCAAAACGTCGATTTTCCTGTTCCTCGGATGCTGCCTGGCCTGCTGTGACTTTCCAGCACCACACTGTCAGCTCTGGATTGCGAGTCCAATAACTTTAACACTTCGCCACTCCTTCCCCAAGTGCAAGCTAATTTATTTGAACAGTAATCACATTTAAGACATGAACATGCACAGACAACCACCGTAGCAGATATACTTGGTTTTAAATTACACATGACCTGTTCGAGATTAGGTAATTGTTACTGTGGGTTTGGGCCTCTTTAGTTCAAGCTTGGTAGGTTTAGAAATTGATTCCCAGGACTAGCTCAATCACATGAGAATCCATACCTCCAGGATGCAGTAGTACAAAAGCATTGTATTGAGATTGTTTCATCTAGGCAGCCAGAAGGTTTAATTTAGCAGACTTAAAATGATTTGATGTTTTAATTAGTAGCCCATAGGAAAACAAACCTTGAACAAGTACTTGGTGCATTTGGTAAAGGAAGAGGCTAATGGAGGATAGTTTAGCAACTGGGAAATTTTAGATATGAGAACAGATTAGAATCAGTAGTTTTATCACCTTCTCTGACTCTCATCTCAAACTTTATTAAGCAATATGTTTGAAACCAAATTTGAAATCAATTTGATGTCATTTTAAAAAAAAGTTTTATCTTCATTTTGTAATATTCAATACATAGAAAATTATGAAAGGAAAATTTTCTAAAACATTCTATTATTCATAGTTTAGTAAAGGAGCTCAACCTACAGAACGGGTGTAATAATATTGGGAGTTTTAGACTTGACTATCATTCCTATGTCATGACATGTAAAATCCTTAAGCAAGTAAAGCAGTATGAGAAAGCAAAAAAGGCATTGTTGCGGGTGATTTTGTGTTTGTATATTCAGATGTACTTCCAGAATTCTATGCCCTCAGCAACTATAGAATTGTTTAACCTATAACTGGCACAGACTCCACCTTTTGACAACTCATTAAACTGGGATCAAATCCGATTTAAATATAAACTGCAAAGGAGAGTATCGTAGTAGTATCAGCATGTAGTAGCATCAGTAGTAGTAGTGCTGGGTATCATTCTGATCAATCTATGCTGTATATCCTTCAGGGCTAGTATGTTCTTCCCAGTGTCTGGTGTCCAGATCTGTGCATCGTACTTCACATGTCGTCTAATCCAGGATTTCTATATTGTGATATTAACTGTCTGACTTATATATATTTTAAGTTTGGATTTTGAATTATGTGTAAGTAACATGTGTTTTGAGTCTCAAGTTAGTTATTACGTTTGTCAGTATTTATTTTAAAACAGTTGTGGTGATTTCTTTTAAAATGGATTGAGGGTTACTTTGGCAGCCTAATGGGTTTTCGTTTACTTTAGGATTTTATTACCTAACGAGGGAGACAGTTGCACCACAAAGTTTCTGTGAGGAATTCCTGGACTGAGGCTGTACTTTTACTGTGTTTAAATCATTTGGAATTTGTCTTAATTTCCTTTTGCTTAATGAACTTCTGTTTTATTGTTAAAACTGCATAGAAACAAATTCTTAATTAAAATGCATATTTCTTTTGACTTCACACTGAAAATATAAAGATGATCAAAATACTTACCTGTTCTTATGGTATCTGTGGAGCTATTTTTTAAAACAAATCTTGTCTAGTAGCTGAGTTTTTAAATATGCAAGTTACATTGTACAAACAGAGATGCCAGGTTCCATTACTGCTCTGGGCTGAGTTAACTGATCTGAACATGCTGACAGTTTAGGTTGCTCAGTTGACCTCAGAACTCTCAGTTCCTGATTTCTTCCTGATCGCTGGCCAATGAGATCTCCTTGTGCTAACATCTCATGAGGTGAGCATGATGCTTCACCATTTAATATTTTACCAGCATTGTCATGCTGAATTTATTCTTACTTAATGATTTTCTGTCTTTTGTTCTACTTTCATAATTCGCTGACAACATGCAAAATATTTCTTTCCTCCATTGCAGATTTTTGTTGCGTTACATCAAAATGAAATTGTTGCCATCGCATTTCAGCAAGGGGAAATTTTCAAGTTTCAACACTCGCGATGCACCCCTAAAATAACATTTCATATGATATAAATAAAAATCAAATCTACCCATAAGCATCCAACTATCCAAATTTCCCTGAAACTTTATCCATGAGACTTCATCATCCCTCAAAACTAGGATTCACTTTGACTGCACATTGCTCCAGTGAAAGAATTCTTTAAAATTAGCACAAAAATAATATGAGAATTAAAGTGGTATGTTTATTGTTTTGTCCCTGCATTTTCCTTTACTTCTGACTTTATTTTTTGAAATGGACAAACTAAAGCATGAAGCCAACTAATCAATCTTGTTGTGGGGAAAGAAATGCAATCATAACAAGTACTGTATTTTGGAAGTATGGTAGCGACTTGCATACAGCAAGGTTGAAGGATAAGTGATGGCTAAGATAACAGATTGAACTCCTTTGCTCTGAATAGTGCCCTGCGTTATTTTACAAACATGTAGGAGGGCAAAATTTATTGGTGCTTTTTAGTTTCAGTTGCAATAGCAGTAATGCTGCTGACCAGGCTGATCACTCACCTGAATAAAATTTAACATAGCTTCTGTCAATAATGCAAATGGCACTTTGGTCTCCCTGCTATTGGAAAGATGTTGTTAAATTTGAAAAGGTTCAGAAAAAAAATTTACAAGGATGTTGCCAGGGTCGGAGGGTTTGAGCTATAGGGAGAGGCAGAACAGTGTGGGGTTATTTTCTCGAGAATGTTGAAGGCTGAGGGGTGTCCTTGCAGAAGTTTATAAACTTCTTATATGAGGGTCATAGGGTGAATAGCCAAGGTCTTTTTTCTACAGGGTAGAAGAGTCCAACCTAAAGGGCCTATGTTAAAGATACAAGTGAAAGATGTAAAAGGGACCTAAGGGTAACTTTTTCTGTGTGTGGAGTGAGCTGCCAGAGGAAGTTGTAGAGGATGATACAATTACAACATTTTAAAAGACATCTGGATAGCTATATGAATAGGAAGGGTTTGGAGGGATATGGGCCGGGTGCTGGCAGGTGGGACTAAAATTGGGTTGGGATATCTGGTCAGCATGGACAGGTTGGACCGAAGGATCTGTTTCCATGCTGTACATCTCTGTGACTCTAAATAGGGAATTAACTTCAATATTCTGTTCAAGAGTCGACCGTGTTTCAGTTTGTACTATATTTTTAGCATAGATTATGTACTTAGGTATCTAGAATCAATACTCTTCTGGTTCCAAGGGAGAATGTTACCATTGAACCAATATTCAGCATTCACTGGATCATAGAAAATAAGTTGTTTGCTCTGTGGCCAAGTCATTAATGTCTGAAGGTTCAGCCCTTGACAATTAGTCACAGAAAGATGACTGCATTGGCACCACCTCATGCTCCCGCGAGGAAATTGAGCAATTCATCAACTTTACCAACACATTCCACCCTGACCTTAAATTTACCTGGACCATCTCTGACACCTCCCTCCCCTTCCTGGACCTCTCCATCTCCATTAATGATGACCAACTTGACACTGACATTTTTTACAAACCCACCGACTCCCACAGCTACCTGGATTACACCTCTTCCCAGCCGGCCTCCTGCAAAAATGCCATCCCGTATTCCCAATTCCTCTGCCTCCACCGTATCTGCTCCCAGGAGGACCAGTTCCACCACAGAACACACCAGATGGCCTCCTTCTTTAGAGATCGCAATTTCCCTTCCCACGTCGTTAAAGATGCCCTCCAATGCATCTCGTCCACATCCCGCACCTCTGCCCTCAGACCCCACCCTCCAACCATAACAAGGACAGAACGCCCCGGTGCTCACCTTCCACCCTACCAACCTTTGCATAAACCAAATCATCCGTTGACATTTTCGCCACCTCCAAACAGACCCCACCACCAGGGATATATTTCCCTCCCCACACCTTTCTGCTTTCCACAAAGACCATTCCCTCCGTGACTACCTGGTCAGGTCCGCCCCCCCCTTCAACCCACCTTCCCATCCTGGCACCTTCCCCAGCCACCGCAGGAATTGCAAAACCTGCGCCCACACCACCACCTTCACCTCCATCCAAGGCCCTAAAGGAGCCTTCCACATCCATCAAGGTTTTACCTGCACATCCACCAATATCATTTATTGTATCCCTTGCTCCTGATGCGGTCTCCTCTACATTGGGGAGACTGGACGCCTCCTTGCAGAGCGCTTTAGGGAACATCTCTGGGACACCCGCACCAATCAACCACACCCTCCTATGCCCCAACATTTCAGTTCCCCCTCCCACTCTGCCGAGGACATGGACGTCCTGGGCCTGCTTCACCGCCGCTCCCTCACCACCAGGCGCCTGGAGGAAGAACGCCTCATCTTCCGCCTCGGAACACTTCAACCCCAGGGCATCAATGTGGATTTCAACAGTTTCCTCATTTCCCTTTCCCCCGCCTCACCCCAGTTCCAAACTTCCAGCTCAGCATTGTCCCCATGACTTGTCCTACCTGCCTATCTTCTTTTCCACCTATCCACTCCACCCCCCCGACCTATCACCTTCATCCCCTCCCCCACTCACCTATTGTACTCTATGCTACTTTCTCCCCACCCCCTCCCTCCTCTCATTTATCTCTCCACCCTTCAGGCTCTCTGCCTGTATTCCTGATGAAGGACTTTTACCCAAAATGTCAATTTTACTGCTCCTCGGATGCTGCCTGAACTGCTGTGCTCTTCCAGCACCATTCTAATCTAGACTCTGGTTTCCAACATCTGCAGTCATTGTTTTTACCTAATTAATCCCAGAAATCCAGTCTCACAGAGTTCTCACACCAGATAATTATTTATTTTAGGGACCAATTATAATGGAGCTCGTGATAAGAGGCCGTTATTGGAGAATAATGGGTTATTACTTATGTCAGAGTACCTCTCTGTGGGAAATGAATTGGGCCAGGTTGGTGCTTAGAGTAACTGCCAATAAACTGGCACAGTCCAGTTTCTAACCAGTCTTTTTTTTTATTCTTCTGCATACTCAGCCAATTTGCCTATCCAATTCAACTAGTTACAAACTTGCTCTGTATGCTTTAATGGAACAATTGGGAAAATAGATGCAAAATCAAACTTTCAGACTGATTAAAAACTAATTATAATAAACTGTTTTATTATCACTGATATTCTTCCATAAAGTATAATTTTGATTGCAAAGTGTGCCTTGAGTTTTATAGCAATGTTTTTGAATTTTGAATGTGAATTGCAAGAAGCACAGAAAATTTTAATAGGTTAGTTAATTTGTAATTCATCCTATTGGAGACTGAGAGGTTTTCTTAAAGATGTTTCTATTGGTTTATTAGTTTTAATGGTTTAATAAAGTTGTGTATGTGAAAACGAAATTTCTTAACGATTTGCTTCCTAACAACCAGTTAGTTGCTTAAAAATGTGACTGATGGCAGATCTGGCATCTGAGTAATGTAGTATCAGTAAACTGCTGGTGTTTCGTTATTTGATTTCTGATAAAAGAAAGTGTTGATAACTGACAAGTATCAAAAAGTAGACATCTGCTTATTGTCTGTCTAATGGAGGAAGCTGCAATTATAACAAAATATTTGGGAGGCTTTGTGAACCTGCACATTAATTGATCAGTTGTAATTGGTGACATCCACTTTCGTAAAATAAGGTACTGCACACAGCTTAGAGCCATCTGCTGCATATCTAGGTTTCCACAAAACAGTGTGATCTACACTCAGACATGTATCATTATGGATTCACAAAGCTATATGTGGATTTTTGCGTTTTCTAGCTGAGACAGCAGTGAGGAAGCACAAATACCTCGAGGTCCCAGGCTCCGAGAGAAAAAGTATGGTTGAGGTTCCTTATCACTCGTCCTGATTTCACAAACGATCAGTGAAAAGTATGAGAAGAACCATTGGTTAGACTATAGTGTTCCCAATAAACTAGGAATATTCAAAGCTCCTTGGATGCTGCCTGAACTGCTGTGCTCTTCCAGCATCACTAATCCAGAATCTGGTTTCCAGCCTCTGCAGCCATTGTTTTTACCTCGCATATTTGGGAACCATGTCCAATTTATGAACACGTGCTTACAAATGCAATTCCATTCAGGGGTCTAATTTTTAAAGATCCAATAGACAAATGTTTCCATTGAGTGGCTGTTTTGTATTGTCCTGCTTTGTATTTGGACTTGAGTACAGATTGAATCGTGAATAGACTTGAACTGAACCCATTCTCAACCCGGGGCTGACTGTAATCATTTTTTAGTTTGGCATGTGAAAATGTTTCTCAAGTTTTCTGGTAGTTATTGCTGCTTTCAAGATTGGTAGGGGAGAATAAATGGAAGAAATCACTCAAAACTATTTTAGGAGGGGGACTTGAGTTGAAATGTATGTCTACTAAATATGACTTTATAATTAAGACTAGGCCAAGCTCTGATGAAGAGTTATCTAATCTCGAAACTTACTCTCTCTCTGTGGATGCTGCCTTATCCATTGTTACTTCCAGTATTTTTGTTTTGTTTTCAGTACAGATTCCAGCATCTGCAATATGTTCCAAAATTATCATCTTATCATCTTTGATTCGCACTGCTGGTCTCAGGATGGTGAGGGTGATGCAGTTAAAAATCACACAATGCCAAGTTATAGTCCAACAAGTATATTTGGAGGTACTAGCTTTCAAAGCACTGCTGCTTCATCAGGTAGTTGTGAAGCCGATTACAAGGCGCAGAATTTATAGCAAAAGATTCGAGTCTTGCAGCTGAAATGATATATTGAACAAACCTAGATATATCAGTTAAGCTGCATGACACTGTAATCTTTTACTATACATTTTGTCTTATGAGCCTGCTTCACAACCACCTGAAGAAGCGGTGCTTCGAAAGCTAGTGCCTCCAAATAAACCTGTTGGACTATCACCTGGTGTTATGTGATTTTTAATTTTGTCCATCCCAGTCCAACACCAGCTCCTCCACATCAAGGATGATGTAACACAACAATGCTGCTTCATTCTCTATCCATGCAATTCCAAAATTGACTCTACCTAGAGTTTTGCAAAGCAATATAAAATACTAACTTGCCCACAATGACTTGCCCAAGACCAATGGATTTTGTCCCCTTGAAAGATCTACTCAAATGTTGTAATACAATTTGTTCCCAATTTCAAGATTAGTATATTGAAGCTTATGGATCTTTTAACAGTGACAACATTTCATCAGTGGCTATGTGAAAAGGAATATTAACTCAGTATTTTTGTTTCATCTCTTAGCATGTCAGTATTTACAATTTGAATACCAAAACCATATATGAAAAATTCCAGATTGTGTTTAAGACAGTAGATACTTGCATTGAGGTTCTGTTTTCTTACCATATCTCATGTTGACCATCTGTTCAGTTTCCAACCACTGAGTATCTCCTCGCTGCTGATTATCTATATTACATAGGTTGTGCTGAAATGCATGGTTTACAAGACCTATGAATTTCAGGTTTTCATGCTTCACTGAATATTAAAGTGTTGTAAAATCAGCCTTTCTTTTTAACAGTATGTTAGCATTTCCTGTTCCCCTACTGTAAAGGATAGACAGGTGGGCCTACGTGACAATCATATTTAAGTCTAAGTTTGCAGAAGCTCAAGAGCACAGTGGATTTAATTACATGCTTCATTTGCTTATACTGAGATTAATGCACAAAAGCCCCTGTATGGAATTTGTTTGTTTTTTTTGGGTATTTTCCACTTAATAACACAGATCTGTCATTTTAATCCTTCATCTGTACACCAGTGAATAACCAGAGGCATTTCTCTAAGGTATGCAAACTTTCTCTTTGGAAAGAATTCTTAGAAGGATCTGATTGGTGGCAATTAAGTATTGGATTTTGTTTGTCGAGCGGGAAAAATGTTGTGAAATAGATTATTAAAATGCACTGAACATTTAATAGTTGATTGTTTCATTTCCATCCAAAAACTGTTGATGTATTTAATTGCTAAAGAGGAGTTTCACCTTCTTTATTTTTCATTGCTTGACCCTTTGTGCCACCTTTGTTTAATAGTGAGATGTCTTTCTAAATTTGTTGCGAAAACGCAGCAGTAGGGTGAAAGCAGCCAAAAGTACATTTTATGGTGCCTGCAACAGCATACCTTTCTTGCTTAATTGCCAGAGCTGGCAGGAGCAAGACCACTTTTATAATGGAGTAAATTTATGAGCCCAATGTAGTCTCCAGCTTGGAGGATGAATCAAGAGATGATAAACTGGCAAGATAAGTATTAGATACTTTGGTTACCAATGTGGCAAGCTATGTGCTGCCATCCTTGACCGGCAGTTTCAGCATCACCAGTCATTTAACGTTATTGCTGTCAATAAAAGTCAATGGCAACCTGCCTCAAGTTCAGATTTCAAACCGTTAAGTGAATGTAATTGTAAAAGTCAAACTTCTATGAATAGATCCAACGGGAGTTGGCTTGTCAACCATGGTTGTACTTGTGGCTTGAAAAAGAAGTTATTATATTTACTGCTATTTTGATCTCTACAGATGTGAGAAAAGATGTTTGACAAGATAAATGAACACTCCTTGTTCTGATGGCAACCTTTAGCCGATGTTACTTGTTCTTTATCTTGGATTGTCATCATTTCAGCTTTCTAGTGTATAACTAAGTTCACTGTTGTACATGTTCCCTGATTTTGAGAAGGGAGATTTGCTGGCTCAGATGTATAATAACCTGTAAAAGTAAAAAGCCCACCTGTATCTGACAACTTAGAATTACTGCTAGGTGGTGCAGCGCTGACTCTATGGTCCAAAGTATAAATAATCATCTTATTATTTTAAGTTATTTTCATTGGCACTTTTTAAAAATTCTGTGTTTGCTAATAGGTTTGTATGTGCTTTCTCACTCTGAATAGACAGCTGTCAATTGATTCTGGGATATTTTATTTATTTTCTCTTTTGTGTGTGCTAAACTATATCTTTGAATGTTTTAAAAAGTCTGAACTAATACATTGATGATTTAAATGAGTAATAAAAGTGGCTATCAAAAGAGCAGACCTAATGAATAAAGCATTTTCTTTCCATCATCTTTTGAGCAGAAGAAGAACGAGATAGTGACAGACGAAGTGTAGAGGTACAAAAAGGGCACATGTGTTTTTTTAATACTCTTGTTATTTGTGTCCTGGTCATGGATCTACTCATTGCTAGGATGTGAGCATCACTAATGATGCAAGAATTTGTTGCCCATCCGAATTAACTTTGAAGATTGGTGAGCCGCCTTCTAGAATTGTTGCAATTCATTTGCTGTGGATACACCCACAGTGCTGTTAAGGAGTGTGACAGAATTTTGACACAGCAAAACCAACCAGGGATGCCCTAATTCTGTGTGAATAAAAATAAATTAAAGTGTAATATTGTTTTTAATTTGACATTAACTTGAGGGCACTTCATAGAGAGCTTTATCATAAAGTTTTTCACATTTAGTGCTGTTTATTTTAAAATAAATGATCAATTGATATGGAAACTATGATACAATTGGTACTTTGCATAAATGGCTTTTAAAATGTTTAGGTATCCAGGCTCTTCTAAAAGAAAAATGATCACCTGATAATACTAAATCTGTTTCCAGTGTTGTCTCTTCTTCGGCACCCTGTAGAAACTGTTGCATAAACTCTAAAACTGGAATATAATCATTAGAGATTAAAGTTAAATGAACTGCATATGTGTATTGGATTCTAAATTGTATGTAGCTTCATGATATTTTGATCAGTGTGATCAAATTCTGTTGTATAGAAGCTTGGGACATGAAACTTTTTAATCTGAGTCTCTTCAAACAATGATTTTAAATGCTAAAATAAAGTGTAGCATGAATGCCTGAAATGTTATTTTTTGAATTGGCCAATTATTAATGCTCAGGTACTCAGGAAAACCGCAAACAAGGGAGATAAGCGTGATATACTGAGATTTTGGTACACAGAAGAGCCAGACAATGAATAGTGTCTGAAATTGGCTGGAATTGATGCAAATAAAATTGCTACAGTGTGAATAAGGTGTATGGTATATTGTGGGGATAAAGTGAGATGCTGGAGATCAGAGCTGAAAATGTGTTGCTGGAAAAGCGCAGCAGGTCAGGCAGCTTCCAAGGAACAGTAGAATCGACGTTTCGGGCATAAGCCCTTCTTCAGGAATATGGTATATTGTATGGTATATTGTCCCAAATCATTAGCGTCTAATTAGTTTCTGTAACTGAACTCTCCATCTACCTCTCCAAGTTTTCATGAAATATCTTCATCCCAACCATTTATCACTTTGATTTATTTCAACTACTGTTCAATCTAATCTGTATTTCATATTTTCTGTCTTAGTTTTTTTCAAAAAAGCTTCAATGAATTCATCTGTGCTTAATGCTTCTGAAAATGTTGCAAACTCTGACACTGATTATATATCGTCCCTTTTTAAGAGACGTTGCATGGAATAAATTGGAATTTCCACAAGGTGTTCTTATAGCGAAGTGCATCCATGGTGTCACATTTCAGTTTTTAAATGTGTAAGTCTAAATCTGTTTTCCTATGCCAAAACTTTGTTTTCCTTTCAATACATCAAATTTTCTTTTTACAAGAATCCGTATATGTTCACAATCATTTATTTTCATGACTAGCCTCCAAAGTTTTCTGACAGTACTAATCTTGAAAATTTTAAGTAGAATATAGAATGATTAATCTTTTATGTCCTTACAAGTTTTTTTGCTGGCTAGACTGTTTCCACACATTGGACACGCCCATCCTAAAGATGTGAATAGCTTTGAAGTAAAAGAAACTTAACAGGTTGTTGCTGGAGCTAACTTAAATGTTTTTAGAGACACTGAGTTTGACTAAATGTGTTATATTACTGAAGTAGAAATCTGATCATACACTTAGTATTACCTTATTTATATCTTTAAAGTTATCTACGTGTATGCAGTTAAAGCCATAACATCAAACACTTTTTGTAGACTTACTAATTTGATTAAATTTTTTTACTTGCATAAAACCAAATTACTTCTGAGTTATGATCCATTTGTGATTTAGGTAACTAATAAAGCTATACTTATGATCTAAATTAAGTATTTATTAAAATAAGTTTAAGATTATTTTCCCAATTATGCAGACCTTTAGATATTTAAATTAAAGTGGCAATTATGTGGCTATGTATTAAAAGAACTATTAATATTGCTGTAAAGTTTAGCTGCTTACCTGTTGGATATACAATATTTTATCTTAAAAAATTCTTGATGCATTAAAATCAATATTGTCCAGTACATGTGATTTTCCTTTGTATCACTTTTATAAGAAAAGTTGTACCTATCCATTAAAATACTTGTCTTTGCTCAAACCATGCTGTTTAAACATGATTTTAAAGTTTAAAAACAGTTCTACAGTTAGTTCATGTGTGATGAATACATTAACAACAGTGATGTGCAATTTTATATAACTCCTTTTAATCATAGTAAACATTCTAAGGCACTCTGCAGTAATGGTGCCAAAATTTAGGAGAAATTTGGTGATGTGACAACAGATTACCAAAAGTTTTGTCAAGGAGATTGCTGACTCCTTGACAAAAAGAGGAGTTAAAAGAGGAAAGAGAGGTAAGAATGTTGAAGCAGCACAGTTTTGAGGTTAGGGTTTTAGAAGCTAACGGTATGACCATCAAGGAAGGAGTGATTTGAAATCTGGGATACTCGAGACCAACATTAGAGGAACGCAGGTATCTCAGCAGGTGTAGGGATGGAGATTATTGGATCAGGGTGGGGCAAGTGATGGAAAGTAATGATGGAAATCTTTTAAACTTTTAGACAATGCTAAGCAGGGACTTGCTTAAAAAGTCAGTGAGCAAAGGGTTGATGGGCAAGATGGATTTGGTCTAAGTTGTGTCACAGGCCAAAGCATTTTGGATGAGTATCTCAACATGTAGGAATGCAGACAGGCAATATAACATTGGTGAAAATAACCATTTCTATTCACGGTGTGGATATGATGTTGGAAGATCACCTGTGGCACAGAGTTCACGAATAGTTTGGTTCAGTTTTCTTGGGAAGATGGATTGAATCACTGGCCAGGGAACATTGTTTTCAATACCACTAAACTATGGTTTCAGTCTGCCCGATATTTAGTCAGACGAAATTACTGTTGAGCCAGTGCATTCTGATTTGGGACAGTGAAGAAGTAAACAAAGGTGGCGGTGGTGCTTTACAGCTGGGTGTGATCAACAGACATGAAAAACACGCCCAACACACTATTTATTTTGCTTTGTCTTATTTGGGCAAGACAATTGCTCTCAGGGTTTTTAGGCATGTATTCATTGCTAATTATGTGGTTTTCTACCCTGGGAACTTTATATATCTCCAGTGTATAGAGTTTTTCTGTACTGGTGTTTTATACTTATAAAGGTCACTTTGTTTTATTGTGGTTTCAGCTATTCCATAGCATGCACCTCCTGGTTTCCAGATCTCATCTTTCCAGATATTAATTTTTATTGTGTAATTTAACTGCACTTGATCTAGAAATAGTGTAAAGAGTATTTGTAAAGGTATGTTTCTTCCAAGAAGTTATCTTTGCTTCATATATAGTGTAATTTCTGGATGACAGATGTGAAGGTGATGCAATAATAAATACTAATTATTGCTATTTTTAAGTCATTGAGTTAGATATTTTCCCAGTCTTTCTTCTCCTTGTGACAAAAGTTCTGTAAATGGGGTCATTTTTGCACTAATTCAGCAAAATTACCATGCTTAATTTGGCTGAAAATGTAGGAAGCATCACTGTCCAGCCTGATCCATATTGGCACAAAACTAACATGAGTAGCCTTTTTGAAAAGTGTAGCATTAAAAGCTGTAGCATTGACTGAACTTTTCTTTTCCCTTTACAATCGCAAGATCTTGAGGTGATTGATGCCAGTCAAATTGCTGGATGTCAGCTTGTAATTCAAAACCAAAACCATGTCTATATTCACTAATTCCAAAGGTGTTTGAGCCCTTCACCATTTTGGATGCATATACGATCACCCAAGTTAAAAGCTTGTCCTCAATACTATGAGGAGCTAAGAGAATCTGTTAGTGTAATTGTATGGCTAGGAAGAGCTCCTAACCTAATGAATCAGATTTGTCTTTGTATAAATAATTTTTCATTTGCTGAAGTTCCAGTAACAGGTGATTAGTAAAACCCTAAGACTACAAGTGTTCGCTGCCCCTAGACATTGATATTAGACATCATTGACACCAGATAAACCAAAAGAGGGAAAGAAAAGAATTAGAGGAAATAGGAAGAAATTCTTTGTCCTCTTTTTTCCACCTTTTGCAATTAGAAGTCCTGAAGTCAAGAATTCAACATTCTGAGACATCTGCTCTGTTTTCAGAGAACTGTATTTCTGGTATCATGACACATGATGCAATTAGTCTTGTACCACAACAGTTTTAACACTCTTAGGTGTTTTTAAATAGTTTTCTCTTACCTTCTCACTTTCAAGCATTTCTAAATCTTAAAAGTATTCTTCAGTTAATGGTCATATATGCAATCTTCCCTTAGTCTATGCCCAGAACACCATGTTCTTGCTCATAAGTGCAGTAAGTCATATATAAATTGAACAAGTAAAAAGTGATCTTGCAGACTTTGAAGATACCAGTTCTGTTTGACGATCTAAGAAGCAGTCCACTGAAAATGTAAAGATTAAGTGCTGCATGCTTGGAAAGAGTTAAAAAAATATAGATTCTCTTAGACCTGAATGTCTATGTTTTACCTCAAGAATATGGAGTGTCATCATTATCTAAATGATGAATTAAAATGTTTTTAGTATGGTATTATTAAAACTTTTTATGTTTGAATAATGTGTTTTAAAATGTTATTCAGAATAAAGTGCATTCATTTTGAATATGTGCTAACAAGCAGTTTAGGATTATAAGTTATTTATCGTTGTTTTTCCTGTGCGAACATTATATTTTAACTTAGTTGTATTTCCCCTTCTCCCACTAGAGTTTTTGGAGTGTCTACAACAATATTCCTGCAGTGACCAGCTTGCCCCTCCGTTGTAGTTACCACCTAATGAGAGGAGAGAGACGACCATTGTGGTAAGTAACTGGGTGTGGTATGACACCTCTATAGAAGTGCAGATCTCTAAAAGGTGTGCCTACAATTTATCACTATTTTGAATTTGCAATTACTGCTTTCTATAGGGAAGATGAGAGTAATGCCAAAGGAGGATTGTGGAAAATGAAAATCTCAAAAGAGCATACTGTAAGTATTTTTAAAAACAATAAATTAAGAATATTATTGGCTGTGCTTAAAAATACATGGTTTTGTACTGTTTTCTTTTAAATGTGTAAGATTGTGATGGAATTGTGAGGCAGTCTTCAGAAACTTTGATATAGTCAGTAACTTCAACTATTTTCCTGACTAGATGAATTGAAGTTTTGCATCATATTATATCCTCGTGAATGTCAGCAGTTTGATCAAAGGTGATAATTACAGAAATTAAGTTTATGGACATCAAGTTGATCATACATGGTATTGTATGCATGACATGAGCATAAATCTAATCCTCATAATTTTTAAAATAAATTAGAGGATAAGTAATTGAAGGATGTTATACAAATATATTTGAAAGATACACTTTTGGTCTAATACATTTGAGCTACTTCCGAGGACAAACTGGGCTTGTTTTCACTGGAGTTTAGAAGTTGTAAAGTGTGACTTGACACAAGATCATGAATGGCCTGGATGAGTCCAGGGGGTGCCTGTTTTAAAGTTAGGGGTCTCCCTTTTTGGATATAGATTAGGAGAATTTAAAGTAAATTGCATTCAGATCTTTCTGTAGTACTAGCTAAGCCAATGGAATGTAAACTAGGCCCTACAATGGTACAACCAGAAAAAGGATGTAATTATATCATTACAAGTTTGTGTAGAAACTGTACTTCATAAAGACAGGCATTTAAATAAAGCTTGTCTCCCCTCTTGGGTAGAGGTAAAAGAGACACTGGAGAAGTTTTGAAGAAAAGCGGGAAATTTTTACCAGTGGCCCAGCTAATAATTATCCTGCAACCAGAATCTTGAATCATAGTATCTGATTATCCTCACATTCCTGGCTGTGACACCTTGCTGTACAAACATTGGCTGCACGGTTCCTATTTAAAAATGTATCTATGTTTCAAAAGTATTTCATCAACTACAAAGAGCATAAGGACATTAGAAATAAGAGCAGGAATAGGCTATTCAACCGCTAAAGCCTGATCAGCCATTCAACAAGCCCATGGCTGATTTGTCCTGAGCCACAACGTTTTATTTCATATCAACTCATCATAGCCCTCAACTTCTCCATTTTGAAAATATACCTACGTTCTTCTTAAATACTTCCAATGATCTAGCCTCTACATCTCTCGTGGTAGAAAATACCAGACATTTACTACCCATTGGGAGAGAAATCCCTTTGCCCCTCACTTTTAAATGTTCCCTTATTCCATAACTGTGTCCCCTTGTCCAAAATTTCCCCATTCATGGAAACATCTTGTCAAAATCCACCCTGTAAACCCCTTCATAATCGTATATCCTATTAGGATCATGCCTGTTCTTTTAAATTTAATGAATGAGGTTTAATCGGTTTAGCCGTTCTTGGTAACACAACCCTTATGGAATGTCTGTCCACTTTATTAATAGTCTGCCTTTTGATTTTTCCTTCCGGTGTGTTACCTTGTATTTTCATACATTAAATTCCATCTGCCAAGATATAGTCGCTCATTCAACTTAACTACATTCCTTATGGCCTCATCACAACATCCGCCTTTACTTTTATCATCAAATTTGGATACATTACACATTGCCCCCAACTCCAAACTATTAATATGGGTACTTAATAATTGTTACCTGAGGACCAAACTTTGTGATATATATTTATTATCTTTCCAACCTGAGAAAGAGCCATTAATTCCCAATTCTTTTTTTTTCCTGTGTGTCAATCTGAATTCTTCAATTTGAAGATAAGAATTCTTCAAATTGTGTTTGCAAGACTTGTAAACTGTGAGGAGAACAGTATGAGTCTCCAAAAGGCCATTATATTATCTTGTCTTTCAAAGGGTACAATCTTAGTGTTTGCAAAAGAAGCAAGGATGATCTGAGGAAAATCTTTCTCACATTGTGTGTAGTTAAAGTATTGAATGCAGAGTCAAGGAATGTGGTGGAAGCAGGTTCAATTGAGCATTCAAGAGTGCATTAGATAATTATTTGAATAGAAATAATGTGTAATGGTATGGATGGAGAAAGGAAAAGATTGGCACTAGGTAATGATGCTCATTTGAACAGTCAGTGCTTGCACTGAGGGAGGCTGATGGCCTCCGTCTACACCATAACCATTTTGATTGTGTGATAATCTTTTGTGTGGTACTTAAGCAAATACTTTCTGGAAATGCATATCTGCTATATCTACCAGTTCCCCTTTGTCATCTCTGCTTTATGTGCTCAAAGTACTCGAGACCAAATTTGTCAAACATGACTTAGAGTCATAGAGATGTACAGCATGGAAACAGACCCTTCGACTTCCTTTTCACAAAGCTGCATTGATTCGTTTGATTACAGTAAGCTTTCTAAATGTCCTGCTGTTTCTTCCTTAATAACAGATGGTTGCATTTTCCTAATGACAAAAATTGGCCTGTAGTTTCCTGTTTTCTGAACCACCCGCTAACCTCATTGAACAGGAGTGCATCATCACAAAATATGTGATACACAAACAGCAGCTTACAAGATTTACATCTGTTCATTCTTCCTTCCACCTTAGGCATCCTTGTACTTTCTTAAGCCTTTAATTTATTCCAAGATATTATGCTTGAGGCAGTGCATCTCCAAATGTGTTATATTTTCCAGCAATGTGAATAACCTTTACATCAAATATTTGAAACAAGATTCCATCAGAATCGACTTGGTTTTTAAGTTTTGAACTTTGCAAAGAAGGCCAATGGATTATGATGTGTAAATTAGCATTTTCTTGTTACTATTGTCAAACATAGACTTAAAATAATAATCCCAAAGTATCTTTCTGTATGTTGTGTAGTATTTGTGATAATTTATTTGATTTATTTGAGAATTGTCCAATTACTTCCAACCCCTAATCCTGGAATAAGATTGTATTTAATTCCAAAGCTTTTCAAAGGCTGATTTTTTTAAAAAATTATTGATAGGATTATAGGTTTTGATTGCTAGACCAGCATTTTTTGCCCATCCCTAATTACCCAGAGGGCAGTTAAAGATCACCCTATTGCTATTGATCTGGTGTCACATGTAGGCCAGACCAGGGTAGGGACATTTAGTGAACCAAATAGGTTATTCCAACAATTGGCAATGTTTTTGTGGTCATCATTAGATTTTTAATTCCAGGTTTTTTTTTAAGTGATGTCAAATTCTACTATCTACCATCCCCAGAACATTATTTGGGTCTTTTAGATTAATAATTCAATAGTGATACCTTTGCCTTCCTGATCTGATATTCTGCTGATCGCAACACTTTTGCCTGTATCTGTAACAACTACATTAAAGGTTCAGCTACCATGCTGAAATTACGAACAAATTAATATATTCCTAAAAATCTCATGATTTTTCATTTAGTTTTAGGAACAGGGAATTCTATTAGAGTGTTTACTTGCACTTTCATTGGTAGCTGTTGTCATTGTCACATGGTATGCCTGAGCTAAGTTACACTTGTTCAGCAATTTACTTGGCTAAATGTATTACTTAAGACAGCAACTGTAATTGCTTAAACAGAACTTCTACTGATCTCACATGCTGTTCCCATGTATTACTATATAATACAATATAAATGTCGCTGAGGTGTTCTTTAATCCAAATGACATTACTTGAAATTGGTATAACCCATTTAGTGTAACAAAGCATATATTTCTTTATACCTTGATAATGGTACATGCCAGTACTCTTTCATTAGCTCAATGTTAGACTCTGATAGTGAAGCATAAACCTCCTGTGCTTTTCCTGCTTACTCTGCATGAGCAGTGTCCCGTCGTCTTTTGCCCAATTAATTTGTCTAGCCACTTTTTCTCAAACACAGAAGAATTCCTTCACAGCTCTTTTCCTCAAATTTTAGTTAGGCCTGGGCAAATCTAAACGTTTTCTGAATGGACTTCAGTTCAGATTTTCCATACTTTGGAGTGGTGAATTCCACAGATTTACGAACCTTTGAGAGATGTAATTTCTCTTTATCTCAGTGTTAGGATAAAGGGTAGCAAATTTAAAACAATTACCTCTTGTTTTAGATTGTCCCACAAGAGGAAACATTCTCTGTCTACTTTGTTAATCCCCTTTAGCATTTGTATATACCTCCATTAGATCTCATCCTTCTAAACTCTAAAGCATAGGCCTAAACTGCTTAATCTTTCTTTATAAGACAAACCCTCATCTTGGAATGAAGCTTGTACATCTCCTCTGAACTTCCTCTAATGCAATTGCATTCCTCAAGAAAGGGAACCAAGATTGTACACACTATTCCAGATGCGTTCTTGTACGATGCCAAAATTCCATTTGCCTTCCTTATTACCTGCTGTACCTGCACACCAGTTTTCTGTGACTCATATACGAGGGCCACCCAAATCCCTCTGCATTGAAGCACTCTGAAATTTTTCTCCATTTAGATAAAAAATTGCCTTTCTAAGCTTCCAACAAAAATGAATGCCTTCACTTATCCACGTTCAATTACATCTCCCAAATTTGGCCTGTTCATCTAACCTGTTCTTATCTATTTGTAATTTTCTTATATTTGTATTACAATTTACTTTCCCAATTATTTAGTTTCATAGAACACATAGAAATGTAGAATTTATGCAGATGGTTTTATTTTATGAATGCTAACCTTATTAATATGATCTTTATTTTGAATGTCTTATATTCAATCTGACTAAATGCATTTATTTAAAATTTGTGCAGTCCAAAGAAATTCAAATGGCATTGTAAATCTTTGCAATTTTCACATCCTACTTAAAAATAAATATCAGCTTAACATTGTCTCACATAGCTAAGCATGTTTATGCAAGTTCCTTAAATTAGGGCACAACTAATAACTTTTTTTTATTTGTTTCTGATGATAGTCCGCTGTTTGGAAAGAACTACTACTGGCCACAATAGGTGAACAGTTTGTAGATTGTTGTACATCAGGTAAGACTAATCTTAATGTGTTTTTTTTAAATTTGGTGTTTTTAATCACTGTTTCTTTAGGAATAGCAACAGGCATTTGAAATTTTGCATTTCAGGGACCAACCTTCTTCCTTCTACTTCAGCTAATGTTTTGTATGCCCTGAGAAAGGAATATTTTTCAATAAAAAAACTGAAAATAGTAACTGGAATGGTTTCCATAAATGTTCATGGATCACTTTGCTTGGATTCTCCTTGAGGAATACTATTGGCAGGAACATGTAAAAAATGTAAGGTTCTACCTATTTTGCCCAGTTATTCTCCCCAACTTCCCCTCCCCCCCCCAAAAAAAAAGTTAACAGCTACAGTTCCTACTTCTGCTTTCCTCCATCAGTCTGTTACCACCCAATCTGTCTTCACCACCCCACCCTGTTACCAACTTAGCTTCCCCATCCAAACCAGTACCTCTACCTGTCTGACCCACTGGCACAACTGCACATTCATCCATTTACCCATCCATTCACTGGCACAGTCATTTACTAACACATTGAAAATCTGTTTAAATATCCTTGAGTTTGTCATTATATTGGGAAACATAGCAGATAGCTTAAAAATGTGTTGCTGGAAAAGCACAGTAGGTCAGGCAGCATCCAAGGAGCAGGAGAATCGACGTTTCAGGCATGAGCCCTTCTTCAGGAACATAGCAGATAGGTCAACTAGTGCTGTAAGAAGAGAGCATGTGTTCTGTGTGCATTCTCTTCACTGATGTCTCCAAGATTTTATGATCTTTGGTGGATCCTTCTTTAGAAAATTTGCAGTAAAAATTAGAGGAAGTCCAAATGTATATTTTTGTCCAACCAAGATTGGTGAAAAAGATTCAAACTCTAATTGGTAGACCTTCAACCACTATCTCATACATTTCTTTGGGTTTGTAAATGTATCTGACTCTAGATATCTTTCATTTGTGACGAGGTTCCTATGAACACTACTTCTAAGTTGGCTTGAAAATACTGATGATATGACCTAGTATGGTGATGAAACATCTGAAAACAAGACTTCAAGCTCAGAGAGCTAATGTACATACTTAGCATATTCTCAAGCAATAGAAGCAGCTGCCTGTCTTCAGATTGCTGTGTGAGATATATAATAAAGTACCCTGCACGATGAAAAAAAAAGTTTATTCTGAGCAGCCTCCCTCTCTTTCCCACTCACCTACAGCCTTCCAGTCTTCCTCCATTATTTCCATCAGGAACATGCATAAAAACACACCGGCTTCATGGCCCCTCCTGTTCCTGATGCAAGCCTCCGGCCCACACTCTCGAAGTCTCCTGGCCCCAGCCTTGCACCACCAGACTGCCATTCCCAGTCTCTGTCCCTGCTCCTGTTTGTAGCTTCCGGCTTCTGTTTGGCCTCCCAACCCCTTGTTCGCGACATATAAGCTGATGATGACCTCACCACTCACAAAAGATGCTGGTGCCACCAGTGCATTTGCAGCTGCTTCCTCCATTCTGTCCTGTCACTGCAGGTGACTTGATGGGCCATGTCAGCTTGTGCATGGCAGCCACATTGCATTATTGATAATTACTTTGTTCTGGTTCAGTCTGCAATCATTTCTGATTTGTGATTAACATAGTTTATCAACTGAGAAAGCAAAGGTAAATTTTCTCCATCCTTTTGTATAATGGCTGTTGATCTCACAACAAATACATTAAATTTGTGCTGATGTCTGATTTAACTCCCCTTTGTAGACAGCATTTTCAAAACAGAGGACCATTTGCACAGAATGAAAAAAATTTAGTCTCTAAGTGCTCCCCATATAAAACCCAGCAAAAGTACAAAAGCAAACAGTATAGTCATTGCACAGCTTTTATAATGTTGCATGACATGCTGTCAACTCCGTTGCCAGCAGCACCATCTGCTGTTCCATACTTGGGTATCCCACTGCTGTCTTCTCCTTTGCTGCTCTATTATGTGTGTTGGTTGTTGACTACTATTTATCCCCCATTTGATTTCATCCCACACTCTGTCTCTTCTAAGTCTGTTCCTTTCCCTCACTCCCTACATTTGCCTTGACTGATTACTCTGCTATTTCCATTCTTGGCCAATGATGAAACAGTATAGTGTTCATACCAGTCAATTATTTTAAATCATTTATTTGCAAGACCAATTTAAATTTCAGCATTGGTTTTGGAGTCTGTGGAAATCTTGAAATAGCTCATCTAAGATCAGTTCTGGGTGATGTGACAAACAGGCTAATTTTTATAAAGATCTTCATTATAGAGCCGTTGTCACCAAGATGATCAAGATGCTTTTGTTTTTGCTTTTAGCTGGCTGAGAGGATTATCAACTTTGCCTGCATCTCACTTACTAACACTAGTTTGAAATCTCAGGGACCACATTCCAATGATGACAACGATGTTCTATGTTCAAGTAACATGCATTCTCCATGCTACATATTCTTATGTCTTCTTTGTACTTTAATTAAAAAGCTTTCAGATACATATGAATGCAAGCTTTAACTTATTGTAGTCAATTTTTTCTGACCAGATGATGAGGTAGTTGGTGTCAGTGTCAGTGTCCGGGATCGTGAAGACATTGTTCAAGTTTGGAATGTAAATGCTGCTAGAACAAATGAAGTAACTATTATACAGAAGATTTATGAACTTCTCCCAAAAGTAATTTTTAAGGCAGTTTTTTACAAACGTAAGTATAAATGTCTAAGTACCTATTTATGAAACTCTACTTGTAAGCTGATACATGATGGCTTTTTATAGCTTGCTTAGTAAAGTAAATGATGATTTGAGTTTCAAGTTATACAGGTACAATTATTTTCAATCATCTGAACATTTTTAAATTTTTCTTCACACGGTTAATTATTTAAAATTGCTTAAATAGGTGTTCCTCAGAAAACATTTTGGGATGCACTGTACTGACTTTTAATGAAAATAAGTATTAAGAGACACTATTAGCATCCCAAAAGTCATTACTTCAGATCCTGTCAAAAATACATTGTAGGCTGTGAAAGAAAATGGTCTGTTCACTAACTTCCTTCAGGGAAGAAACCTGCCACCTCTATGTGTACAGAAAAGCATAATACTCAGATACTGAAATAAAAATAGAAAATGAGAATAAGTACGCAGATCAGGCAGCATCTGTGCAAATGACCTTTCAGAGATCTGAAATGATGGGCTGAAGCTTCCACCTCTGAACAGCATGGGCAGTGTTGATTCAATTGGTGACATCAGAAAAATTAGATTCTTGATGTTCAAAAAAAAGACCCTGTTTTACACAAAGTTTTAGCAGCAAAGCAAGACTTTGGCTAGTATTGGTCTATTTCCATGTCATTGTTACCTAATCTGGCCTCACTTATGTGCAGTTTGCTAATTTCTCAGGCAGTGGAGAGAAGCTATTCAGCAGCAATTCCGAACATAAAGATTTGAGTACCTGGTGGCTGCGGTTTGTCACTTGCTCGTCCAGGACTCCACCTTGGTCAGCATTCCCCAACATCTCAGGGTGCGCTTCATGGACAGTGACTACCTTCATCCATTGTCCAAGGACATTGGCATATATGACACACATCAGCCTCTCCACATCATCATGGCACATTTCTGACTCATTTATAATATGGCTATAAGTGGCTCAACATTTCAACTCCCCTTCCCACTCTGCCGAGGATATGGAGGTGCTGGGCCTCCTCCACCGCTGCTCCCTCACCACCAGACGCCTGGAGGAAGAACGCCTCATCTTCCGCCTCGGAACACTTCAACCCCAGGGCATCAATGTGGATTTCAACAGTTTCCTCATTTCCCCTTCCCCCACCTCATCCTAGTTTCTAACCTCCAGCAACTCGACTTATCCGGACTTGTCCGACCTGCCCAGCTCCTTTTCCACCTATCCACTCCACCCTCTCTTCCCTGACCTATCACCTTCATCTCCTTCCCCACTGACCTATTGTACTCTATGCTACTCTCTCCCCACCCCCACCCTCCTCTAGCTTATCTCTCCATGCTTCAGGCTCTCTGCCTTTATTCCTGATGAAGGGCTTTTGCCCGAAACGTCGATTTTGCCTGTCCTCGGATGCTGCCTGAATTGCTGTGCTCTTCCAGCACCACTAATCAGAATCATTTATAATATGGTTTACCACTTCACACTTCAGAGCACACTGACACCTTGCAGTGCTGCCTCTAGGCCATTTTGCATGCACAGAGACGTACTAAGCTAATACATTTTGTGGCTCGAAGCTTGTTCTTTTAGTGTTTGCTTACTTTCAGCATCTCAGCCTTGCCTTTTTGTTCATTACTGAATCATTCATCATTAGTGCTCAAGGGGGACTGTCAGCAGTCAAAGCCCAATGTTACAGTTCAGTCAACAAGATCATTTGGTTTCAGTCCAGGAGTTTGGACATGGTCAGGAGTTCCCTGTGATTACGCTTCTCAGGGTGTAGTACACAGTCAGTCCTACAGGTCTGCTAGAGTGCACCTACTCCAAGGATAGCGTAAGTCCGTTAGAAAGCTGTGTATAGATCAGTCAGGGGTCCTGTCATTTATCAAATATTGTTATTACAGTAAGTCCAAGTTGGGCACTTAGCTTGACTCTAGGAATCTGAAAGTCAAGACAGGATTATCAGATGGTCTACTGTGGGAAAGTAAGTGGGCAAGTCAAATATGAGGCTTGAAGCAAGATGTTAGGATGCAATGCGAACAATAATTGTCAAGGAGGAGGGTTGGGGGGAAGGGGTAACTCAACAGAAAGTGACAGTGCATTGAGAACATAGTCAAAAATCACATGACACCTGGTTATAGTCCAACAGGCTTATTTGAAACTGCACATTTGGTTTAGTTTGGTGGGGAGCTGATTTCATGGAAATATTTATCAAATGCTCTTGTAAGCAATATTGCCTTTCTTGGGTTTTAGTAATCATACCACACTTAAAGTCATTTGGTTCAATCAATAGCTTCTCTTTTTCAACCAGCCTTGCCTTTATTGATCAGTTGGGTACCCAACCAACTGTCCGTCCTTGAGCATTACACACCCTGGTGCCAAAATGTCTGCAGTGTTTTTACAAGAATAATTAACTTGCAGTTATATTTTCAGGCCAGTTCCCATACGCAAACCTCAGTTTGTGTGTTTTTTATTTGAAAAAGCCGCCATTCAAAATTTAATTATGAACTTCTGTTCTCACTTCCAAACCAACAATAAGAAAAAAATCATGGTTTGAACAATACCTTGTGTTGACAGTGTCTTAACATGGCAGATTTTATCAATAGAAAAGGATTTATTTGGTAAATGTATCATCATTTATCAAATAATTATATCTGTTATCATCAATACCAATACTACATCATCAATACCACATCATAGAGGTCTGCTCTAGGCACTTTGGAAACAGCCATGATGGCAGTACTCATGTTGACTCTCATGTTCCCATTTCTCAAGTGCTGGATGCCTTACAAGAATGGCTGTTGGAACGTATCCTCCACAACCATGATTGATGATTCAATTACTGAGACCAAATGTGGATACATGCAGCCCATCTTTCCACATGGGCCATGATGGAACTGACAACAAGCCTCTTGAAGCTGTGACTCCCTTGGTTCAATCTGTCTGAAGGGGCCTGACAGTACATTCCAGACAGTGAGTCATACAATCCTTGCATAATGTGCCCTGTGCAACTGGAGCAGATAAAGAGACGATATGATGAATGCTGAACAACTAAGAGAGCCGCAGCTATCTTCAGAAGAGAAAGATTAAAATATTGAGCAGGAGATTTATCACTGTCATGGTGCAGTGCAGCATCGGGTGCAACAAAATGAACAGGACATGAACACAGAGGTCCAGTAGATTTGGTTTGAGTGGAGTCATCACTCACTGACTGCAAATTTATTGCTGTTCAAAAGGCAAGCAGCCCCTGCTTGCTTCCAGAAGCAAATGCAGATTTTTTTTTGTTTGTTTCTGAACTGTTATTGATCAAAAGGCAAAGTGAACATTAACAACTCTCTGAATGCTTTCCAACATGTGATGTTCCATTTTGAACAATGACAAAAGGTTATTCTATGCCAGGCGTTAGGAAAAGAGCAGCGCTGTTTCAAATAGGGTTTTGTCATGCTGCTAAGGATGGGTAGCCTCTAGCTTCGTTTCATATAACAGTCAGTTAAACAGGTGATTTTTAAAAGAGGCAATGTATTCATGAATATGATGTTTTATTTTCAATAAAGTGTCACCTGTGCCATCTCGGTGGCCCTTAGAAACTTTTGTTTTGTTTCCCTTTGTGTACTGTGAAGGGATATTCCTGGCGGGCAATGTTTATCTTGGTCTACAGCGAGGCTTTAAATATGGCATCTCTGATGTGAATCCCAGCAGGTCCCACCGTGCCGAGTACTTCCTTCACTGGGAAGCACAGTTGCACAGAGCACTGGAGAATTGTGAGAAAGAACTGACTGGAGTTCATGGAGAAACTCTATGAAATTCCCCAAAGTTGATTGTTAGCTGATATCTGGTAAAATTCAGCCTGTTAACTCTGTTTCGGTTTCTACCATGTGACCTGTTGAGTATTTCCTGTACTCAGTTTTTGTCACCCATATTCAATCTAGCCTGTATGTGACTGTGTGAATTATGCTTAATGCTTTCAGGGCAACTAGAAATGAATAATAAATGCTAAATTTTGTGTTATCCATATACCAAGAGTGCAATAAAAATAAATTAAAGAAAGCAACAATACATCCAATCCCTACAGTTTGCAAATGTTTAGTGATGATCTTTGATTTTGAAATATTCATGAATTATTTAAGTTGCTTATAAAGAAATATGGATCATTCAGGCAGAAAAAATGCCTTACATATGAAGTTCATTAGGGTCATATTTTTTGTAAATAAATCATTTTTTAAGTTCTGCTGTATACCAGAGATAGAAGGGTATTGTGGTGAGTAATGGTAACTATGGTGTTCACCAGGTCAAATTGTGAGCAAATCTCATTATGATATCCCCTCAAACCACTTAATTTATTTATAGACAAATAAATAGTATTTTGCTATTGATCTACACTTCTTTGGAAATTTGAGCCCTAAAGTCTTAATGTCCCTCTACTGAGTTGCATTGTCTAAGACAATGTTCCTTTTTCCCTGATCATTGACTATATATATTAATTTCCTACAGTAGAAAATAAGGAGTAATTGTGTTTAAGTTAACTTCTTGCAGTCTCAGACCTCGCAGAAAAAATGTTTCTTTGAAGTTTTTAAATTTTCTGTGCAAATTCTCAAGCTTTTTTTGGTCTCAGCAGTGCCATTTTGAAGAACAATTCTGAGGCCTATTACAACTGAATTGTCTTTGTCAATTCCCCTCTCCACACATGATAAAAGGCCAATGCTAATTACCTCCTTTCAAAATTGTATGGAGTCGCACACTTTCCATTGCTAAACTATTTTGGAAGCACAATCCTTGTTCTAAACTCATACAGGACTTAACCAGTCATTTACTGAAAGTGATTCTGGCTGTAAGAATGCTGAAACTAGATTAAAAATCACACAACACCAGGTTATAGTCCAACCGGTTTATTTGGAAGCACTAGCTTTCGGACCGCTGCTCCTTCATCAGGTGGTCGTAGAGTTTAAGATTGTAAGATACAGAATTTATAACAAAAGTTTACAGTGTGATGTAACTGAAATTCTATATTGAAAAAGACTCTGATTGTTTGCTAAGTCTCTCATCTTTTAGAATGACCATGTTGGTTTCAGTTCTTTCATATGTAAATCGCAAAATCATTTTTTTAAAAGTTACATTCTCAAATGCACTTTTAACAATTGGTGCCATGTCAGCCATTGGCAAGACCAGGCAGAGGCTACGGCAACAAATGAATGGACATCACACAAAAAATCAACAGACCGGAGCGTTCCCTTCCAGTCAGAGAACACTTCAGTGGTCCAGGACATTCAGCCTCGGACTTTCGGGTGACCATCCTCCAAGGCGGACTTCGGGACAGGCAACAATGCAAAGTGGCCGAGCAGAGGCTGATAGCCAAGATCGGTACCTTTGGGGATGGCCACAACCGGGACTTTGGGTTCATGTCACACACCCCATTGCACTACACAGACACACACTCTCTCTCTCTCTCAGACCCCCTCTCATATACTCACACACACCACCTCACAGACTTAAGCCCCTTTACACTCTCACTCTCAACACACACACCCCTTCTCACAGACACTCATAACTTCACACCCCCCCCCCCCCTACACACACACGCACACGCAAGTTTGTGGGGTGAATTTGTATTTGCAGAGTTACATTCATGCAGTTTTTGAAAGTAAGATTCTGTAAATCCATTTTTTACATTAGAATCAGTCTGACCATTGTGGCACAGACTGCCTCACAGGCAGTTAACACCTTCAATACCTTGCTAAGCCAACATGACACCAATTGTTAAAGTGCACTTGAGAATATAACTTTTTTAAAAAAAGCTTTGCGATTTACATATGAAAGAACTGAAACCAACATGGTCATTCTAAAAGAAGAGACTCAACAAACAATCCGGGTCTTTTCAATATATAATTTCAGTTACATCACACTGTAAACTTTTGCTATAAATTCTGTGTCTTACAATCTTATTCTCCACAATCACCTGATGAAGGAGCAGCGCTCCGAAAGAGAGTGCTTCCAAATAAACCTGTTGGACTATAACCTGGTGTTGTTATTTTTAACTTTGTACACCCTGTCCAACATCGGCATCTCTGAATTGAAACCAGATTACTTTTCAACCAATAAAATACTCCAGGTTTTGCTCAGTTTCTCTACTCCAGCAAGAGGTACAGAATCTAGAGTGAGCATGAAACATTTCTGATATAATTCCCAAAGCATGCCCGTCTATCCACAATTCACAAGTATTCATATAGCTGGGTAGAAAATATTGTGTGAACCCAGATGTCCTCCACCCCAGTTCCTACAGCACTCCTTGATCAGTTCAATCTGTAGACTCAGGCTTTAACCAAATTTGACCTTTATTGTTCACCGACACTATCCAAAAATGTTCATAACAGTTTGAAGTATTGATCCAGGTCGACTCGTAGCCCAAGTACGATTAAGAAAATTGGATGGAAATATCAAGCTACCAATTAAGGAACTTTTTTTTAAAGGATTTTCTAATGAATGCTTTAACTCTGTGTCATCAGCAATCAAAGCTTGTTGCCAATTTGAAAATTATCTTGTTTTCTTCCAGTTCTGCTCACAGAGCTTCCACCTGATCGGTCATTGATCAGTATCAGCCATAGTAATGAGACTTAGAGCTTCATCCAGGGTTTAAGGGAGCCCTCACAGCAGATACCAAGCATAAGATCAACATTCGAGACCAAATGCAAAATGACTCAACTTTCAAATAGTGTGTCTATCAGGAAGTACTTCAAAAGCTAAATATAAACTATTGCAGACATACAGGCAAATACCCACACTGGGACCATATACATTTAAACAGGTTTTAACTTGCTCTCTAAATGCATTTATTGATGGAAGGCTGTGGGCTATATTGCATTTGCTTGTCAACCCAGTACATAGTGACCTTTTAAAAAAAAAATTAGAATTGTTGCTCAGCCACAAGAGGACCTGTAGCCAGAGTAATCCAGTTGATTTTTAGTCACTTTATTTGTTTCAGAGCTAAGTCTCTCAACAACATTCAGAATAAGAGACCTCAAAGTTCAAGGCTTCACACAAATGTAGTGCACTTCTTAGTTTCTTTTTGCTCAGGATCATCAAACAGAGTTCACACTCACTCCTTTATGCCACGTCTGGCCTTTATTATTTCTGTTTCACTGTTCTTCCTTGCATTGTGATTCCAGTGCTGCAATCTTCAGAAGGGTATTTTCCACAAAGCTGCCTTGCGTGTAGTGTAACATTATGGGTGAATATTACCTGACTGTTCAGAGCTTATGGCTTAACATCATAAGTTATTTATAGGTGAAGGTTGAACTTCATGAAATATAAGATCGTGATTACTTAGGTATCTAATATTTAAATTTTTACTTTATTATATGTCTTAATGAAGTCAGCATTAAGAAGTGGAATTAATACTGTCCACATCTTTTTGCAGCTCATGAAGAACATCATGCTTTTGAAGGTGGTCGTGCAAAGCCATAGTGATTCACATCAAGCACTTTGTGTGGAGAGCTGAGAATTTGTATGTAAGATTAGAGAGTTGGACTCTAACCACCAAAATGGTGAATTCGACAAGAATTTTAACATTTTAAAAAGAATCAGGTGACTAATTCTCAAAGGAAAGCAAGTGAAATGTTGCCATCTTTGTATATTAGTTGTTTTGTGACTTGCATTAATATCTCTATTTGGAAAAATTTTTCTCTAACGGCAGGAATGTTGTTCACCATTGATTAGATATTCTTAATTTTAATATTAGATAGCTTTACTTTTGCTTTTGACTGCATTCCTGTTCTTTCAGTCTTGAAGTTTCTAACTGTGATTTAAGTATTACTTAGCAAGTGGTTGCTAATATATTCATAAGACCTGGTGTTTAATCTGAAAAAAACTATCAAAGTAGGAATATTGATTCACACCATAGTAAAACATGGTTAATGGTAGCATATTTCTAGTTGATCATGGTTTTTTAAAATAAGTGATTGTATTATGTGATCATGTAAGTCACTGTAGTTTTTGGTCTTGTGGATGCTTGCACTGATATACAAATATTTCCATCAGCAGAAAATGCAGCAGATTGTCTGAAAGAACTGTCGAGTTTGTGTTCTCCTTCATTACCTTGTATTATACAACTTTATTTGGTAATAATTAGAATTTTAGGCCATTCATTTGCAATGTATTGACCTACTTCTTTTCATTGCTAGTTATCTACTTCACTTGTTTAAAAGTCGTACTTGAATTCAGGAGTTTTTGAAATTTCTTATTATGGCACCTTAAACTAGTTTTCGTTCTGTCTGTAGAGAAAGAGCATGCAGTAAGTAGTGTTGCAGTAGGTTTTTATTCTGTTACAGTACTTGCTGTATAAGTGCAGTGGTGTTATGTGATGTGACTTATACGTTTCATTGCTACAGAACCAAAGAAATCTGTTGTAAAGTTTCGAGAAACTGAAGAAAAGTAAGGAGAAAGCTGTGAATGTACACATGCCATGCCAAAATAAGATTAACATCCAAATATTATTTTGGAATTGCACAAAAATGTAACTTGTAAATTTGAATGTTTACTGCTATGAATTCACTGTGTGTATGTATATAAAGAAATACAGAAGACGTTTTTTCCTGCCTTCATACTAAATGCAATCATGATGATTGTAACTGCCCAGTATGAAAAGTGTTGAAAAGCTCATCTGGGCTATATGCAGGACATTCTGATTGCCGAACTACCTGGAACTTGTTCTGTAAAATCAAAACAACTTTTTATCAGGACTTATAAATTAGGATTTAGTTGTTCTGAGAGGTACATTCAGTTCTCAGAATTGGAAGTTGTCTCTCTGTAACAAATAATTTGCTATACATTTCTCTGACCAGACTATCAGTAATTACTTCTCTATTAAAACTATCATACATCAAGTTCTGTAGCATCCATTGCACAGGTGTTACTCCTAATGTACAATCGTTTAAATAAAAAGGCTAAACTACACCCCAAATGACTAGGAAGAATAGTTTTGCAAAAGTAAGCCCTTTTCTTTGCATCAAATAAATCTAAAACAGACTTGGGAAAACTGCAATGGTTTCCTAAATTTTGCGTAATCCATATCACACAGCATCAAATTATTGATCATTGCGTCTTAATTATTATTGTGTTTTACTTGTTTTGAGAAAGCCAAGTTCTTGGAGGTTACTACACTTTGTGCTGTGTTTTTATTTTCTATGCACTGATTGATTGATTGTTTTCTGGAAATAAAAAGTAGATATTTTATCTCAACTAACCAGGTTTCTGTGGATAATGGGTTAAAGCACAAATGCTTCTGTAACAATCAAAGCAAACTGGTAATTCATAACTGTGAAAACGTACATTTAAATATCATCAAAACACAATTCTGTCTTTCTTCATGAATGAATGGATCAGTAAAAAGTATTTTGTACTTTCCTATCCTTTCATGCACCCATAAGAAAGTTCTGTAACAGTCGGATATGTGAATGTTAATATAATATTTTTAGTGTTTTGGATATTAAACTTTCTCAAAATTTGAAACCAGATCTGCTGGGACTCTGGTAAGCGAACAACCAGTTTTAAATTGTATTTTCTTATGATTTGAAAATAAAACCTATTTTTTTTATTTTTTAGTCATGATTAATTTTTGTAATCCCACCATAAATCAGTTTGAAAACATCCATTGCTCAAATTTTTAAAAATATTTGCTTTTAAGGTCCCATCTGATCATTTGTGTATTGATATGCAGAGGTCTCAACTAGAAATGCTAGATGATATTCAAGTGTAGCCTATGAGGGAATTTAGAAAATATTTTTTAAACTTTTCTAGGGTTAGTTGGTAATAACTTCAGTTTAAGAAATTAATTTTAGTTTAATTGCATAAACATGGGAATCAGAAAATATAACTTCAGATTGTTGAAAGGTGTTGTAAGAGCTCAAGGTTAATCAAGTCTACTCTAAATTTGATATTTATATTTCATAATTCCAATTGTGCTACTCTCTTCAATGTATCAGTTTGTTCTTTTGACAACTACTGAATAAAAGAAAATATGTACAATATATTGCAGTGTTTCATTTACCTTGCAACAATTTCCTTATTTTAAAAAAAAGGTAATCATGGCTTGACAGTTTTTCAGTAGCTGAAGCTATTATGTTTGGTTCTAACTGTACAACATTTAGAGTCATAGATATTTCTTGGCATTCCTGTAAAATCTAGGTAGCAGTCACAGTTAAGTTTGCAGACTTTTTTTTAAAAAACAGATTATTCTCAGGATTTCAAGACTGGGAGCACATTTTGAAGGTGAGAGGAGAGAGACTTTAAAAAGATATGAGGGGAAATTTATTTTTTACCAAGAGGCTGGTTCATGTGTGGAATGAACTTTGAGGAAGTGGTGAATGTGGGTACTATTAGAACATTTAAAAGACATTTGATTCAAGTCCATGAATAGGAAAGTTTTGGAAGGAAATGGCCCAAGAGCAGGCAGGTAGGACGAGTTTAGTTTGAGATGTTTGGCATGGACTGGTTGGACTGAAGTGTCTGTTTCTATACTGTGATTCTGACTAGTTAAATGCTTTTGCTAAACTTTTTGATGCCTGTAGTCAAAGAAGCAAGTGGGCTTTGAGTTGCTTTCCCATTCAATTAGCTGGTTTGTACCTCAGCTCATCTAGCTGCCATTGCTCCATCTCCATTTGTCCCATAGCCATTTTAAAGAAGACTATATCAGATTTCTAGTATCTATATGGAAAAGGTTGCCCTCTTTTTGCTGTTAAATGGCCTAGTTCCAATTTTAATGTCCCATCACTCATTGTTTCTACCACTATAAGTAATAGTTCTCTGCATCTTTTTTTGATCCTTTTAACATTTTGAAAACCTTGATTAGATCATGTCTGTCTTCTAAACTCAATTTAATTCATGCCAAATCTCTAAGCCCTACAGTTTTAAAAGTGTATTTATGTTTAGATTTCTAAAACTCTTCTAATCCATCAAGAAAAGCACCTTGATTGTTATCTGAAGGTTGATTTGATAATATCTGTAGATTAAGGCAGTGATTGTTAAAATTTCTTTGGGGATGAGGGAAAAGAAGTTGACATTGATAAGCAATAGGTTAGAGTCATACAGAATGGTGGTATAGTGGACAGTAAAAATTATCTAAGAATACAATGAGATCTTGATCAACTGGGCCAGTGGGCTGAGTAATAGCAGATGGAGTTTAATTTAGCCCAACTTCTCCTGAGACTCAAACCTTCCAGTCTTAGTAACATGCTTGTAAATCTTTTTTACACTCTTTCAAGTTTAATAACATCCTTCCCACAGCAGGGCAACCAGAAGTGTACACAGTACTCCAAATGTGCACTTACCATAGTCTTGTACTGTTTTAACATGAGTTACTCAGTACTCTGACCAATGAAGGTAAGAGTGCCAAACACCACCTTCATCACCCTGACTACCCTGTGACACCACTTTCAAGGAACTGTGTATCTGAATCTCAAGGTCTGTCTGTCGACATCACTCCCCACAGCCCTCCCATTAACTGTATAAGTCCTGCCATGTTTTGTCTTACCAAAATGTAATGACTCTCATTTATCTAAATTAAGCTCTACCAGCTACTCTTCAGCCCACTGGCCCACTTGATTAAGGCTCCATTGTATTCTTAGATAATCTTTAATGTCCACTATACCACCAATTTTGGTCTCATCCACGAACTTACCATGCCTCCCAATTTCTCATCCAAATCATTTGTACAAATGATAAACAACAATGGACTCAGCACCAATTCTTGCTGCACCAGTTCTTGACTGTTGGTCACAGGCCTCCAGTCTGAACAACAACCTTCTGTCACTTCCACCTGTCTCCCACCATCAAGTTAATTTTGTATCCAATTGGCTAGCTTTCCCTGGATCCCATGTGATCTAAAATTACTAGCCAATCTACCATGTGGAACTTTGTTAAAAGCCTTGCTAAAGGCCATATAGATAACATTCACCGCTCTCCCTTAAACCATCTTCAAAAAACTTCCCACATGCAAAGCCATGCTGACTATCCCTAATCAGTCCTTTGTCCAAATGTATGTAGATCCTGTCTCTGCATCCCCTCCAACAACTTAGCCACCACTGACGTCAGGCTCACCGGTCTATAGTTTCCTGGCTTTTCCTTGCAGCCTTTCTTAAATAATAGTGCAACATTAGCCACCCATCAGTCTTCTGGCACCTCACTCATGGCTGTTGGAGATATAAATTACTAGGAGCCCTGCAGTTTCTTTCCAAGCTTCCCACAATGTCCTGGGATATACTTGACCAGGTCCTGGGGATTTATCAACCTTTGTGTTTAAGATCTGAAGAACCACCTTTCTGTAATGTGCACTCTTTTCAAGACATCACAGTTTATTTCCTCAAGTTTCCTGGCTTCTATGCCGTTCTCCACGATAAATACTGACAAGAAATATTTATTTAGGATCTCACCTATTTCCTATTCCATTCACTGTTGATCTTTATGGGGAAATATTCTCTCTCTATTTACTCTTTTGTCCTTAATGTGCTCGTGGAATCTCTGGATTCTTCTTTATCTTATCTGCCAAAGCTATCTCATGTCCTTCCTCACTTCCCTCAAGTGAACTCCTACTCCCTACTATGCTCCTCTAGGAATTCAATTTCTACCTGACATGTGCTTCCGTTTTCTTGACCACAGCCTCACCATTGTAGTCATCCAGTGTTCCCTACTCTTACTTGCCCTTCACGCTAACAGGAACATGCTGGCCCTGAACACTCATTATCTTGCTTTTTGAAAGCCTCCCACTTGCCAGATGTCCTTTTGCTTGTGAACAGCCTCCACCAGTCAATTTTTGAAAGTTCCTGTCTCATACCATCAAAATTGGCCTTGACCCAATTTAGAACTTTTAACTTTTGGACCAGGCCTATCATTTTGAATAACTCTTTTAAAACTAACAGAATTATGACAATTGGTCCCAAAGTACTTCCTGACTAACATCTCAGTCATTTGCCCTGTCTTGCTTCCAAGAGGAGGTTGAGTATTGCCTCTTCTGTAGTCAGGTCATCTACATATTGATTGATAAAGTTTTCCTGAACACACTTAAATTTTATCCCATCCATGCCCTTAGCACGACAACAGTCCCAGTCTACATCTGGAAAGTTAAAATCTCCTACTATTACAACACTAATACATTTACATTTGAGATCTCCTGACATATTTGCTCCTCAACTTCTTGCTGCCTATTGGGTAGGGCCTATCAGACAATCCCATCAAAGTGATCACCCCCTTCTTATTTCTCAGTTTCAGTCCTAAAGGTTCACTGGACAATCCTGCAGGAATATCCTCTCAAGTACTGCCTTGATGCTTTCCCTAATGAAGGATGCCAGTTCCTCTCCTCTCTTGCCTCTCCTTCTATCCCTCCTATAGCATCGCTACATTGAGCTGCCAGTCCATCAGTTATGTTTCTTAATGGTTATGATATCCCAGTTCCATGCCTTGAGTTCATTTGCCTGACCTGTCCGGCATCTTGCATTGAAATAAGTGCAGTTTATTTTTTTTCCCTCTTTTACAAGGATGAAGATGTCACTGACTAGGCCTTCACTTATTGCCTATAATTGCTCAGAGGGCAGTTAAGAGTCAACCACATTGTTGTGGATCTGGATTCACGTATTTAGCTAGTTTAAAAGTAATGTGATTTGTTCAGAACCAAGATGCTGCCCCATTCAAGTTATAGAATGATATCGGCTGCATTGCGATCTTATAAGTCGTTATTTACTTGCATCTGCTAACATAGAAAAATACAGCGCAGTACAGGCCCTTTGGCCCTCGATGTTGTGCCGATCCAAGCCCACCTAACCTACACTAGCCCACTATCCTCCATTTGCCTATCCAATGCCCGTTTAAATGCCCATAAAGAGGGAGAGTCCACCACTGCTACTGGCAGGGCATTCCATAAACTCACGACTCGCTGAGTAAAGAATCTACCCCTAACATCTGTCCTATACCTACCACCCCTTAATTTAAAGATATGCCCCCTCGTAATAGCTGACTCCATACGTGGAGAAAGGTTCTCATGGTCAACCCTATCTAAACCCCTAATCATCTTGTACACCTCTATCAAGTCACCCCTAAACCTTCTTTTCTCCAATGAAAACAACCCCAAGTGCCTCAGCCTTTCCTCATACGATCTTCCTACCATACCAGGCAACATCCTGGTAAACCTCCTCTGCACCCGTTCCAGTGCCTCCACATCCTTCCTATAGTATGGCGACCAAAACTGCACACAATACTCCAGATGCGGCCGCACCAGAGTCTTATACAACTGCAACATGACCTCAGGACTCCGGAACTCAATTCCTCTACCAATAAAAGCCAGTACGCAATATGCCTTCTTCACCGCACTATTTACCTGGGTGGCAACTTTCAGAGATCTGTGTACATGGACACCAAGATCCCTCTGCTCATCCACACTACCAAGTATCTGACCATTAGCCCAGTACCCCATCTTTTTGTTACTCTTACCAAAGTGAATCACCTCACACTTACCTACATTGAACTCCATTTATATTTATATAGCACCATTAACGTAAATAACCCAAGGCTTTTCTAGTAGGATTGTAATCAGCCAAAAGCTGATGTTAACCCTCCTGAAATGTTTGAAAGGGTATGTGAAACATTGAGATTGACCTTGAGAAGGAGGATGACATATGGGTTTTTGAAGACGTGGCACAATCATGCACAACCTTGCAATAGAGAGAAGTTCTTTAACAAAACAGACCGCTACAAGAACTCTTCAGGGCAGTATCCTTAATGTTGTGGAGCCTGTGTTTAACGCTTGCAACAACATTTGAGTTGGTTGGTACTCCAGCCACTGGAGGGCTTTCCTTTAACCTTTCCTGCATTTACCTATCTGAAAATTCTAGTTTTTCAGTCATTTCCTCAAGTACCCCAAAAACCAAAGCTAAACTTTATTATTGACTCATTTGCAGTAGGCTGGCGTTTGTGTGGTGAACTTCGTTTTGGTGCTATAGTTGAAGTTGTACTTCCTACATCACCAATTTTAAGCAATTATAGTGGATACCCAGATCATTGCTCTTGTTTTTCTCAAAGTCTTCTGCAATGATGTCACTGTATGCATGATGTTGACATTTGTTGTATTTTTGTGTTTACTGTCCAACAGCCTCATCTGTAAATCAGCTGTCACATTTTATAAGAAATTATCTTTAAACATTGATTCACTTGAGTGCCGGTAATGACTATTGCATTGGATTTTGCATTTTCAAAGCAATTTTTGTAAGTAGAATTAGGTCTCCAACATCTATCAAACCTCTATCTGTATAAAATTATGGAATTAAGCTTTTGTAATATTTGAATTTTGCATTTCATTCTAGTACACATCTGAATAAAGTTCCACGTGAGACAATGTAGTAGTGAGTTGAGTGACATATCAGCTTCCCTGGCTATATGCCACCTTCTCAATTGTCCTGGTTTTAGCATTAAAATCTTATGTGACTATAGTCATTTATTACTGGAATACTGTATTTTAACTTTTACACTGTGAATTTTGTTACATTTACCAAGAATAAGGAAATACAACAATCATTTGTTCGACTACTTTGTTTCATCAGTTTGGGCCTATTACTTTCTCACTGTTCCTTCACTCAGCTCTGAACTCTCCAGTTTGCAAATTTTAGCATTTTTCTAGATCATATTCCAGTTTCAGCACCTGTCTTCCTGGCGTTGTGTTCATTTTGCAGTGATTGATTAACATTGAATGCTTTAAAATTTGAACTGAGTGGCATTATCCTGCTAGCTACCACTACTTACTATCATTTTGGACTTGAAAGAAAATAAAATTTCTGTTTTAAAAAGAATGTTATGTGAAGGACTTTTCTTTTTCACGTGTTGGTCTATGCTACTTAACCATGCTGAGTTAATGTTTTGTGTTGTAATAGTGCAATTTCATAGATTTCACTCCATACTTTCAGTCCCTGGGTATCTGTAATAACAGCGAGAAATCTACAAATGTTAAAATCTGTGGTTCAATAAATTTGCACAAAGTTCAAATTGTATACTTTTTTTAAATTCACTTGCTAAATATGGACTTTGCTAACCTGGAAAGTATTTATTGCCCATCTCTCTAATAATCGTGAGGATGTGCCGATGATGGGTTACGCATGCCAATTCGAAGCAGGCTTGAGTTTACACCACTGTTGTGATATAGTCATCAATGTGAGTACAATACTAAAAACTTCCCTTTCCAAACCAAAGATACTATAAGTTGAAAGTAAATCTTGATTACTATTTAGGAACTGAATTTCCAGGGCTGAGAGCTCCAGGTTGAATACTTGTAAAATAATGAATGAGCATCCTATAAGACAAAAAGAGACTGCAATGGATGCTGCAAATCTGAAATAGACTGTTAAGATGTATTAGCAGAAAAAAGCCTTTCAGCCCATTGTGTCTGCTCTGTCATTCAGTGAGATCATGGTTGATCCAATAATCAACTTCACTTGCCTGCCTTTTCTCTATAACTGTTGATTTCCTTACTAATTAAGTCTATCTTAGCTCTGAATGTAGTGAACGACGAAATATCGACAGGTCAAGAATTTTACAAATTCACTATCCTCTGAGAAGAATCTCATCTCTGTCTTAGTGGGTGACCTCTTATTTGACATTTGTACTGGATGGTTCTCAAATGTCTCACAATGGGAAATGGTGTCCCCCCATTTAGCCTATCAAGTCCCTGAAGAATCTTGAGTTTCAATTAGATCTCCTCATTCTTCTAAATCCCAGTGATAACAGACCCACTCTACATTCATTTTTACTTCACCCTGCAATCAGTGTAGTCAACCTTGTCTGGACTGCCTCTGAAACCAATATATATTTTCTTATATAAGGGGTCTAAAGCTGTTAAAGTATTCCAACTGCGGCCTGACTTGTCACTTGTATGGTTTTAGCTTTTGAAATAAAGGCCAAAATTCCATTTATCACCCCTTGAACTTGGATGCTAGTTTTTTGTGATTCACATTCTGTAGCTGCCCGCAGTCTTTTTCTGTTTAAATAATATTCTGCTCCTCTTCTCTTCCTGCCAAAGTGGATAACCTCACATATCTATACTATATTCCGTTGTGTTAAAAATAAATTAGTATTTCCAGTGTTTGTGGAGACAAACAATATTTGAGGAGGATGCTCTTGCATCAAACTGATCTGCTTACATTTAACATATTTATTTAATTGTCTGCTACAGCGCCAGAGACCCGGGTTCAATTCCCACCTCAGGTGACTGACTGTGTGGAGTTTGCACATTCTCCCCGTGTCTGCATGGGTTTCCTCCGGGTGCTTCGGTTTCCTCCCACAGTCCTAAAATGTGCAGGTTAGGTGAATTGGCCATGCTAAATTGCCCGTAGTGTTCGGTGAATGGATAAACGTAGGGGAATGGGTCTGGGTGGGTTGCGCTTCAGCGGGTCGGTGTGGACTTGTTGTGCCGAAGGGCCTGTTTCCACACTATAAGTAATCTAATCTAATCTAACTATGACATTATGTAAGGAGGCAAAAGGATGAGATTCTGAAGGGAGAATATAGAGAGGTAGGATTTTAAAAAGGAGATCCTCGAGTATAGTAATATCTGGATTACTCCTGGTGCTACAAGGTAGTGAGGTTAGGAATAGTAGGATAGCACAGATGAATGCATGGCTGAGGAGCTGGTTTATGGGAGAAGGATTCACATTTTTGGATCGTTGGAATCTCTTCTGGAATAGAAGTGACTGCATGAAGGATGGATTGCACCAGAATTGGAAGGGGACTAATATACTGGCAGGGAGATTTGCTTGAGTTGTTCAGGGTGATTTAAATGTGTAAGGTTGGGTGGGGGTGGGGGGCGGGGTGCACCTCGGGATATGGTGAGGAAAGAGATCAATCTGACACTGGTACAATTGAGAAAAGAAGCGAGTCAAACAGTCAGGGCAGGAAGGGACAAAGCAGAGAGCAAGATGGGACTGATAAATTAAACTGCATTTATTTCAATGCACGAAGCCTAACAGGGAAGGCAGATGAATTCGGGGCATGGTTAGGAACATGGGCCTGGGATATCATAGCAATTGCAGAAACATGGCTCAGGGATGGACAGGATTGGCAGCTTAATGTTCTAGGATAAAAATGCTACAGGAAGGATAGAAAGGGAGGCAAGAGAGGAGGGGGATGGCGTTTTTGATAAGGGATAGCATTACAGCTGTACTTAAGGAGGATATTCCTGGAAATATATCCAGGGAAGTTATTTAGGTGGAACTGAGAAGTAAGAAAGGGATGATCACCTTTATTGGGATTGTATTATAGACCCCCTAATACTCAGAGAAATTGAGAAACAGATTTGTAAGGGGACCTCCGTTACCTATTAAGAAAAATAGAGTGGTTATGATAGGGGATTTTAACTTTCCAAACATAGACTGGGACTGCCATAGTGTTAAGGGTTTAGATGGAGAAGAATTTAAGTGTGTACAAGAAAATTTTCTGATTCAATATGTGGATGTACGTACTAGAGAAGGTGCAAAACTTGACCTACTCTTGGGAAATAAGGCAGGGCAGATGACTGGGGAGTCGGGGAAGCACTTCGGGGCCAGCGACCATAATTCTATTAGATTTAAAATAGTGATGGAAAAGGATAGACCAGATCTATAAGTTGAAGTTCTAAATTGGAGGAAGGCTAATTTTGACGATATTAGGCAAGAACTTTCAAAAGCTGATTGGGGACAGCTGTTCGCAGGTAAAGGGATGGCCGGAAAATGGGAAACCTTCAGAAATGAACATAACTAGAATCCAGCGAAAGTATATTGCTGTTAGGGTGAAAGGAAAGGCTGGTAGGTGTAGGAAATAAATTGAGGGTTTGTTTAAGAACAAGAAGGAAGCATCTGTCAGGTATAGACAGGATAGATCGAGTGAATCCTTAGTGTAAAGGCAGTAGGAATATAATTAAGAGGGAAATCAGGAGGGCAAAAATGGGACATGAGATAGCTTTGGCAAATAGAAGTAAGGATAATCCAAAGGGTTTACACAAATACATTAAGGACAAAATGATAACTAGGGAGAGAATAGGGCCCCTCAAAGGTCAACAAGGCAACCTTTGTGTGGAGCCGCAGGAGATGGGGGAGATACTAATTGGGTATTTTGCATTTGTGTTTACTGTGGAAAAGGACATGGAAGATATAGACTGTGGGGAAATAGATGGTGACACCTTGCAAAATGTCCAAATTACAGAGGAGGAAGTGCTGGATGTCTTGAAGCGCATAAAAGTGGATAAATCCCCAGGACCTGCTCAGGTGTACCCTACAACTCTGTGGGAAGTGAGGGAAGTGATTGCTGGGCCCCTTGCTGAGATATTTGTATCATCGATAGTCACAGGTGAGGTGCCAGAAGACTGGTGGTTGGCTAATGTGGTGCCACTGTTTAAGAAGGGTGGTAAGGACAAGCCAGGGAACTATAGACCAGTGAGCCTGACGTCGTTGGTGGGCATGTTGTTGGAGGGAATCCTGAGGGACAGGATGTACATGTATTTGGAAAGGCAAAGACTGATTTGGGGATAGTCAACATGGCTTTGTGCATGAGAAATCGTCTCTCAAACTTGATTGAGTTTTTTGAAAAAGTAACAAAGAGGATTGATGAGGGCAGAGTGGTGGATGCGATCTATATGGACTTCAGTAAGACATTCAACAAGGTTTCCCATGGGAGACTGGTTAACAAGGTTAGATCTCATGGAATACAGGGAGAACTAGCCTTTTGGAATCAGAACTGGCTTAAAGGTCGAAGACAGAGGCTGGTGGTGGAGGGTTATTTTTCAGACAGGAGGCCTGTGACCGGTGGAGTGCCACGAGGATTGGTGCTGGGTCCACTACTTTTTGTCATTATTTTGAATGATTTGGATGTGAGCACAAGCGATATAGTTAGTAAGTTTGCAGATGACACCAAAATTGGAGGTGTAGTGGACAGTGAAGAAGGTTACCTCAGATTACAACGGGATCTTTATCAGATGGGCCAATGGGCTGAGGAGTTTAATTTAGATAAATGTGAGGTGCTGCATTTTGGGAACGCAAATCTTAGCAGGACTTATACACCTAATGGTAAGGTCCTGGGGAGTGTTGCTGAACAAAGAAACCTTGGAGTGCAGGTTCATAGCTCCTTGAAAGTGGAGTTGCACTTATAGGATTGTGAAGAAGGCTTTTGGTATGTTTTCCTTTATTGGTCAGAATATTGAGTACAGGAATTGGGAGGTCATGTTGCTGCTGTACGGAACACTGGTTTGGCCACTTCCAGCATATTACGTGCAATTCTGGTCTCCTTCCTATCGAAAGGATATTGTGAAACTTGAATGGGTTCAGGAAAGATTTACAAAGATGTTGCCACAGTTGGAGGATTTGAGCTAAAGGGATACGTTGAATAGCTGGGGCTGTTTTTCCTGGAACGTCGGAGGCTGAGGGATGACCTTATAGAGATTTATAAAATCATAACAGGCATGGATAGGAAAAATAGACAAAGTCTTTTCCTGGGATGGGGGAGTGCAGAACTAGAGGGCATAGGTTTAGGGTGAGAGGGGAAAGATATAAAAGAGACCTACAGGGCAACTTTTTCAAGCATGTGCGTGTATGGAATGAGCTGCCAGAGGAAGTGGTGGAGGCTAGTACAATTGCAACATTTAAAAGGCATCTGGATAGGTATATGAATAGGAAGGGTTTGAAGGGCAATGGGCCCCGTGCTGACAGGTAAGACTAGATTGGGTAGGGATATCTTGTTGGCTTGGACGAGTTGGACCGAAGGTTCTGTTTCCATACTGTACAACTTTACAACTCTATAAATGCAACAAAAAGCAATTGCAAATCACTGCAAACGGCTAATTGAGTGTGATTGGTATTTCGGGTATATGATTCTGGTGGACATCATTCACAAGACCGTAATGATCAGTTTGACCTTTACATTTAATATAACCATTGATGGGTATGTTTTCAACTTTTGTTATGGAGTCTTTGAGAGTAAAGTTTACATAGCTGTGCTTAACTATGTTTGAACTGTAAACTAAGTGGGATGTAACATATTACATTTGGCTCTCTCTGTGCTATAAATACATTTAATATAATGGATACGTGCATGTGTCTATGCTCAACATGACCATCTCACCCTTCAGCCAACATTATCGATACATCCAATTTTTTTTCCCTCGCATTTGTTCAGCTATCCTTTTAAATGTATCAGTCTAAATACTTGTGATAGCAAGTTACACATTCTAGTCAAACTCTGGGTAAAGCAGTTAAAGAAGGGTCACTGGATCTGAACGTTAACTTTGTTTTCTCTCCAAAGATGCTGCCATACCTGTTGTGTTTTTCTAGCAATGTCTGTTGTTTCTGATTTTTAACATCTGCATTTTTAATTTTCCTTAAAATAGACAAAAGTGAGGGTTGAATTAGTTGATGTAAATAAAAAATAGAGTGCTTGAATAGAATGGCAGAGAAGACCTGTTTTCCCCTAGCAGAGACGTCAGTTACCAAGGGCTCAGATTTATCATGAGTGGGAGACCGATTAAAAGAGATATGAGGAAAAAAAATGTTTAGACAGAGGATGGTGGGTGTCTGGAACTTCTGTCCAGTTTTGATGGTTGAGATGTAAACCATCTACTCGTTCAAAGGGAGTCTGGATCTGCACCTGTAATTCTGCAACCTGCAAGGCTACAGACCAGGTGATGGAAAGTGGGATGAGCATGGGCAGCTCGTGTATTCAGCTAAAACAGATACAGGGGGCAGAATTGCTTTTTACTGTCTTTCTATGGTTAAATGTAAATACCATGTTAGTTTCAGTGGTAAATGCTGTAGTGAAATAATGTAATGTTAATTGACATTACTTAAAGTATAATATGGCTTGATAGATGAATGTTTATTGAATAAACATGTTGGAATGAAATAACATTTGAACAAGAGCTGGAACTAAAACCAATCTCATTTTCTTTGGCCAACGATATGCAATTCAAAGGAACTTTGAGTCGGTATGGGAGACCATATTATTTTACTGAAAGGGTGTCTATGATTAATTTCAATTGGCTGGTCTCAAGTATCATAAATACACTCTGCTTGTTTCCTAATGATGATCTAATTAACTAATCTGGCTTCGGTTTGTACTTGTGAAATCACTATTTTAAAAGCTCAAGACGCAGGTATTGTTTGATGAATTAGGAGCTATCTTAACAGCAAGACTTTCCTTCCTAGTGTGTTGACCAATATTTATGTATTAAATAATTCCAATGACACAGTGGCTCAGTGGTTAGCACTGCTGCCTCACAGCGCCAGGGACCTGGGTTCGACTCCTGCATCAAGTGACTATCTGTGTGGAGTTTGCACATTCTCCCCGTGTCTGCGTGGGTTTCCTCCGGGTGCTCCGGTTTCCTCCCACTCCAAAGATGTGCAGGTCAGGTGAATTGGCCATACTAAATTGCTCAGTGTTAGGCGCATCAGTCAGAGAGAAATGGGTCTAGGTGGGTTACTCTTCGGAGGGTCAGTGTGGACCAACATTAGATTCCACAATGTAGGGAATCTGATCTAAAATTCTCTCGGGCCATAGTTCCTACGCTGCATAGACACCCTTCAAAACTGGCTGGAAAGCACTTTGGGATGACCTAAACATGTGCAAGGCGCTTTTTAAATGCAAACTGTTTACCTATGTGGCGCACCACGCCCTATATTGACCCCATCCCCTTTACGAAAGACGCTCCGCTGCAGGGAAATCTGAGTACTTCGGACTGCAACTTCTATGCCCTCTAATGTGAAGGGTTTTGTTGATGGTTTAGTTAAAGGGGATGTGTAATTAATTGCTTGTTCGGTTGGGAGGTTGCCAGGTGTAATTTTGTCGGAATTTTCGTTTGTTTTCAGCTCTTTCTATCGTCTGAATTGAGTCAGAAGCAAAATATTTTATGGTAGCAATTATTAAAATGCTGGTCTAAACTGTTGAATTTATTTGTAATAATGGAATTGTCGAGCGCGGTACATTTGGTGCTCCTTATACCTCAATAAGCAAAATCGTTGGGAAGACCTGAGATTAAAAGTTCCGCTGGGCCCTTTATTTCACCTCCCGATTACAACTGCTGAATGAGATACACGGGTGGTTCCCCAACTAAATTGGAAAGTAACATAAAATCCAACGGGGATCCATCCAAACCCTCCCCTACCATAGAACAACTTCTCGTAGTTGGCTTGTGTGTATTAGTACAATTTGTCTCGCGTGTCCAAAATCCCAAACAATTACAGCTGGCTTAATCGGCGCGATGTAGATATTTGGTGTTGAATACACAGGGAGTGAAGCAAGTTTAAACTGTAACTAACCCTAGTGCATTCTGAACCACCTGCAGAGCTTTAATGGTGTCATTGACAGCAAGTAAACGCGAAACATTGTCCTTTACCTGTTTGATGTTAGAAGGAAATGATCTGGGCTAATGTGAGAGATAAATGAGAGGTTAGATTTCGAAGGACGAGATGCTGATTGGACTTGCGGTTGTTTGTACCTGTTCGGGGCTAAACTGGGCGGTTCCTGGGTGATCTCCAGTGCTCCTAAGAGCTACCTTCTGACCCGCCTTCCTGCAGCAACCTAACCTCCAAGGCAAACTCCAACACACGCTGGAGGTGCCAGGTGACCAGCTTGAGGAGCGGGCAGGATGACATCTGTGAATGTGAGCAGCAAGCCACCGTTCTTCAGGCCGTTTGCAGAAGCAGCCCCGGGGCAGCAGGACAGAGCCAGTGTAGAGGGACACGTGGCTGGGAGCTGTCCTTCGGCACTGGACATGGCCCAGCCTGAAGTGGCCGAGAAGAAAGGCAATCCGAGCTGGGAAAGAGAGCCCGAGAACCGAAATTACCTGCATCCAACTGAGGGCTTCCCCCATGAAGGGCTGAGAGCCAGGCCAGGCCAGGAGCAGAAACCAGCCATGTCTTACATCGCGTTGATCGCCAACGCGATTCTAACTTCCCCCAACAAGAAACTCAACCTGGGCTCCATTTATAAATACATCGAAGACACGTTCCCCTACTACAAAGGTCGCGGCCAAGGTTGGAGAAACAGCGTTCGTCACAATCTCTCTCTCAATGAGTGTTTCATTAAAGCAGGGAGGTGTGAGGATGGCAAAGGGAACTACTGGAGCATCCATCCCTCCAACCTCGACGATTTCTCCAAAGGAGATTTCAGACAGCGCCGGAGGTGCCGGAGGAGGGGGCGAGCGAAGGAGCTGCCCGTGATTTACCCGAGCTGTCCGTTCCCGGTGGAGCCCCTGGCCCTGAACTCGCTGTACTCTCCGTACACCGAGCAGGAACGCAGGGCGTACCGGCTGGATGAGGTCTTGTACAGGCAGTACATCAGCAACCCTTTCTGGAGGTGGTACCACAGCTGCAGGAACCCTGCAGGCTCTGGCTGCGACACTGGCCTCAACACAGGGGCTCAGTGGCAGGGCTTGGGGGAGAATGGTCCCCCTCCAAACTTCTTCAAAACTCTCAACAACTGACCAGTGGAGAAAGCCCAGACTTCCTTGGACCCTTCAGCCCATCGGCACAGAGGCAGCATTAATAGCTCTATAACTAACTCCAAGATTTTTCGGTGTGTGTGTGTGTGTATAAATGTGAGAATGAAGTTCTATACTGTGACTGCTCACTCGATGCTGGGAATGAGTAAGGGCAGCAATCTCCCATACTAACACCCAGGGCTTCCCTGGCGAGTGCGGTCACATCAACTTAAACAATTCAATCCGAGGCACCGAGCTCCTGTCCACAAAGTGAGAAAGATTTGACAAGGACCTCCGTGACAAACTGTCGGTTCAGTTTTTTTTTTCCGAACACTTGCTCTCCAATGAATTCAGTGAAATGAACTGTTAAGTGTTACATCCAAACGAAACTGCCGTTTTCCTATCCATATCCAAAGGGATGCGCCACTCGATTGTTCCTGAATGATTCCGCAGCTCCGCTCTGCAACCTGTTGATTGATTGTTACTGGGGAATTGACGTGTTGTTGCTTTTGTGGTTAAAGTCCTTTTTTCTGTGAAATAAAATATATAATGAAATAAAATCTGTTAGATTGGACTGCGTGCAATGTCCTTTTTTTTCCAATTTACATAGTTGAATATTGCTATATTTAATAGATGGATTATAAAAACACTTACTGCGAATTATATCCCAATAACTAACTAAGATCGTGCCAGAACAGTGCCTGAAAATAGAACCAATCCTGTAAATGATGAAATAAGTGTCCGTTTCCAGCCCTCAGCTGTACTCAGACTGGATGATCGATGTGACTAGAAAGCACATCCCAGTTCATACACTGTTCTTGCCTTCACTAATCCCAAAATGAAGTCTCACCAGGCAAACTGCACCTCATTCCCACTCCCATATCTGAAGTTCTTGTGAATCTAGAAGGAACGATCTCCCGAGATTGGAAATAGTCACAAACCTGCAAATCAAAAATCTCGAGAAACAAATGACCAAAAGCAAATCTTCGATGGCCTCTAACAGAGTGGGGTTATTATAGAAAACACCCACATTGAATCCTAACAAGTGCCGTAATGCCGAAGTTGAGACTTATATGAGTAAGTGATACCTTCGTTTGGCTGGTAACCTCTGATTCCATCCCCATTGTGCTGGTCACGTTGAAAAGTTATCATGTCATTGTGAATAGTAAATAAACTGGGCTAAATTACTCGCAATCGTGAAAACATCTAACATACAACTAGAAGCCTGCTTTTCTTACAGTTAAGTTTTATTGGTATCCCTGCAATTTTTAAACTTGCCTCTCTGTGTAGGTTAAGACTCGAGAATCAATGCACACCCAGTTGCATTTTACAAAGGAACCATTTTTCCGACGATTGCCCGCTTTAAGTCGGTGATGTGAGGGAACATTTCTAGGAAAAGTTGCCAGTTGTTGGCACACGTGTTTAAAAACTGTCCTATAAACTCTGACAGCGCCATTATCAACCTTTGCAAAGTTTATAACCTTTTTAAAATTTCTTTATGAGGGTCTCCATATATCTTCAAGCTTCCCTATTGGGTCAGAAAGCAAGGACATTCCTCAAAATGAGTCATTTTGCTCAGTAATGCAAGCACAGTGCTCCCCCGACCAAGGACACCTGTCAACACTGGGGCCAGCTGACCTCAACACAACTCAGGTCAGGAGAAGGATTTTTTTTGTTACTAAAATATTGCAAATCCGCAATCTAACACCCACGCACAAAAAAAACTCTCGAAGAAACTGGTTGACCGTAAACATTTTAATAGAAAAGTGAACAGAAACAAACAAATGATCAGTTTACATTTACCTATTTGTTTCAAAGTTCTAATGTTAAACATTGCCAAAATATATGACTTAGTTTCGTTAGAATAAAACACTATTGACAAACACTTGGAATGGAAGTCTAATGTACTTTAATGAGAAACATATCTTTATGGCAACCATCATGTGTGATCTCCAGTAAATATTGCTCTGCCGGGCTCCATCAGCGAGCCCGGGGTCAGCTTTGCAAGTCGAACAAGGTCGTGTTGGGGCGCTGGTCCTTCAGATACAGCCTCCAATCCCAGTCAATCATTCATTTTATTGTTTCCTGCCTGAAGCCAACGGTTTGTGTAATGTTCAGCAAAAGAGGGAAAACAAAACATTAACTCTCATCACCTGAAGTTACATCTCGTGTCTAATGATGGAGGCGCTGTGTTAAAACGGTAGCTGGCAGGAAGCGGAACTGCTGCTAACAGAGTTCGGGTCCTTGGCAATGCTTGTTATCAGCGGTGGCATTACTGCACGGGGACAATCAATCGGACTGCAGTAACCATCAGATCAATGCCTCAGTAACGACACGAAGCCATCAGTTGCTGACCGTTTCATTGGTCTCTCTTTTTTCCCCCCAGCTTCATTTGTTTCCACTATTTTGCAACCGATACTGGCTTCCAACCGATTAACCCAAAGTTTCTACACTTTTAAAATATTCAGAACAATGGCGCAAATACGTTTAGTTGTTGAAAAAATCTATTGTTTAAAGGCGATCATACGCCAAGATATTATCCGCATCAGGCGAAGGAAAACGACAGATATGTTTTGGAGGTGTGTTGGTGATGGGTACCTTCAGCCTGAAATGGTATGTACCTGGGGTATTGATAACAGATGAGATCTTCGTGGGCTCTGTCTCGGCATCGAACTATTCGTTCCCTGGCGAAGTTCCCAACGTCTTTTGCCCTGTTGTAAATTACCTTCTATTTAGGTCAGAGTGGCGCTGGAAAAGCACAGCAGGTCAGGCAGCATCCAAGGAGCAGGAAAATCGACGTTTCGGGCAAAAGCCTTTCATCAGGATTTTCCTGCTCCTCGCATGCTGCCTGACCTGCTGTGCTTTTCCAGCACCACTCTAATCTAAACTCTGGTTTCCAGCATCCGCAGTCCTCACTTTTGCCTAGTAAATTACCTTCTGCAGATTACACGATTGTGCCACTGTTAGAGTTGACAGAAGATGGTATTTTCCTTTTTCTCTTTTCCCATTCCTTCTTTGACCAGAACAAAGGTTTTGATTTCTTATAAAGTATACTGTATCGCCAGTTCAGTATAAACTTGACCGTATGGAGTCTTTTTAAAGAAATAAATCAGGTAATCCCGAGTTACACAAAGACGTCATTTTATTGATAAAGTTCATTCAAAGTTAAAACAAATTAATAAATGTTAAAAGTGTACAAATCCTTTAATGAATTCAAATACACAAAGCATGTAGAAAGACTGGAGGTTGGCTAATGTGGTGCCACTGTTTAAGAAGGGTGGTAAGGACAAGCCAGGGAATTATAGACTGGTGAGCCTGACCTCGGTGGTGGGCAAGTTTTTTTAGATTAGATTAGATTAGATTACCTACAGTGTGGAAACAGGCCCTTCGGCCCAACAAGTCCACACCGACCCGCCGAAGCGCAACCCACCCATACTCCTACATTTACCCCTTCACCTAACACTACGGGCAATTTAGCATGGTCAATTCACCTGACCTGCACATCTTTGGACTGTGGGAGGAAACCGGAGCACCCAGAGGAAACCCACGCAGACACGGGGAGAATGTGTAAACTCCACACAGTCAGTCACCTGAGGCGGGATTTGAACCCAGGTCTCTGGTGCTGTGAGGCAGCAGTGCTAACCACTGTGCCACCGTGCCGCCCCTGTTGTTGGAGGGAATCCTGAGGGACAGGATGTACATGTATTTGGAAAGGCAAGGACTGATTAGGGATAGTCAACATGGCTTTGTGCTTAGGAAATCATGTCTCACGCACTTGATTGAGTTTTTTGAAGAAGTAACAAAGAGGATTGATGAGGGCAGAGCGGTGGACGTGATCTATATGGACTTCAGTGAGGTGTTTGACGAGGTTCCCCGTGGGAGACTGGTGAGCAAAGTTAGATCTCGTGGAATACAGGGAGTACTAGCCATTTGGATACAGAACTGGCTCAAAGGTAGAAGACAGAGGGTGGTGGTGGAGGGTTGTTTTTCAGACTGGAGGCCTGTGACTAGTGGAGTGCCACAAGGATCAGTGCTGGGTCCATTACTTTTTGTCATTTACATAAATGATTTGGATGCGAGCAGTAGAGGTATAGTCAGTAAGTTTGCAGATGATACCAAAATTGGAGGTGTAATGGACATGGAAGAGGGTTACCTCAGATTACAACAAGATCTTGATCAGATGGGCCAATGGGCTGAGGAGTGGCAGATGGAGTTTAATTTAGATAAATGCAAAGTGCTGCATTTTGTGAAAGCAAATCTTAACAGGACTTATACACAGCAAGGTCCTAGGGAGTGTTGCTGAACAAAGAAACCGTGAAGTTCAGGTTCATTGCTCCTTGAAAATGGAGTCACAGGTAGATAGGATAGTGAAGAAGGCGTTTGGTATGCTTTCCTTTATTGGTCAGAGTATTGAGTACAGGAGTTGGGAGGTCATGCTGCGGCTGTACAGGATATTGGTTAGGCCACTGTTGGAATATTGCGTGCAATTCTGGTCTCCTTCCTATCGGAAGGATGTTGTGAAACCTAAAAGGGTTCAGAAAAGTTTTACAAGGAGATTGCCAGGGTTGGAGGATTTAAGCTGTAGGGAGATGCTGAACAGGCTGGGGCTGTTTTCCCTGGAGCATCAGAGGCTGTGGGGTGATCCTAGAAGTTTATAAAATCATGAGGGGTATGGATAGGGTAAATAAACAAAGTCTTTTCCTGGGGTGGGGAGTGCAGAACTAGAAGGCATAGGTTCAGGGTGAGAGGGGAAAGGTATAAAAGAGACCTAAGGGGCAACTTTTTCACTCAGAGAGTGGTATGTGTGCAGTCCTCACTTTTGCCTAGCAGCAGAATTGCACTCCAGCATAATCTGTAACCTCATAGCCTGGCATATCCCTAATTCAATGGAGAGTGGAGGAGGGCATGCCACCAGGCATACTTGAAAATAAGGTGTCAACCGGGTGAAGCAACCAAACAGGAAACTTGCATGCTAAATAGCATAGGAAGTGATAGACAGAGCTAAGCGATCCGGCAACCAACAGATGAGATCTACGCTCTGCAGTCCTGACACATCCCAGTTGTGAATGGTAATGGACAATTAAATAACTCGCTGGAAGAGAAGGCTCCACTAATATCCCGCCCTCAATGATGGATGAGTGCAAAAGATAAGGCTAAAATATTCACAGCAATCTTCAGCCAGAAGTGCTGAGTGGATGATCTATCTCAGCCTCCTTCAGCACTACAGAAATCAATCTTCAAGCAATTCAATTCACTGTGTGTAATATCAAGGAACAGTTGAAGACACTGGAAACTGTGAAGTCTATGGGCTTTGACAACATCCTGGCAATAGTACTGAAAGTTTGTGCTCCAGAACGTATCACTTCACTAGTCAAGCCCTCCCAATACAGTTACAACACTGGCATCTACCCAACAATTTGGCAAATCGCCCAGTTATGTCTTGCACATAAAAAGCAGAACAAATCCAACCCAGCCAATTACCATCCCCCTCCCCCCCGCGCCCCCACCACCACCACCACCACCACCCCCATCAGTCTATTGTCGATCAACAGTACTATTAAGCAGCACCTGCTCAGCAATAACCTGCTCACTGATATCCAGTTTGGGTTCCGCCAGGACCACTCTGCTCCTGACTTCATTACAGCTCATTGATTCAAACTTGGACAAAAGAGTTGAATTCCAGAGGTGAGGTGATAGTGACAGCCCTTGACATCAAGGCTGCATTCGACCAAGTGTGAAAGTGCAGCATCAAGGAGCCCTAGCAAAACTGGAATCAATGGGTATCAGGGGCAAGCTCTCCACTGGTTGGAGTCATACTTGGCACATAGGAAGGTGGTTGTGGTTGGTGGAGATCAGTCATCTCAGCTCCAGGATATCTCTGCAGGAGTTCCTCAGGGCAGTGTCCTAGGCCTAGCATCTTCAGCTGCTTCATCAATGACTTTCCCTCCATCATAAAGTCAGAAGTGGAGATATTCGCCAATGATTGCACAATTGCACAATTCAGCACCATTCGTGACTCCTCAGATACTGTAGTAGTCCATGTTCAAATGCAACAAGATCTGTACATTATCCAGGCTTGGGCTGAGAAGTGGCAAATAACATTCATTTCACACAAATGTCAAGCTATCACCATCACCAATAAGAGACAATCTAACCACCACCTCTTAACATTCAATGCTGTTATCATTATTGAATCCCCACTATCAACATCCTTGGGTTACCCTTGACCAGAAACTCAACTGGATTCACCACATAAAAACAGTGACTACAACAGCACATCGTAGGCTTGGAATACTGTAGCGAGGAACTCACCTCCTGAATCCCCAAAGGAGGAGAAAGTGAGGACTGCAGATGCTGGAGATCAGAGTTCAAAAATGTGTTACTGGAAAAGTGCAGCAGGTCAGGCAGCATCAAAGAAACAGAAGAATCGACGTTTCGGGCATAAGCCCTTCTTCAGGAATCCTTCTTCATCATTTATAAGGCACAAGACAGGAATCTGATGGAATATTCTCCACTTGTCTAAATGGCTGAAGGTCCAACAATACTCAAGCAACTTGACACCATCCTGGACAAAGCAGCCTGCTTGATTAGCACCACATCCAAAAGCACCAACTCCCTTCACCACCATTGCTCATTAACAGTGTTTATATCTACAAGATGCATTGCAGTAATTCACCAAAAATCCTCATACAGCACCTTCCAAACCCACGGCCACTTCCATTTGGAAGGACATGGGCAGCAGATATATGGGAACACTGCCACTTTCAAGTTCCCCTCAAGCCAGTCACCATCCAGACTTGGAAATATATCAGTGTTCCTTCACTGTTGCTGGGTCAAAATCCTGGAATTCCATCCCTAATGTCATTGTGGGTCAACCCACAGCAAGTAGAACTGCAGCAGTTCAAGAAGGCAGCTCACCGCCACCTTCTCAAGAACATCCAGGGATGAGCAATAAATGGACAAAAGAGCCACAAATGAATAAAAAATGAAACTCTGCCTCATTACTCAATTCTAGATTTAAGGAAGTGTTCTCCCAAATTGGCTCCACAACAAACTATTCAAAAATGATCTCATGATACCAATTTACAAGCTTACCTTTGAGAAGTTCTTTGTTAAAATTTAATTTATCATCTGTAATCTGGTTTTGAGTGGAATTATTTCTTGTGGCGAATCTTCGTAAGTGAACAGTTTTAATGACTATACTTCTGATTTTCCAGCTAAGTTAGTGTCTTCTTCATGTTTCTTTTGCATGCAATTCTATTTACTTATTTTAATTCACTTATTTAATTAATTCATTACTTATCATCATCTTCATTTTCATGTCTTTCCAGCGCTTCACTGTATTTCTGTAGCTTTTTCCAGCCCTATGTCTATCAGATATCCATTGTCTCTATATCATTGTTCCCTTGCCAGCAGTATTATTAGCTTAACGTTCAATTAAATTTGCCCAAATCTCAAGAACTCACTCCTTAATGTCCTCACATCTTCATTTCTCTCACCACCTCCAGTAGCCTTGTGGGAGATCCAGTTTTCATCTAAACCTTTAGTCACCCCCCTCACATCTTGCCCCTCCCCAACCCATGGACTCAGCATTTTATTCCTGCCTTGGAAAGTTTTATCTGTCACAACCAGGTTAGAAGGTGCTGAATTGGTTCCCTTCTTCTATTTCTCTGCTTGATTATGAGAAAGATTAACTATTTTCTTTAGCAGGAAGCTACACCGCTCTCAAATTCAAATGTAGTTGCCCAATGTCTATCATTATCAGTAAGAAACCAATTACAAAGTTTTCCTTAGAGCAATAAAAAAGATGTAATGTCAAGCTTACGAATGCACAGGCACAAAGACAAAATGATGTAGATAGTTTATAGTCTTTAGGGTGTTATTGAGGCTTAAATATGAAACTTAAGTCTGAGTTTGTTTAACTATTGTCCTGAATCCTCAGCAGCGATGTGTGTTTCAGATCTTTTTAAGTTCTCTGCTTTCCACGAGCCCTTTTTATCAACTTAACTTAATAGATATGTTACAACCAGGTGAGGAGGTGTGTATCAGCGTCCCTCTTTTCAAACTCCCCAGTTAGTCAAAACAAAGGTTTGAATTCTCTCATGAGATGCAGCCATATTTTAATCTAGTTAAAACATAGTTAACTGATTTTTACTGTAGCAGTAAGGAGCCAGTCAAAACGTTTCCTTCGGTTCCAAAAGAACAGATTTATTGCTAACCCCGAGAAAATTAGTAGACATGATGTCAAGTATATATCATCATGCAGTCTCTCACATTGCAAGTACATAATTAGAGGGAGATATTATCCAGCAGAAAAGAAACTTAGAAGATTTTACAATTTAGAGTCATTTGGATGTCCTTGAAGTGAATTGGTTTTACCTGAGTTTAATTAGATGGTTATTTGATTTCCGATACCACTAATTGCACAGAATATTGCAGTTACCTTTTCAAATTCTGTTTTCTGGTCTTTCTTTCCAGAAAGTGTCAAAATCGGGCTTTCTTTCTTGTGAGGCAGAGACAGTGTTAAAATAAAGCATAGGTGGAAGTGGGTGCCGCAGATGCTGGGGATTAGAGTCAGGATCAGTGTGGTGCTGCAAAAGCACAGCAGGTCAGGCAGCATCCGAGGAGCAGGAAAATCGACGTTTCAGGCAAAAGCCCTTCATCTGGAATTCCTGCTCCTCGGATGCTGCCTGACCTGCTGTGCTTTTCCAGCACCTCTCTAATCTAGACTGTAAAAAAGAGCATGCCTTTTCCTATGTGTTTCAGGTCTACAGTCAACATTTATGTCTTCTGCTTCTTCAAAAAAAAATTCCTTGAAATGTTATCTGATTGTATCTTCTGTTTGCTGAAGGTTTTCTTTTTTGTTTTTTAGGGATTAATTATTCACTAAAAGACAGTTAACAGACTGAAGGATTTAAAAAGTGGGCAGCACGGTGGCACAGTGGTTAGCACTGCTGCCTCACAGCGCCAGAGACCCAGGTTCAATTCCCGCCTCAGGCGACTGACTGTGTGGAGTTTGCACGTTCTCCCCATGTCTGCGTGGGTTTCCTCCGGGTGCTCCGGTTTCCTCCCACAGTCCAAAGATGTGCAGGTCAGATGAATTGGCCATGCTAAATTGCCCGTAGTGTTAGGTAAGGGGTAAATGTAGGGGTATGGGTGGGTTGCGATTTGACGGGTCGGTGTGGACTTGTTGGGCTGAAGGGCCTGTTTCCACACTGTAATGTAATCTAATCTAATCTAATCACTGTTGGTGATGAATTCATCTCCAAAATGTGAAGAACAGCGGGGTGAGGTGGGATGGTGATTGATTGATTGATTTTGTTGCCCTGAAAATAAATGGTAATTTCAGCTCAAACGGCCTCTTATACATGTTGCTTTTATGAAACTCAGCTAACCTATGTGATCAGATAGGCATTTTAAAGTGAGTATTTCTGGACCCTTTTAATGTATCTCAGTATATGAAAGTCCCAAATATTAAATCAGATGATGAATTCAAATCTAATAGAGTCATAGAGTCATACGAGGAGAAAGTGAGGACTGCAGATGCTGGAGATCAGAGCTGAAAATGTGTTGGTGAAAAAGCGCAGCAGGTGAGGCAGCATCCAAGGAACAGGAGAATCGACGTTTCGGGCATAAGCCCATCTTCAGGAATGAGGAAAGTGTGTCCAACAGGCTAAGATAAAAGGTAGGGAGGAGGGACTTGGGGGAGGGGCGTTGGAATTGCGATAGGTGGAGGGAGGTCAAGGTGAGGGTGATAGGCCGGAGTGGGGTGGGAGCAGAGAGGTCAGGAAGAAGATTGCAGGTTAGGAAGGCGGTGCTGAGTTTGAGGGATTTGACTGAAACAAGGTGGGGGGAGGGGAAATGAGGAAACTGGAGAAATCATACGACATGGAAACAGACCCTTCAGTCCAACCAGTCCATGCTGTCATGATTTGGAGATGCCGGTGTTGGACTGGGATAGTTAAAAGTCACACACCAGGTTATAGTCCAACAGGTTTAATTGGAGGCACACTAGCTTTCAGAGTGTTGCTCCTTCATTAGGTGACAGTGGAGGGCTCAATCCTATATCGACACCGACATCAAGTTTCTACATATAAATTCTGTGTGTTAGGATTGAGCCCTCCACTAACACCTGATGAAGGAGCGATGCTCTGAAAGCTAGTGTGCTTCCAATTAAACCTGTTGGACTATAAACTGGTGTTGTGTGATTTTTAACTCAGTCCATGCTGAACATAATTCTAAACCAAACCAGTTCCCCCTGCCTGCTCCTGGTCCATATCCCTTCAAAGCTTTCCTATTCATGTACTTATCCAAACGTCATAATTATACCTGCATCCACCACTTACTCCGGAAGTTCATTCCACATGAAAACCACCCTCTCAACAAAAAGAATTACCCCATATGTCTTTATTAAATCTCTCTCCTCTCACCTTAAAAATGTGCCCAATAGTCTTGAAACTCCCCCTTCCTAGGGAAAGAACTACTACCATTAATTCTGTCTAAACCCTCATTATTTTATAAACTTCGATCAGGTCACCTGTCAACCTCTTACCTTTCAGTGAAAAAAGTCCCAGCCTATCCAGCCTTTGTTTATAACTCAAACCTTCCACACCCAGCAACATCCTGGTAAATCTCTTCTCAACCTTTTCCAGCTTAATAATATCCTTCCTATAACTGGGTGACCACAAGTGGACACAGTATTTCAGAAGAGGCCTCACCAGTGTCCAGTACACTAACTCCTATGCTCAAAGGACTGAGCAATGAAGGCCAGCATGCCAAATGCCTTTTCAACCATCCTGTCTATGTGTGATGCAAACTTCAAAGAATTATGTATATATTCTACAACACTACTCAAGGTAGTAGAAAGTGAGGACTGCAGATGCTGGAGATCAGAGTTGAGAGTGTGATGCTGGAAAAGCACAGCAGGTCAGGCAGCATCCGAGGAGCAGGAAAATCAACGTTTCGGGTGTAAGCCTTTCATCAGGAATGAGGCCTTCATCCTCATTCCTGATGAAGGGCTTATGTCCGAAATTTAGAATCTCCTGCTCTTCAGATACTGCCTGACCTGCTGTGCTTTTCCAGCACCACACTCTCAACACTACCATTCATTGTATAAGCCATACCCTTGTTTACTGTACCAAAATACAATACCTCGCATTTATCCAAATTGAACTCCATCTGCCAATTTTCAGCCTATTGACCAATTTGATCAAGATATCTTCGTAATCTTAGAAACCCTTCTTCACTGTCTACCATGCCACCAATTTTGAAGTCATCTGCAAATGTACAATAGCCCATATGTTATATCATTGTGACACTATCTAAATGAAGGGTGTTATTTGTTGTTGTGAATATTAGTTTCTTGAAATAAAATTGTGTGCTTGTAACTTTATTAACATTCTATGTCTGTGTTGGTAAAGACATATTCAAGTCTAGTCACATCAATGTGGTGAATCCAAACTCTACAGCTCATGCAAAACAGAAACAGATAGCAATGATGCAATTAATAAACTATACATATTTACAAAGCATGAAAGAACATTTTTAAGAAGGAAAACCCTGAATTAACAAACTCTGTTCTATTTTTCTGTTATAGGAGTAAATGGAAGTCAAATTAACTGGGATAATTAAATGTAATTAGCAGTGTGAACATTTCCCATGTTTGGATCCATTTATTCTCAACATTGTAAAGTTGGATGTCTTGCCTGTACAAGTACTGTCAGAACCTGACAATGAAAACTGAAATCTTAATTCTCAATCACTTGTTGCCCAATACAGCTCATTTAAGTAATTATAACATAGCTTATTTATGATTTGACCTTTCTAGTAATGCTTCTATATCAGTACATGATAGACCCTTTCTACAACTGTTAGTTTCTTATTTGAAATTTGCCAGTAGTAACCAGTGTGCAGTAAATCCTGTTATCCAATTGTGGTCAGGACCAAAGCGGAAAGCCAAGAAGTTGTAATCCTGTATCTCTTCCTTCTGTCAATGAAAACAACTACTTGTAAATAGAAGTTAAAGTAATTTAGCCACCTTCAGAGGAGAATGAAACATTAATGTTTAAGATGAAAAGTTGATTACCAAGACACTTATCTTTAATAGTGGCTTAAACAAGGAGCAGAGTGAAGAACAGTAAGTGGAGAGCAAAAATGTTTCCAGGCTTTTGTGTGCCTTCATTAGGGGAGAATACATTTTACATTTCATTCCAGTGTGCGGTAGCAAAAAAACTGACAGGCAGACAAACTAGCATCACTGGTAACTTTACTCATAAGTTTTCAGGCCAAACTTTACAATCTTCACCAATCTACACCACCAATTCTCATCTTCTCATATACAATATCTACTTCATTAATCCATTGTCTTAGCCTCTGAAGTTGAAATTATAGCTGAGGAAGAGGCCATTTAGTCCATCGTGTGTGCATTGGTTCTACCCTTGGAAGTTAATCCCATTGATTTACTGTCCAACTATAGCCTGATTGCTTCTCATGATTCAGTGTGAAATTTCTTTTAAAATGCACAATACCTCCTGTCATCCTACGTGGCAAAACATTTCATGTTATTATCAATCCTATTTTTAAGGAATTTCTCCTCACAATCTTGATAATTTGAAATCGTTGAGTTTTTGTCACCGATTTCCCAGCCAGAGTCAATAGTCTTTAGAATAGAATCCCTGGAAGCAGGCCATTCATCCCATTGGGTCAACACTGACCCACCGAAGAGCATCCCACCAATCCCTGCAACTCTCCATTTCCCATACCTAATCTACTTAGCCTGCACATCTTTGGATTGTGGGAGGAAACCCATGCAGACACGGGGAGAACATACAAATTCCACACAGACAGTCACCGGAGGTTGGAATCGAACCTCGGTCCCTGGCTCTGTCAAGCAGGAATGCGAACCACTGAGTCACCATGTCACCCTTTTTTAGTCACTCTTTCTAAACTTTTTATATGTTGATACTACTTTCTATTAAATCTCCAATGATGGAGTAGAAATAGTCCTAGAAGTTTCTCCTTACAGCATTAATTCTCCATTCTTGTCACTATCCTATTGAATTTACTCCCTATAGCTTGAATATCTTTTCTATAACGTGATACATTAAACTGCGTATGGTATTCTGAGTGCCACAACCAGTATTTTGTATAAAAGTATAATTGTTTCTTTACTCTTTTACTCTATACCCTCATATTTTTATACCCATGTTCTCGTTTATTGGCTTTACCAACCTTCATTGTCTGTAAAATGCTTTAGGATGCCATGAGATCACTTTGGGCACTACATAAATGTAGTTTCTTTTTTCTCTCTATTTATGGTTTAAAGACATATTTATTTGAACTCTGTTTGCCAGAACCTTTCAGCATCATTTCACCAGCTGGTTATTCCTTTCAAAAATCTTTTCCATCACAATTATCTTCATCTATGATTTTTCTGCCTTTCCATGAACTTATCCATATCTTCCCAAAGTCTTTCATTTTTGAGTTAGATTTTTCATGCTTGTGACATTAACAAATTTGAAAACTGTATTCCCTACACTTCAATCCAAATCATCTGCATACATTCAGATTAAAAGTGGACAAATTGTACTGACTCTGGGGAAAGCTTCTTTCAACTCTTCCTATTTTCAAACTACTCCTAATTATTGAATCACATTGTTACCTGTTCCCCAATGGAAGCTGCTGCGTATCCTCTTACAACTAAATTTTCCAACAAGCCACTTGTGAGAGATGTTATCAAATATCTTCTGAAATTTCAAATATATGTACTGAAAATTCATATAACTCACAACTGTAACATTCCTCTATTATTAACAATTCCAGTATAACTTCTTTCGTTTTAAAAAAAAGGCTCCCTGTCTTTGCTTATTAAATTCTTACTAATTATCAATTGTAATAAAGACTTGATTTTAATCAAACAACAAGTGGGAAGGAAGGGATTGGGTTTGAGTGTTTAGGGTGCAAGGGTGGTTATTAAAATAACAGAATAGCACAACCAGACCATAATCTGTCACCTTCCCAGTTGGTGTGATACCTTCTCAATGACTCAGATCCTGGCCATGGTTTCTTCAAAGGTTATGGCTACAAATGTAATAAGTTCAATGCACTCGCCCCATTAATACTTTCAGCGATCCCAAAATTGTAACCCAGGCACAGTAATAATACAATGACACTCTCCAACACCATCATACACCATAAAATTATTTTGGAAACTTCCAAAATGTAATTTGTTGTGTATAACTACCTATTGATTTTTAAGTTTTATAATGCTTAGGGTATATGTGTTTTAGTAGATATAAAATTTAAAGTTTTGGAATTCAGAGCAAAGTGATAAACATATGTAGACTGATTTTTACATTGAGAAAACCATGAATGATGATCTGACCAAGAAAAACAGGTAATTACCCAGATGGACTTTCTATCACCTCTTGTCCTTCCTAAACCCTCTGCAATTTTATGGTGGGCTGGGTGCAGCCGAAGCTAGCCCACCCAGTCTTGCCACAGTTGAAGGCATTTCCCAGCCTTAATTTCAGGGTGCCGGGAAGAGTTCAGGAGCATGAGGATGAAGTATGGAAATGCACCTTGCTCAGACTTCGAGCAGGAAAAAAGGTGATGACCTCGAACAGCAGCCTCTTCAACATCGGACAAACCCTTACAAGTTATATTTTCTACATTCCAATCTACCCAGATTGTGGCAGAATCTCAGGAATTTTGGAAAGTCATGTCTAGTACATTGCTAGCTACTTCCACAATCATAAGAAATAAGAAATAGGAACAGCAGTATGCTATGCAGCTTTTGAAACTTCTGTATTCAGAAAGCCCACGGCTGATCTGCCTGCGGCTTCACTCCACATTTGTGCCTGTGCTCCTACCCATTATAACCCCTGACCACATATAGATTAGAAATCTTTCTAACTCAGCTTTGATTACACTCAATGATCAATTTCCAATAATCCCTGGGACACTGAATTTCAAAGATTACCAATTCTCTGAATTAAGAAATTTCTCTTTCTTAAATTGGAAGTTCCTTATATTGATAAAGTGCTCCCTATTTCTAGACACCTCCAAGAGTGCAGGGATCTGCAATACCTCTCATGTAAGGTCATTAGCCCATATGTTGAAGTCCGTGAGACCATGAGACATGGGAACATAAGTAGACCAACGAGTCTACTACACCTTTCATTAAAGTCAGGGCAGATCAGATAATCAACTCCATATTCCTGCCTTTTTCCGTATTACCCTTGATGTCCTTACAGGTTAAAAATCTGTCTATCTCAGCCTTGAATATACAATGACCCAACTTCAACAACCCTTTGAAGTAAAGAATTCCATAGCCTCACTAACCTGAGTGAAGAAGTTTCTCCTCATCTCTGTCTTAAATATGTGACCTCTCATTCTGAGATAGTGTCCTCTTACCCTAGATTCTGTCATAGAGAAAACAACCTTTCCATATCTACCCTGTCAAGTCCCCTAAAATTCTTGCATGATTCAAAAAGGGTGCCACCATTCATTCTTCTCAACTCAACTGAGCTTCACACAGCTATTTTGAGGGTCTGTGCGTGTACGCCATGCCAATAATGCGGAGATGCATTGACTTTCAGATCCAAATGCATGACACTCACAAACCTCGTAGATCCACACAGCAGCAAAATTTAGAGGAAGTGTATGTCAAAACATGAGCAGAATGGGATGTTCGGGGCAAGAAACAGGGAACAGCAAAACTGAGTGATAGAACAAGAAGAAAGAGAATTGGCTAGCACAATTATAGCAAGCAACCTCCTGAAGTCAGGACAAATCAGGAACTGAATGTAGAATCTTCATTATCAGTGGAACAAATCTTAACTCACACAAAAACTATTCATTGACAGAGTTAAAATCATGCCCAGTTACTGATTAAATCCACAGAGCTTTCAGGAAAGTACACATCGTTTATCTTTAACATCCAACAATGATTTCATACCAATTTAAACAGAATTGCAAATAGATGTACACAGACTTCCCCCTAGTGGTGAATGTTTAAAACAGTTTCTTTCCTTTTGACTGTGCTGCCCTGTGAATGATGCCCAAGGTCCCTGTTTAAAGCAGTGTTCTGGTTGTGAGATGCTACAGGCACATACTTCATATAAATGGCCAATCTGAAACATAACTCTGTATCTCTTCTGCCTGACGTGCTGAGGATTTACAGCATTTTCTATTTTTATTTCAGACTTCCAACATCCTGGTGAAAAATTGTGCAGGATAACCTTAGGTTTAATATATTTTTATCAGCTTAAAACATGCTTACACCAATAGTTGGCACAATTTGACTCAATTCTTTTCTAGGAATAGGCAATGACATTAAGGTCAGATCAATATTGCCACTGCTTTCTGAACGGGGGAAGTGAGTGACTGACATCAAACAAGCATTTGACTGTGTGGGCCATCAAGAAGCTAGCGTAAACAAGAGTAACTGGGCATCGGGCAAAACTTCCCATTAGTTAGAGTCAGAGCTGGCATAAAGAAAGGACTGATGGTTGTAGGGGGTCAGTCGTAGAGTCATAGAGATGTACAGCGCGGAAACAAACCCTTTGGTCCAACTTGTCCATGCCAAGCAGATATCCCAACCCAATCTAGTCTCACCTGCCAAAACCCAGCCCATATCCATCCTATTCATATACCCATCCAGATGTCTTTTAAAAGTTGCAATTGTACCAGCCTCCACCACTTCCTCTGGCAGCTCATTCCATACACGTACCACCCTCTGCGTGAAAAAGTTGCCCCTTAGGTCTCTTTTATATCTTCCCCCACCTCACCCCCCAACACTAAACCTATGCCCCTCTAGTTCTGGACTCCTCCACCCCAGGGAAAAGACCTTGTTTATTTATCCTATCCATGCCCCTCATGATTTTATAAACCTCTATAAGGTCACCCTTCAGCCTCCGATACTCCAGGGAAAACAGCCCCAGCCTGTTCAGCCTCTCCGTGTAGCTCAAATCCTCCAACCCTGGCAACATCCTTGTAAATCTTTTCTGAACCCTTTCAAATTTCACAACATCTTTCCGATAGGAAGGAGACCAGAACTGCATGCAATATTCCAACAGTGGCCTAACCAATGTCCTGTACAGCCGCAACATTACCTCCCAACTCCTGTACTCAATACTCTGACCAATAAAGGAAAGCATACCAAATGTCTTCTTCACTATCCTATCTACCTGTAACTGCACTTTCAAGGAGCTATGAACCTGCACTCCAAGGTCTCTTTGTTCAGCAACACTCCCTAGGACCTTACCATTAAGCGTATACGGCTGCTAAAATCTGCTTTCACAAAATGTAGCACTTTGTATTTATCTAAATTAAACTCCATCTGACACTCCTCAGCCCATCTGATTACCGTTGTAATCTGAGGTAACCTTCTTCACTGTCCACTACACCTCCAATTTTGGAGTCATCTGCAAACTTACTAACTATACCTCTTATGCTCACATCCAAATCATTTACATAAATGACGAAAAGTAGAGGACCCAGCACAGATCCTTGTGGCACTCAACTGCTCACAGGACTCCAATATGAAAAATAACACTCCACCACCAGCCTCTGTCTTCTTTGCACCAGTTCTGTATCCAAATGGAAAATTCACCCTGTATTCCATGAGATCTAACCTTACTGAAGTCCATACAGATCATGTCTACCGCTCTGCCCTCATTAATCCCCTTTGTTACTTCTTCAAAACACTCAATCAAGTGCGACAGGAAGGACAGAAAGGGAGGCAAGATGAGAGGGGGAGTGGCATTTTTGATAAGAGATAGCATTACAGCTGTACTGTGGGAGGATATTCCTGGAAATACATCCAGGAAGATAATTTGGGTGAAACTGAGAAATAAGAAAGGGATGATCACCTTATTGGGATTGTATTATAGACACCCTAATAGTCAGAGGGAAATTGAGAAACAAATTTGTAAGAGATCTCAGCTATCTGTAAGAATTCTAGGGTGGTTATGGGAGGGGATTTTAACTTTCCAAACATAGACTGGGACTGCCATAGTGTTAAGGGTTCAGATGGAGAGGAATGTGTTTAGCATGTACAAGAAAATTTTCTGATTCAGTATGGGGATGTATCTATTGGAGAGGTGCAAAACTTGACCTATTCTTGGGAAATAAGGCAGGGCAGGTGACTGAGGTGTCAGTGGGGGAGCACTTTGGGGCCAGCGACCACAATTCTATTAGGTTTAAAATAGTGATGGAAAAGGATAGACCAGGTCTAAAAGTTGAAGTTCTATTTATTTCCGGGAATATCCTCCCTCAGCACAGCTGTAATGCTATCCCTTATCAAAAATGCCACTCCCCCTCTTTTGCCTCCCTTTCTATCCTTCCTGTAGCATTTCTATCCCGGAACATTAAGCTGCCAGACCTGTCCATCCCTCAGCCATATTTCTGTAATTGCTATGATATCCCAGTCCCATGTTCCTAACCATGCCCTGAGTTCATCTACCTTCCCTGTTACGCCTCATACTTTGAAATATATGCATTTAATGTATCAGTCCTACCTTGTTCTCTGCTTTGTCCCTGCCTGCCCTGACTGTTTGACTCGCTTCTTTTCTCAACTGTACCAGTCTCAGATTGATCTCTTTCCTCACTATCTCCCATCCCTCCCCCACCTTACTCGTTTAAATTCTCCCAAGCAGCTCTAGCAAATCTCCCTGCCAGTATCTTAGTCCTCTTCCAATTCAGTTGCAATCTATCCTTCTTGTACAAGTCACTTCTACCCCAGAAGAGATTCCAATGATCAAAAAATGTGAATCCTTCTCCCATACACCAACTCCTCAGCCATGCATTCATCTGCTCTATCCTCCTAGTCTTGTCCTCACTAGCTCATAGCACTGGGAGTAATCCAGATATTACTACTCTTGAGGACCTTTTTAAATTCCTCCCTAACTCTCTATATTCAGAATCATTCAGGAACATTCTCACTTCTGACCTTATGATGGAAGGAAGGTCATTGATGAAACAACTGAAGATGATTGGGACTGGCTAGGACACTATCCTGAGGAAATCTTCTTGAGATGTCCTGATGCTGAGATGACTTGTAGCATGAACAGCCAAGTTTCTGATATTGAGACTGGCTCTAATGCAATGAGGGATACGTCGGGTTCCAAGAGATCGAATATGTTAGGGACTCCATAGTCCAAGGTACAGACAGACGTTTCTGTGGCCAGCAGCGAAAAATCAGAATGGTGTGTTGCCTCCCTATGTTCCCTTCCTATGTTCTTGGTTCCAATGTGTACAATATCCTCCTGCAGGGCCATCTCTCCTTTGAGAACATTCTGCACCCTCTGAGACATCCTTGACCCTGGCATTAGGGAGGCAACACACCATTCTGATTTTTCGCTATATCAGAAACTTGGCTGTTCATGCTACAAGTCATCTCAGCACCAGGACATCTCAAGAAGATTTCCTCAGGATAGTGTCCTAGCCAGTCCCAATCATCTTCAGTTGTTTCATCAATGACCTTCCTTCCATCATAAGGTCAGAAGTGAGAATGTTCCTGAATGATTGCACAATGTTCAGCACTGTTCCCGACTCCTCAGATACTGAAGCAGTCCATATTCAAATGCAAAAAGCTCTCAACTCTCTCCAGAGGTACATATGTTCTTGATTAATAAGGGGATCAAGGGTTATGGGGAGAAGGCAGGAGAATTGGGCTGAAAAACATATCAGCCATGATCAAATGGTGAAACAGACTTAGAGTCATAGAGATGTACAGCTTGGAAACAGACCCTTTGGTCCAACCTGTCCACACCGACCAGATATCCCAACCCAATCTAGTCCCACCTGCCAGCACCCAGCCCATATCCCTCCAAACCCTTCCTATTCATATAGACATCCAAATGCCTCTTAAATGTTGCAATTGTACCAGCCTTCACCACTTCCTCTGGCAGCTCATTCCATACGCGTACCACCCTCTGCGTGAAAAAGTTGCCCTTTAGGTCTCTTTTATATCTTTCCCCTCTCACCCAAATCCTATGCTCTCTAGTTCTGGACTCCCCGACCCCAGGGAAAAGACTTTGTCTATTTATCCTATCAAAGCCCCTCATAATTTTGTAAACCTCTATAAGGTCACTCCTCAGCTTCTGATGCTCCAGGGAAAACAGCCCCAGCCTGTTCAGACTCTCCGTGTAGCTCAAATCCTCCAACCCTGGCACATCCTTGTAAATCTTTTCTGAACCCTTTCAAGTTTCGCAACATCTTTCCGATACGAAGGAGAGCAGAATTGCATGCAATATTCCAACAGTGGCCTAACCAATGTCCTGTACAGCTGCAACATGACCTCCCAACTCCTGTACTCAATACTCTGACCAATAAAGGAAAGCATACCAAATGCCTTCTTCAATATCCTATCTACCTGCGATGCCACTTTCAAGGAGCTATGAACATGCACTCCAAGTCTCTTTGTTCAGCAATACTCCCTAGGACCTTACCATTAAGTGTATAAGTCCTGCTAAGATTTGCTTTCCCAAAATGCAGCACCTCGCATTTATCTGAATTAAACTCCATCTGCCACTTCTCAGCCCATTGGCCCATCTGGCCCAGATCCTGTTGTAATCTGAGGTAACCCTCTTCGCTGTCCACTACACCTCCAATTTTGGTGTCATCTGCAAACTTACTAACTGTACCTCTTTTGCTTGCATCCAAATCATTTATGTAAATGACAAAAAGTAGAGGACCCAACCGATCCTTGTGGCACTCCACTTGATGGGTCAAATGGCTTAATTCTGTTTTTATATCTTATGGTCTTATGGTTTGGACTTACAAGTGGCAAGTAACATTCGTGCTATATAAATGCCAAGTTATGACCATTTCCAATGAGAGACAATCTAATGACTGCCCCTTGAAATTCAATGGTGCTACCATCACCGAATCCCCTCTAACAACACTTGGAGTTATCAATGACCAGAAACTCAACTGTTACAAAAACAGGTCAGAGACTAGGAATACTGTGGGAATAATTCACTTCCTGACTCCCCAAAGCCTATCCACCATCTACAAGGCACAAGTCAGGATTGTGATGGAATATCACCACTTGCCTGGATGGGTGCAGCTCCAACAACACTCAAGAGGCTTGACATCATTCAGGACAAAGAAGCCCACTTTACTGGCCCCACATCCACAAAAATCCAATCCCTCCACCACTAATGCTCTCTCACAGCACTGTGTACTATCTATAAGAAGCACTGAAGAAATTCACCAAAGATCCTCAGACAGCACTTTCCAAGCCAATGACTACTTCCATCCAGAAAGGACAAGAGTAGCAAATACAAGGGAATATCACCACCTTCACATTCCTCTCCAAGCCCTTGACCATCATGACTTGCAATCATATCACCGTCCCTTCACTGTTGCTGGGTCAAAATTCGAAACTCCATCCCTAATGGCATTATGGGTCATAGAGTCATACTCATAGAGTCATAGAGACGAACAGAATGCAAACAGACCCTTCAGTCCAAATTGTCCATACTGGCCAGATATCCTAACCTAATCTAGTCCCATTTGCCAGCCCTTGGCCCATATCCCTCTCAACCCTTCCTATTCATATACCCAATTAGATGCCTTTTAAATGCTGTAATTGTGTCAACCTCCATCACTTCCTCTGGCAGCTCATTCCATACACGCACCACCCACTGTGTCAAAAAGTTGTCCCTTAGTTGTTTTTTTCTCACCCTAAACCTATGCCGTCCAGTTCTGGACTCCCCAGTCCCAGGAGAAAGATCTTGTTAATTTACCCGATCCATGCCCCTCATGCTTTTATAAACCTCTATCAGGTCACCCTTCAGCCTCTGACCAAGAAGGCAGCTCACCACCACCTTCTCAAGGGCAACTAGGGATGGGTGAAAAATGCCAGCCAGCCAGTGACATGCATGCCCCATGAGTGAATAAAACAAAATACCGCAAGAAATGTTTGTTGTTTGGTTTCCGCTCTCAGTATGCACATAGTTAAAAGCAGCTTCTGGCTGGCAGAGCTTGCTCAGCTACGTGTCTGGGCATTAACAATAGCACCAGCACCAAAATCCTGGAAGATCTCAATGATAGTAAATAGTTCGCCTGCGGCAAGGGGGAAGATAGGATAGGCAGGTTTCCATAGCTATAATGGAAAGGTATTGAAGTGAATTTTGAGAGACAGAGTGAGAAATTCTGCTAGGCCTCGTGGAGAAAAATCCTCCATGAATCTTGCCAAAATTGATCCAACTTATCCAGTTTCTGATAAAATTTTGCCCATAATATTTTTAGGTATCCTATCTAATTACTAATACTTATCATCAATCAAGTCTATATTTATAAGTAAATATCATTGTAACGCGATTTCACCTCCAAGCCAGACACCATCCTGAATTGGTGCTACAGATGGAAACGGATAGGGACTTTAGTAGTGACATTAACCCAAGCTGGCAAGATTCAATGGCATGGCCTCCTCTGCACCACTCTATTGACTAAGTCATCCATCTCTCTCTCTTGGCCAAGTGGGATGCTAATTCCCTTGTCTGCTATTTGGGGGCAAAAATTATGTAAGACACCTTTGGAATAGCTTGTACAAGTGCACAATAGCCTTTCCAATCTGGCACAGGATCAGGAATGCTGGTCCATTCTGGAATACCTGTTGAGTCACGGCAACCTTTGGTTATGACGGGTGGGAGAATCGGGCTAGTGCTGAACAAAGGGTCACCATAGGGGTATTGGAGGTAGTTAATGCAGTGAGGTTTGGCTGATAGAGTGAGAAATCTCGTCAGGCCTCATGGAGAGAAACCCTCCATGAAATTTGACAAAATTGACACAGCCAAAATATTCTGCCCAATATTGCTGTTACTTCACGGTTACTGGTTCAAAATTCTGGAACTCTTTTGAGTGTCATCCCTCTATTCCCTCATCTCAACTGCAGCATCTCAAGTGGCAGCTCACCACCAATTTGCCACTTTCTCAGGGGCAATTAGTGATGGCAATACATCCACATCCTGTGAATGAATAAAAACAAAGCTCACTCTGTCAGTTCCCCTTTCCCCTGCCTCAATGATATATTGTGGCAAAGCTACAATCAACCCTAATTATAAGAAAATGATCCGTTGAAACTTATTTCTACACAGTCTAGCGTCCTCTTCCATATTGTACTGGTGGGATGCCCTGATTAAATAATTAGCAAGTACTTTTTTCCAGAAGACATTAAGTAGGTCAATTCCAATAGGTACTTGTTATTTACTAGGACAAGAATTCTATGATGTTGCTGCAAATAAAACATGTACCCTTGAGGGTCACACTTGCCTGTTGCTGTACATCCTTGGAGACTGTCGAGGCTCTGAAGGCATAGATGTGATGCTCACCAGAGATTTTTTATTTACCGACAGTGACCCAGAGTTATGGCTCTTCGGACTTCAAAACCATTCAACTTTGTATTAGTCATTGGGGTAGCTGAGTGGCTCAGTGGTTGGCACTGCTGCTTCACAGTGCCAGGGACCCAGGTTTGATTCCAGCCTTGAGTGACTGTCTGTGTGGAGTTTGCATGTTCTCTCTGTGTCTGTGTGGGTTCTCTCCAAGTGCTCCAGTTTCCTCCCACAATCCAAAGATGTGCAGGTTAGGTCATGGTACAATTGTCCATAGTGTTTAGGGATGTGCAAAATAGATGGATTAGTCATGGAAATACAGGGTTACAGGGAGAGGATAGGGGATGGATCTGGCTTGGATGCTCTTCAGCGGATTGGTGTGGACTCGATGGGCTAAATGTCCTGCTTTCACACTGTAGAGATTCTTTGAATGAGAGTCTCCAGTGAGAAGGTTGCACACTCTTTGATTACTTCAAATTTTCTGGCTCCACCATCTGTATTTGTACATGTATCTGCATTGATCCAGGAGCGTGTACAAGTACAGTCATAGAGTCATAGAGATGTACAGCGCGGAAACAGACCCTTTGGTCCAACCTGTCCATGCCGACCAGATATCCCAACCCAATCTAGTCCCACCTGCCAGCACCCAGCCCATATCCCTCCAAACCCTTCCTATTCATATACCCATCCAGATGCCTTTTAAATGTTGCAGTTGTACCAGCCTCCACCACTTCCTCTGGCAGCTCATTCCATACACGTGCCACCCTCTGTGTGAAAACATTGCCCCTTAGGTCTCTTTTATATCTTTCCCCTCTCACCCTAAACCTATGACCTCTAGTTCTGGACATCCCTATCCCACGGAAAATACTTTGTCTATTTATCCTATCCATGCCCCTCATGATTTTATAAACCTCTATAAGGTCACCCTTCGGCCTCCAATGCTCCAGGGAAAACAGTTCTAGCCCATTCAACCTCTCCCTCGAGCTCAAATCCTCCAACCCTGGCAACATCCTTGTAAACCTTTTCTGAACCTTTCAACTGCTGCCATAATTGAAGCACTAAGGCAGAGGAAAATAATGTTCATACCTCAACCCAAGCATGAGATTTTTGCAAGAACTCATGCATGGGTTTGAGGTAAGAACAGCTTCTGTGTTTAGTTCTTCACCTTCGTCATCACCAAATTGTACATAAAAAGGTAGTTGTGTCCCTGTTCTTCCTCTTCTTCACTAACATCATTTGCCTTTTCACATACTCCCTGCTGCTCCAATGAATGTACAGAAAGGGAGGACAGACTCAGATACCCTTAGGGACTGTGGAAACATAGAAGGAGGTGATTGCTTTCACTGCAATGGTGTCAACAGAGCGACAGCGTTGCTGGGTTCCACACTCTCCCAGCATGCCCTGACCAAGCCACAGTTGGAAATACCTGCTCTGATGGCTCAAGGGCAATGAGTAAATGAAAGGACAAAATTAAAAATCACACAATACCAGGTTATAGTCCAACAGGTTTATTTGGAAGCACTAGCTTTCAGTGTGCTGCTCCTTCATCAGGTAGCTAGTGGGGCAGAATCATAGGACAAAGAATTTATAGCAAAAGATCATAATGTCATGCAATTTACCTAATACTTTGTGTGATTGAATTGGCTGCTCCCATATAAAATCAAAGTACTGCAAATGCTGGAGAAATGAAAGAAATATAGAAAGAGTTGGAGTAAGTCAGAAGATCTGGCAGCATTTGTGGAGAGAGAGAGAGAGAGAGACAGAGTTAATGTTTCAAGTCCAGTATGACTCAAAATGAATGACAATATGTCTGTTTCTCTCTCCACAGAAATAAAACAAAGATTGTGCGAAGATTTGTAGCTCGGGTGCTCGTTGTTGTGGTTCTGTTCGCCGAGCTGGAAGTTTTTGTTGCAAACGTTTCGTCCCCTGGCTAGGCGACATCATCAGTGCTTGGGAGTCTCCTGCGAAGCGCTTCTTTGATGTTTCCTCCGGTGTTTATAGTGGTCTGTCCCTACCGCTTCCGGTTGTCAGTTTCAGCTGTCCGCTGTAGTGGTTGATATATTGGGTCCAGGTCGATGTGTTTGTTGATGGAGTTTGTGGATGAATGCCATGCCTCTAGGAATTCCCTGGCTGTTCTCTGTCTGGCTTGCCCTATGATAGTAGTGTTGTCCCAGTCGAATTCATGTTGCTTGTTGTCTGCGTGTGTGGCTACTAAGGATAGCTGGTTGTGTCGTTTCGTGGCTAGTTGATGTTCATGTATGCAGATTGTTAGCTGTCTTCCTGTTTGTCCTATATAGAGTTTAGTGCAGTCCTTGCATGGTATTTTGTTCACTACATTCGTCTTGCTCATGTTGGGTATCGGGTCCTTCGTTCTGGTGAGTTGTTGTCTGAGCGTGGCGTTTGTGTGCCGTTATGAGTCCTAGGGGTCCTAGGGGTCCCTAGGAGTCCTAGGGGTCGCAGTAGTCTGGCAGTCAGTTCCGAGATGCTCATGATGTATGGTAGTGTGGCTAGTCCTTTTGGTTGTGGTATGTCCTCGTTCCGTGGTCTTTCTCTTAGGCATCTGTTGATGAAGTTGTGTGGGTATCTGTTTTTGGCGAATACCTTGTATAGGTGTTCCTCTTCTTCTTTTTGCAGTTCTGGTGTACTGCAGTGTGTTGTGGCCCTTTTGAATAGTGTCCTGATGCAGCTTCGTTTGTGTAATTTCTAGAGGTATGGCATCCATCCAGAAACTCCATCAACAAACACATCGACCTGGACCCAATATACCAACCACTACAGCGGACAGCTGAAACTGACAACCGGAAGCGGCAGGGACAGACCACTATAAACACCGGAGGAAACATCAAAGAAGCGCTTCGCAGGAGGCTCCCAAGCACTGATGATGTCACCTAGCCAGGGGACAAAACGTTTGCAACAAAAACTTCCAGCTCGGCGAACAGAAACACAACAATAAAACAAAGAACTGCAGATGCTAGAGATAGCTGGAGAAACCAGGCAGGTCTGCCAGCATCAATTGAGAGAAAGCAGAGTTAACTTTTCCAGTCTGATGACTCTTCATCAGAACTGACAGCAGCTGAGACAAAGTGGTAATTATGGTGAAGACAGGTTTGGGTGTATGTGGGAGTTGGTAGGAGGAGATGGAGCTTAGAGAGAGTTTAATGTAGAGGATTTGTAATAAGTTGAACTTTCAATAGACTTATTGAAAATCCCTTCTTAAGTTAGTCTATACTTCCAATGGAACGAAACGAGATCTCATGCCCAGGATTAATCATAACCCTTTATTGTTGATAAGCTCATACATGCATTGCCTTATACTTTTTCATAGATATGCACATAGCCCACTCTGTCATAAATAATCTCTTCAGAAACATCCTAAAGCAATGTTATTGAAAAGTAAATCAAAACAGCAATGTCTGATCTAACAAATTTTATTGGATGACAATGTGTCATGTCTTCTCAGTTTGTCTTTCAAAACAAAAAAAGTAATGCTTTAGTCATCTTCTACATTTATTTAAACAACCGATATTGGATGAAAGAATGATAGATTCACGAGTACAAAAATTCAATTAGGCTGTGCATTTTTCTCAGGCACAAAACAAATGCCAACAATCCAACAGGGTGGGTATACACACATTACATGAGAGAAGTGTGCCACCCACCATATTGGTAAGGGCAGATAAAAGGTATCATGGGCCAGTTTCTGAATGAGACATGCATTCTTACACAAGTTCTAATGCGAGTTTTAGATTGCCTTCCCTCCAGTTTACTTGTCCACACCCCCCCACCCCTGACTTTTTAACTGGTTCCTCCTAACCACCTTGGCTTCTCCCTCCCACTCCTCTTAAAGAATCTAAGTGAATGCTGCCACTGGAGATGCACTGATCTGAATGTTGAAATCCTCTTTTGTCAATGAGCTATACAAGAACATAGATGTTTTCTTCATGCTTGCTATGTTGAAATAAAGCCTAAGTCATGGGTGTGCTTTTGGCCTATCCTTTGGGGGGAAAAAAAGATTAGCCCATAAAATCTCCTCTTTCTCCCTGTCCACATAATTAATAATAATCTTGGAAAATCAAGATATATTTATATCGAGAACAAGAAATTTCAAAATTTCAATGTCAGGCTTCAAAGGCAGCTGCACTGTATCTTTAGAGGGCATTTCCAGGTTTAACCAAATCAGTGTAGTTATTAAGACATTATCATTACTTCAAAGCTGCAAACCTGAGAAAATCACATCTCTCAATTGACCTATAGTAATTACTTCTATCCCCTATGTGGTTTTTCTTGAATCTTCCCTCATTTACTAAATAACAAACGAATGAAGCTTCCATTTTATCCATATGGCACCGTCAATTATAATTCCTTGCACAAAATTAACGGAGAGACTCAAATCAAAATGAGCTGGGATATTGTGTATTACAAGTGATTATCCTGCACTCAGTCACAGTATAGCTGGTTCTGCTGTAATGCACGTTTGTTCAACACGAAATGGCTATAACACGATTGAAGGATTTAGACCATTATTTGTAGAACGTGAAGTTTCCTGACTTATATTGGTGTTAATGCGATTCCAGTCCATTGGTTTAAATGGCACTGCTAACACGCAGTTTTCTTATAATGTGCAATCGCATGGGAACTGAACTATCGTGTTATATCAGAATTGACTGTAGTTGGTTAAATGCTTGTTCATTATCAAATCCCATGAAGATATATTAAATGGTTCCAGAAAAACCTTAGAGGCATGTTCCTCACTGGGCTTTCAGTATTGTGCAGGTGTATCTTAAGGTTAGAACAGGTGATTGTGTCCAGTCCGCTCATTTACATTCTCTTAGACTCCATACAGTGTGGAAACAGGCCATTCAGCCCACCGTCCCCCTGAAGATCATCCCACCACTCCCCCAACCCTATCCCTATAACTCCTGCAGTTTATGGCTCATCTCCTCACTATTTACCACCCTACCAATTTCCATACGAACTGTGAACCTCTTGGTCATACCCCCTACTGTTAGGTCCAAATCATTCATGTACACAAACCCCCAGCACTGTGCCCTGACAAACCCCACTGGAAACCAAAGGTGATACTCATTCTTTGGTTCATTTTGGAGGGGAAAGTCTCAAAACAAATCAGAATCAGCCTGCCATGTTGAGAAATTAAATACAGCTTGGCAATTAACTGTTAGTCATTATCTAGCTGGCGCATTCTTCACAGTAGGGCCTCTACTAATCTGAATATTCCTGCCAACCTATCAGCACTCAATTTTCATATGGTATAAGAAGATTTCCTTTATTCATTTGTGGATATGGGCATTGCTGGCTGGCCAGTATTTATTGCCCATCCCTAACTGCGCAGTTAAGAGTCAACCAGATCACTGTGGCTCTGGAGTCACATTTAGACCCGACCAGCTAAGGACAGCAGTTTCCTTCCTCAAAGAATATTAGTGAACCAGATGGGATTTTTTTCCCCTGATTATCGGCAATAGTTTCAGGGTCATCATTAGACTCTTATTTTCAGATTTTTATTGAATTCAAATTCTACCATCGGCCATGGCAGGATTTTTAACCAGGTCCCCAGAACATTATCTGGGTCTCTGGATTACAGTCCAGCCATAATACCACTAGGACGTCCCCTCCTCTTCTAGATGGAGATGGTTGTGGGTTTGGAAGGTGATGTCTTTGGTGGATTTTGGCATTGCATTTCATAATACACACTGCTGTTACTATATGTCGGTTGTGGAGGGAGTGGATGCTTGCAGATATGGTGCCAATCAAGCGAATTGCTTTGTTCTGGATGATGTCAAGCTTCTGGGGTGATTGTTGGAGCTCTGCCCACGTAGGCAAGTGGGGAGTATTCCAACACACTCCTGACTTGTGCCTTATAAATGGTGGGGAGTCAGGAGGTGAGTTACTTGCCGCAATATTCCTAGCCTCTGACATGCTCTTGTAGCCACTATGTTTATATGGTGAGTCCAGTTGAGTTTTTGGTCAATGATAATCCTCAGGGTATTGATCATGGGGAGTTCAGTGATAGCAACACCATTGAATGCCAAGCACTGGTGATTAGATTGTCTCTTATTGGTGATGGTCATAGCCTGGCATTTGTGTGGTGCAATTGTTATTTGCCACTTGTTAGTCCAAGCGTGGATATTGTCCGGATCTTGTTGTATTTGACCAGAGAGTGCTTTACTCTCTGAGGAGTCGTGAATGTTGCGGAACATGTTTGCCTACAATTGCACAATCTCCACTTCTGATCTTACGGTTGATTGAAGATCATTGATGAAGCAGCTGAAGATTGTTGGCGGAGGACACTATCCTGAGGAACTCCTGCAGAGATGTGCTGGAGCTGAGATGACTGACCTCCACCAACCACAACCATCTTCCCATGTGTCAGGTATAACTCCAACCAGTGGAGAGTTTGCCCCCAATACCAATTGATTCCAGTTTTGCTAGGGCTCCTTGATGCCATAGTTGGGTTGAATGCACTCTTGGTGTACTCACCTTGTACTCTCACCTCACCTTGACATTGGTGTTTTTTTTTCCACTGACATTGTTATTCCTTGTGAATTGTCCCAATGAGTGCAAATGTAAAGATACAACAATTTTTTTTCAGCAATACTCAAGTTCTCTACTATTGATCAATTTCACATAAATTTGTATTTTGCCTGTAGGTGTTTACAATGAAAAGAACACTTTTATATTTCAACTGTCAGAAGTTACATTTGATCTTACTTAGGATAAACTGATGCATTAAAAACATGATAGAATATCTCCCAACTGAACAACCCCTTGTCTAATGCTGTTGAATACTTATACATAGTTCCTAGATATACAGGAAGCCCCCAGGTTCCAAACGAGTTCTGTTTTTTCCGTTGTGCGTAAGCTGAATTTGTATGTAAGTGGGAATGGAAACGGGCAAATTAGTCCACCCGTTCATTAGGATGAAACATTGTACATAACTCGGATTTTTAAAAATGAGAAGCCAGAGGTCAGTTCATGAGTACGGGATGTTCGGAACCCGGGAACTTCATTTGGCTTCGTAGCTGTTGCACTCCAATTTTTTTGCGAAGACCAGAGTAGATCACAGAGTATTAACCAGTTACCTTGCTGAGGAAGGCAGTAAAAATCAGAGAATGAGAAAGGAAGGCTGAGGTTAGACACCTTTTCTATAGGTTAGTATTACACTGGCTAAGAGTAGAGTGGGGAAAGTGATGTTGCACTTAAAGCACATCATGACTCAATAGACATAACCAGGTACAGCTGTAAAGGTCATGTTCAGGAATTAAAATTGTTTGAGAAGTTATATTTGGAAAAAAGCCTCCGAATTTTTTTTGAAAAGTGTATAAGATTACCTATTAACTGCTGTTTATAATGTATTCATGTGACTCCATCTACTGTCAGTGTGGAATACTGCCATAAGGCAGCACCTCTTGTGCGAACCGCTGAACCTTAAAACAGCATCAGTATGCAGGTAACCGAAAATGGTCATAGCTTCCTTATAATGATGACATTTTAGTGCACTAGTGGGTGCGATCTTTTAAAAAAACCCCAGCATTTTCTCTGAAATATACGAGAAATGAATACAAATTAAAATCAGCTTTTGTTGATTAGTTGACTTTCACTTAAAGAACGAACATTTTAAAATCTAAACCTGCTTACAATTGTGCTATGCAGCTTACTTTTTAATAGATTGTGCATATAAAACATAGGTTAAAGCTCAAGTATGTCAGAGAGAACGCAATGGAAACTGTGCAGGAAATTGCCTATTGGGAGCATTTTTACTGGGTAGCTTACCATCATTGGTCTAATTAACTAATTAGTGAGACGCTAATTACTGTCCTGTATGCATGAATGCATGAGTAGGGGGAGTTATGTAACAGGTTTAATCTTCAATTAATATAATTTCACAGGAGGAAGAGCTATGTCAAGAGACTAAACTTTAGCCCTTGGGTACTAGATTTGCTGTAATCTTTTATAGTGTGGCACATTTTTGTTCTAAAATAAATTATAATATGCAATGGTATTTATTACACAGTGAAACACAGTTCAAAACAAACCATCTTTTCACAGTAAGTATCATTTCAAGCTTGAAGCACATAATTCTGGATAAAGAATTGATAGTACCTGTGGATAATTATACTCCAGTCAGTAAATTTTCCTTTAATCTGTTGTAGAAAAAGGAATAGTCTGATGATAGTTCTGATCCTAATCCCAAAATCCAAATGTCTTCAGATCTTATACCATTTTATCAGTGATATTCTTTTCAAAGCTATAAGTAAAACACTCTCACATGACCTTATCAATTTGAGAAAAAACTATTTTATACCCTCACCTCGATATCCATTATAAACAGTAAAGTTACCTGTAATTGAAGTGAAGGCAACAATTCAATCCAAAACTTTTGACGGGAAATAGTAAATGCAGTATTTTATAATGTTGTGCAAATTCTTAATCTGGCTTACTGCATTTGAATTCTTTTTCAGGCCTTTCTTAGCCTCAGCTAATTTATATGCTTTTTAAAAACACATTTAACAGTGATTCAACTTGCTGGTATTCCATGTTTCATAAGTTTCATTGTGGGTGTGTTTTCTTTTATAAATGTGCATCTCGTTCACTTGAAAAGACAATTGTCCATCCAGCAACAAAGAGAATTGGACAACAAGGTCTGTGGAATATAGACACAGAAATAGACCAGGCAGTGCTTCAAGCTTCAGCAACCATTCAATTAGATGATGGCCGACCTGTACTTCAGCATGTAAGATGAAGCCAAATCAACATGACCTCAAACTTCTGTGTTGGGCATAACATCACCTGTTGTACAAAACAGCAAGTTTCCCAATTCTGAAATGAAGAGATCTCAGAATTTAAAAATGTTCTGACTCTGTTCACCTGCTGTTATCTTTGATCAGGGTTCCGAATGGGATCAGTGGTAACATTGTACATTTAATCCTTAACATTTTTAAATTTGTGAAAGCTCTTGGTGTTTAAATCTTCAATTATCGTTTGGACTTTAATATTTAGGAAGGATTAGCAGGCTGTTCTTAAATAGTATTTTACTGCTATTTAGATCACATCTTTGAGTTCAGATGTCCATACAGGGTTCTGTTTCCTCATTTTGCGTGTTGATAGTTTCCATTGCGCTGAAAGCAAGGCCTGTGCTCTCAAATTGTATAAACACAGCTTCAAAAATAGTATTATTAAATAGTGTCCGGATCCAAAATTTACAAAGGTAACTGTTAAATGGTGGAATTCCATTCAGATAGTTAAATATTTAAACATTTGTTTAGAAATGTTTTGCATTTGAAGATACAGCCACCACATAAATCACTCCCAGATAACTGCCTAAAATGGTCATTTTTAAACTTGGGACGAACTTTCGTTCACTCCAAGCATTTATTTTTTGAACTGTACATGTGTAATTTACTTTGGAACGCTGATGCAATTCCAAATGGGTGATCTGTTAACCAGACAAAAGGAAGGCATTTATTTTAAGGTCTAGTATAAACATGGTAGATTTGTTATAATTTTTTAAAAATGCATTCACAATATAATTAGCAATAAATTAGATTAGTAAGATGTCTTTTTACTATTTCTATGCTGTATGATATCAGTTATCATCCTCCTTGCCTGTACTGATCATATCTTTTTTATACATTGTCCAGATGGCGTAGAGCAATGCAGTGAAGAGGAGGAAATCATAGGTCAAATCCACATGCCATCATATTAAAAATAAAGTAAATAAAATACGTTTCTAAAATCTTTTCTCTCCCTGCCTCAGTGCCCTAGCTTTGCACATTAATTCTAACTTTGTTTGTATTCATTCACAGGATGAGGGCATCGCTAACTAGGCCAGCATTTATTGCCCATCCCTAATTGCACAGAGGGCAGTTCAGAGTCAACCACATTGCTGTGGGTCTGATGTCACATGTAGGCCAGACCAGGTAAGGATGGCAGTTTCCTGCCCTAAAGGACTTTAGTGAACCAGATGGGTTTTTTACCCATCTGGTTCACTAAAGTCCTTTAGGGCAGGAAACTGCCATCCTTAGGATATTATCTGGGTCTCTGGAGGAACAGTCCAGCAATAATACCATTCAGCCATTGCCTCCCCTCAAGAGCCTAAGCAGCCATGTTGATCCAAAAGCTACACCTTTGGATCTCTGAACCAGAGTTGTAAGGAGCAGATTCAAATATAACATGGTTATGACTTTTCAAACCCTTGGCTTATGGGAAAGAGTTGAGGTCCAGTCTGGCATTTACCCACAGTCATCTGATAGAGAATAAACTTGAAAAATCATACACAAAAATCTGCAAATTGACAATTCCCTTCATATTGCTCATGTAACTTGATTCTATTTGTACTTATTTGCCTTGCTCACAATTTAATACCATGAGTCTGTGTAATGATGTTCTTATTATGGCATTGGGTAGGCAGTTCCAGGATTCTAAAATCGTCACAATGAAGAAAAGGTGATATATAACAACTTAGACTCTGGTAATGGTGCCCCTGTGATTTTTCTGTTGATATAAACCTAATATGTGAATTATGGTTATTATTCAAATTAGCTTTATTAAACAGTGTACTGTTTCACCCTAATTTTTGATTGTTTTGGTTCCACAATAAATTTTCCAACTTGAGGCTCGCTGTGATTCTTTCAAATTGCAATCTTTAAATGAACTTAAAGGCAGCACCAAAAATCATCAGATTTGAGGACTGGTCAAGTTTGGAAGATGTGATTAAAAGATGAAAACTGAATTTATCACATCACAACTGGCAAACAATAAATGGTGAGTTGTTTATGCCAACTGAAATGGGCATAAAATCAGTGACATGACTGGAATCAGAAGTGTGTTTTCAGTTGGATGTTTAAGTGCTGTGCATAACTCTTGGATTTACTGCTTTAATCTCCTCATTTTGATCTGCTGGTAGAAGTGAAGATGAGCAATGTAATGTTTGTGATAAACTCACCTGATTTAAAACTCTCTGATGTTAGAAGATTGCTCCCAATCCAGGTGGGGTCAATATAAAACACTGCTTAATCTGTTTATCAAAATAAAGCAAAGTCATTAGCAACCTTTTACCATGCAGTAATAAATTCTGTGCATTTCTGATAAGAAGGTCAGGCTCAGAAACATGAAAGGACACCCAAAGCTGTAAATTACTGAGATGCAAACATTGCAGGTGCTGAGGCCTAACTTGGAATAAGATGCTCAATCTATACCTCAATAAAAATGATTACAACAGAATAAGTGAAATAAATAATATTAAACACCTCATTGAATCATAAAATGAAATAGAAGGACTTCAGTCATCCCATCACGCTTTCACAATTTACAAATAAAGTTTCAGTTTGCTGTTGTTTTTAGATCTAAATCAGTTCTATTTATCATCAGTGAGTCACTTCCTTATAGCACATGTACCTTGCAATCATTACAGCAATATTAAAGTTAGAAGGGGTGATTTTACAAATGTTTGCTAGATGGGAATCCTTAACTATCAGATGGAGTTATTGGAAAATGATGGTCACTTGACTCTCATTATACCCATCATAGAATTATACAACACAGAGTGTTGCCATCTCTTTGGAATGTTCACATAAAGAGTATTCACATAAAAAGCTTTTACTTGGATATACTAAACTGACAACTCTAAACATAAAAAAGGCACAAAAGTATTAAAAGGAAGAAACAAGATTCATATTTGTATAGTTCTCTTCATGATGTCCCTAAGACATTTACAACCAACAAAGTAGTTTAGAAGTGTCGACCAAATGCTAATTTGCAGGCAACAAACTCTCACAAACCAAAGTCAAACAAACAACCTGATCATCTTGTTTCAAGTATTGATTTTGTTATCCAGAACTTTGAGACTACGCCTCTATTCTTGAGTAGTGTTTTGGGTCTCATGGCACTGAATGACAACAGCTCTCACTCTGCAGTGCTCACTCAATCTGTATTTTAAAACTCATTGTAAAGTGAGGTGTGAAGATTTTGGTATATAAACAAGTAATCTGTTTATTTTATATTTGACTATTTTAACATATGTGTTACATGATTTGATTGAATTAGCAAAAGCTATTAAAGCTACAAATATCTAATATTGAATAGCAAACTTTCTCAGTTGAGAGAGTTTTTGCTAAGTTATTTTTATTTGCTTACTAGCAGGTATTTACATTTGAGCATCAAATTGGAATATAACTGCATTTCCTTTGCATAATGTATTGTTCGGAAAATGATTTGCTGCTTATCTGAATGTTTTCTTGCACTCTTCAAATATTTTGTTGACAATATTTTTGTAAATATTGTGACCTTTAAAGTTGTTTGTAAAGCTTGTTTGTTCTAATTGGTTGAGATACAGCAGAGGTAAAATTGATTATTCCTTATAACAAGGGTGTGAGAATGCCTATATGCAGCTTGGTTGAACACAAAAAGGCAGATAATGGACAAATGACTAGTAAAGAAAATGATTGCACGAATATTCAAGGCATAGATATGGATTATGTATGTAAGATACTTGTATTTTGAAAATATTAGCCTTTCCCTGATTGCATTGTATTAACAGAATGAAATAAAACTTGTTATTGCTAAATAAATGCAATCTCCTTCTAACAATGTTATAGCTACTGGTGTGCAGGAGAACATTATTAGCCTGGAAGTACAATTTGTTCATATCTCAATATTGTACATTTCAACCAATGGCTTTGAGCCAAAATCATGATGTCACATTGCCAAGGAACTGATGTCAGTATTTGTAAAGCTTCTTACAGCAGTGCAGTGTAATATCACAGCAAGCAGACTGGAACCTTTCAAAGCAATGTAATTATAGTTCTGGACTGATTCTCCAAACCCAGAACAAATCTGGGTTATGTTCATGAAATTAAATTAGCACTGGTGAAACAGTAAGATGTGAAACATAACAGAAAGCAGTTTATTTCACAGTAATCCTCACCCATTTTTACTGTTGATTAATCTAATGCCCTAATTTGGATTCCAGCAAATTAGTCCTGGAGCTAGGTGCAGACATATCATCCCAACAGGCAATGGCCTGATGGAAGGAACAGATTTAACTTATTCCTGTGGGAAGCTACTAGAAGACAATACTAACTTAGATCATGACAAAGGCTGTTCAAAATTAATTATTACTTTAAAAGTGAGGGCTTCGTATTTAACCAGTCCAAGGATTAAATGGAAATAGTGATTCATGTTAGCTCATGTTAGCTCAAAATACACTATTGAGTGACCAAGCCAAAACTATGTTATTTTATTATTCTATTAAAGGATGAACAACTGGCGATATTTTATATTATGCTTTTTCATTATTAAAATTTAGTACAGGTATATGGATTAAGGCATAAATTGGCACAGAATTTCTGTTTTTTGAGAGCTGACCAGTTGGACTGAATTCTCAATATTACATGTCAGATGTGCAGGTACATTTCTGATTGGTGATCTGCCTGTCCCAATTTTGGTTCAAGCAGATGCACTGACAGCTGCAATGACAATGACATCATCAGCACGATTGAAAATGTAATCTAATTAGAAACAAAGTTTACAGCACAAAAGGGGACCATTCTGTCAATCACGTCTTTGCAAGTCTAATACCATTCTCCATCTCGAATGGTTTACAGAACTTCAAGTGCCTGTCCAGGTATATTTTTAAAATGTGATGAATGTTTCTACCTCTCCTGTTTTTTTCCAATAGTCCCGATCCTGCAACCCACAAAATTCTGGCATTTGCAAGCCACATTTCTGATTTCCAATGTCTCAGCAACTCACTCACCATGTGGTAATGTTGCACAACACAACATGGTGCTAACGGGCAGCAAAGTCCCATATCAATTTGTTCCTTTATCAGACAAAAAGGACTTTAATCAGTCAATGCAGACCTTGTCTTTCACAATGGATACTGTAGGCTTGGCATTGGTCATGGCTGGTTTGCAATGTAGAGCAATGCCAACAGTGTGGGTTCAATTCCCACACCGCCTGAGGTTACCATTAAGGACTCTCTTTCTCAAACTCTTCCCTCACCTGAGGCATGGTGACACTCAGGTTAATTCACCACCAGTCATCTCTCTCCAATGAGAGAGCAGCCCTATGGTCTGCTAGGACTATGGCAACTTATACCTTTATCAGTCATCTTTAGCGCTCTTATTCCAACCAGGCTACTAATATGTAGATGGTGACGAGATGACAATGCTTGTCGGTCCCAAATATGGCTTATGACTCCTGTCAGGATTTGAGCACTGCTACAGAGTAAGCTGACAATGAGAACAATGCCATCATTACCAAGTGACCATTAGTGTATTTCAAGCAATACTTCCAGTGCCTGGACTGTTCTTAAAAAAGCTTGCTATGAACCCCTTGAGTAGATATCCAGTTTTGTCATCATCCGTTGCATGCCTTATTACTTTGTCATCATGAAGGACTATCTTTCGCCACCATTTAGTAAACAACAATTGCAGGAAAAAGAGGTAGAAAAGGAAGAGGGAAAGGAATGGGTAGAGGAGTGAAGCTAGCAAACATTAATGATTTTACTTGGTTGAGTTCTGACACTGGTTCATTGAGGATGATGTCATCTGAATAGGCCATCCCATTCCCTATTCACCACCAATTCCACAATATTTACAACTTTCCTCACAACCACCATCTGATTGCTACTTTCACTTCAGTTTTGTACACCTTGATCCCATTTCATGTCAAAGGTAAGCACCAAAATCAAATCTAGAGTAATTTACCAAACAAATATTCTGATGTCATGTCACCACTCACAAAATAAGTCACAAGTAAGCCTTGTGATATGTCAGCCCAGGTTCAGTCAGTAATAAAGAGAAATAAATTGACCATTTTTGGTGACTAAGTAAGACATTTCACTGGTAGGGCTCATGGAGTAGTGGGGCTTGATTTCCAACACACTCCTCCTGATAGATTAATCACTCTCCTTTGGGGACAGTTCAGTTCACTGGCAGGATACCCTTGATAATCTAAGGGCCTGGAAGGTCCAGCTATGTATTACTGCATCTGAGTATAAAAGGCAAAAAAACTGCAAATGCTGGAATCCAAGGCAAGAGGCTGGAAGAGCACAGCAAGCCAGGCGACATCAGGAGGTGGAGAAGTCAATGTTTCGTGTGTAACCCTTTTTCAGGACTGGGGTGGGGAGGGGGGGGGTTGTAAGGGGAGCTGCAGATAAAGGGGGAGGGGTATTGGAGGAGGGTTTTCGGTGGGGAGAGGGGCAGATTGGTGAGGTGGTGATAGGTGAACACAGGTAGAGGGTACAATCCTGGCTGGTCGATGGGAGGAATGAACCTGTTTGGTAGCTGGAAGGAAGAGTCGGTCAGAGGAATGGAAGGGAGAGGGAGGGGCTGGGAAGGGAGTGTAAGTTTCAGACTTCTGGCCTGCAAGACTGTGAAGCATTACCAAAGGCATGAGCTGAGTGAATGGCAAGAAAGCAGCCATCACATCATCCTGATAGCAGCTCACAGACAACTTAGATTAGATTAGATTAGATTAGTAGATTAGATTACTTACAGTGTGGAAACAGGCCCTTCGGCCCAACAAGTCCACACTGCCCCGCCGAAGCGCAACCCATCCATACCTAACACTACGGGCAATTTAGCATGGCCAATTCACCTGACCTGCACATCTTTGGACTGTGGGAGGAAACCGGAGCACCCGGAGGAAACCCACGCAGACACGGGGAGAACGTGCAAACTCCACACAGTCAGTCGCCTGAGGCGGGAAGTGAACCCGGGTCTCTAGCGCTGTGAGGCAGCAGTGCTAACCACTTGTGACATTGTGCTCATTTACTCAATTACCTCGACAAACCAGTCTTACCAGCCATTGTGTGAAAATATTGTCTGCCCATCATTGTTTTTTCGGTGAGATGGTAATTGTTTTAAAAGACCTGCCGCACAAGGTCAGTAATCCCAAGATCTAAGTGGGCCTTCTTCTCAAAAAAGGTTCATTAAAATATTCAAATTGTGGCCCACTCCATGTGTGCTCTACAGTGGAACATGTATTGTGTAGCTGAAGCACAGATTCGTAAAGATCACCACTGGAAGGTACAATCATGGACCCTTCAGAAGCTATGCCACTGATTTTTGTGTGGCTAGGAGGGGCCTGAATATTTCTCCAGGCTTGTCAGAAATGTTCCCTCCTGCTAATGGTTCTTTATCAACATCGCCTCCACATCATCACACTCTCACCAGTCTTCTGATCGCACATTTCAGCCTGGGTCTGTGTAAGCAGCCATTAGATTTCTGTGGCTTTTAATCAGCAAGTTTGCTAACAGTATACTTTAGTACCAGCAACTTGCTAAAGTTAGTGTCATGAGGTGCACCAATTAACTTCCACAAAATGAGTTTCCCCACTTGGCACATGCTGAATATGTACCCAAAATGAAAATCAGTCTCATGCTTTCTCATTTTCAGAAATCAGAACATATCAGGACTTCTCTGGACTTCCACTAGCTGGATTTTATTTTCCCAAATCAACATACTGCCCCACAACCATAGCCACATTGAAACGTTTACAGTTAGTGAAAGATTCAGTTCCATTAAAAGCAGTTGTCAAGCAAATCCCATCTGGATTGGTGCAGATGATATGCCTGTACTGTAGGAGGGTGAATGATTCACCTGATGAATGTTCATGCTTTCCTACTCAGTACAATACTGCAATTCTCACAGATCCTCATCATCCATCAGACAGCCTTGTTGCAAGGATTAAGTGGTGCCCATTGTCTGCCTGATCTATACTGAAATGAAATCGTAGGCCTGAACAAACATGGGCACCTGATGCTAAGGAGACAGCATAAAGCCCTCATTGGCCCCAGGGAAAAAGGCTGTTGCATTGCATACATGCATGACACGGTGATCTGTCCCATACCTCTGGACAGAGTAGAGTACTGCTGCCCCTCTTCCATCTCCATGCAAATCCATGGGAGATGAGCAACGGTAGGTCTCCTGCATCTTCACCACATCATGAGAGTACCTTTCATTGGAAACTCTGCCATTAGGAAGCTGCTTTACATTCGCTGGAGGTTGATGCTGCTCCTGAGCTTCCAGATACACGTGTTCTTTACCCATCCCTGTGAGCACTCATAGTGCAGCAGCCACAGGGATGGCCACAGCTTCTGGGCCTGGATCCACTCAGGATGGTTCCATTGAGCCAAAGTAGGGACTGTCAGAAACTAACCACGCTCCCCAGTAAAGTGGTCAGTCAGCGGCTGCAGTGCAGACTAATTCCATTTAAACATTGTCCTCCAAACACTGGGACACGGAAATGTCTGAGGACAATGGGGTGCCTCAATATGGTCTTTTCACATTGAAGATCTGATTTAGAAGCATGCAGTACAAGTCACATAGCACTTACACAGTAGGAGTTAGTAAGTGTGATAGGAAGAATGAGACCTTCACCCCTCCCCCACGCATACATTACCCAAAAACAGCAGCATTCCATGTAGAATAATGCCATTCACATTTTATAGTCCAAGGTGTGAGGTGACCTGGAGTAGGTTAAAAGCCTGTGAAATTTGTAAACATTTGTGAACTGTGAAACTTAGATGAATCTTTATAGCTCACCCAGAATCCCCAATGCTTCACTGTCATTACCAGGATTAATTTGCATTTATCATTGACATTGTCAAATTTCCAGCCCCACCTTATCAGTTGTCATTCCCAAAACAACTCACTACTCAACAGATCTGTTAGAATTCACTGGTGTCTCTTGCAACTGCACCATCTTTAAAAGTCTGGTGGGCATCCAGACATGCAATGTCAGTCCGCAACTGCCCTGCACAGCTCCTGATATTTTCCTTGGACATGGTTTGCAGGGGAAAATTCATGCTCTGCTTTTCTGGCAAGGACCTGGAGTTCCTGCTGGATGAGGTGGTGCAGATACTGGTCAACCACTTCCCCAAGGACCAGCAACAGAGGTCATGGCACCAAACCATGCCAGCAGGTTGCCACCTTCATCAATGCAGCCTCAACCATCTGGAAGAATGCCCAGCACTGTAAGAAAAACGTTAATGACCTTCTCCATTCCGTCAGCGTTAAGTGTCACCATACACTTCCCAATACCTCACACTTACTCTGTCTCTGTTACTGAACACACCTCCCACCAAGGTTCATGCATTACAATTCTCACTATTTCCTGCAACATCTTCCTTCACTGGCTCTTGCCCACTCTAACTCAATACCACTAACACTTTGCGTTACCTACTCACCCACTCGATACACCTCTCTACCTGCACCAAAAATAGCAGTTGTGGCAGGCACTTAATATCTGCCTTTCTCTCAATCAAGGAGGAAGTCGACTCCCATCAGGGCAGAAAGGCTTTAGGGTGAGAGGGTAAAGATATAAAAGAGACCTAAGGGACAACTTTTTCACACAGAGGGTGGTACATGCATGGAATGAGCTGCCAGAGGAAGTGGTCGAGGCTGGTACAATTGCAACACTTAAAAGGCATCTGGATGGGTATATGAATAGGAAAGGTTTGAAGGGATATGGGCCAGGTGCTGGCAGGTGGGACTAGATTGGGTTGGGATATCTAGTTGGCATGGACGGGTTGGATCAAAGGGTCTGTTTTCATACTGTACATCTCTATGACTCTATGACTCGAGACAACTGGTGAGCTGCTCGACATTCGGCTCCTTAGCCTCTCATGGAGAGCATCCCGGATCTGATTGCCCCAACTGGCTGATAGACCATTTCCAAGCTCCAGGGGCTGATTTCAGAAGCTTCCCTTGACTTACTATGAAAGGAACCCTGAACAAAGGTTCTCCCTCTTGACCTGATTGGAGCCTGTTGGTAACTATAACAAGCCTCCTTCCTTTGTGTCTACATGAAACAGAAAGGCAAGGCAGAAGAAATAGGGGCTTGGTATTTCTGTATTTCACATTGGCCTTCTGGCACCAGGTATGAGGGCTTATTCTGGGATATCCTAACAGTGATGAGTTCTAGCTGTGCCGAGTGTTGGAACCTAGCTAGTATCAGACAAGTGTGTTGCCATAGGGGAGGGATATGTAGTCAATGGTGCAGATGTTCACGTGAGAGCCGCTGGACCTTCTTCTCACTCACACAGGTCACCTCACCACCTTTCCCCTGCTTGCACCAGCAATAACAGTTGTACCACCCGCCTTCATCTCACTCAATTCCTTCCTTTCTTCCAGTGCTGGAAGAGCCAAGATGAGATGAGATGACCGACATTGAGTTCCTCATCCCCTTCAAGGTCAATATTCTGAACATAACTGCCCCAAGCAACCAGACAACCATGTCTAAGATATCAAATGCTTCCCTTTACTTACTTGGACCCCACACTGTCTGAAGGGGTTGATGTAACTGAGCACGTTTTCACCTAATTCAAGCTCTCTGGTTGAAGTACATGCAGTGTGTCTGCCACATACCACTGTTGGCACATGGCACAGGTATAACACTGACATATTCCTCCCTTGACATGACAAACTTGCTGGCTTTGTATCTACGCTGAAAGGCAAGGTGGGGCAAGGCAGTGTGAACACCCATATTGGCAGTGAGTCAGTGCTTAGAGAGCAAGCAACCCTGAGATGCAGCCTGTTTCAGTCTGTGAGCCTGATGCCTGTCCCTGAGAGCAAAATGGCCTTGCAGCAGCATTGTGATGATAGTTCCTGTGTGCCCAAAGTGCAGCAGTGTACACTAAGCAGATCAGAGGTGTGCCATGATAGTGCTGAGAGGCTAGCAGATGTCAGATGCCAATATACATGGGCATGAGGTGCCTTCAGATGCTGTCTATGGAGCTCTGAGATGCTGGTGCTAGGTGTACAAGATCATGATCCAGAGGAACAAACAGCCAGTTGGAATCACCTGCTCTGACTTTCAGGTCAGGAATTCTTGGCATTGAGTTTCTGTCTGACCCATGGTTCAATAGGAAGCTGCACATTAATAATGTGTGATTTAATATTAATAGCAATAGTCCCCATTAATAGGCCTGTCACCATTCTCTGATAAGAATTTCATCTCAAAGTATGGAATTATATTGAAACATGTTGCTAGTTGTTCCCAAGATCAAGAAAGACCTCACTGGACTTCTTAAGTGATTGTCCCAGAGCTTTCACCATAGTCCATGTCATTCAGGGCCCTATAAGATTCCAGCAAGGTATTTGAGTGACAGACTTGATTTATTTACACAAGTAAAGAGGATTCAGCTGGAGTTCCTTGGATGAACAGATTAATTTAGATTGAAAAATGAGAAAACATACATCTGGAGAGTGAAATCACAAACAAAAATCAAGTGGCCTATATAACAAAAAGAGGAAAACAAAACCAAAGGTTACAAAAGCTGAAGAGAGGTATAAAGAGCAGTGAGCTGGTAACAAAAGACATCATAAGGCATTTTGTACATGTATAGAAAGTAGGACTGATTGGAGATGAAGAAGGGAAATTTTAATTTTTTAGATTAGATTCCCTACAGTGTGGAAACAGGCCCTTCAGCCCAACAAGTCCACACCGACCCTCCGAAGACTAACCCACTCAGACCCATCTCCCTCTGACTAATGAACCTTACACTATGGGCAATTTAGCATGGCCAATTCACCTGAGCTGCACATCTTTGTGGCTGTGGGAGGAAACCCACGCAGACACAGGGAGAATGTGCAAACTCCACACATTCCTCAGACAGTCAACTGAGGCTAGGTTTGAACCTGGGACCCTGGTGCTGTAAGGCAGCAGTGCTAACCACTGAGCCACCGTGCCACCCTAAATAATATACAACATGAAAGAATAATTTTAGTAAGCTTGTACTAATCCACGGTTTTCAAAGAATACAATAGAATGAAAATTTACCCCGGAAAGGAAGGATTACTTATATTATAGATAAGAAACCGAACTGAAAAATTTGGTGGAAAAGAAGATCAAATGATAGGTTCAGGTGGCTTCTAGAATGCTCAGAAAAGAAATAGTTTACGCTGTGACTATATTTTAACAAATATCTTTCAATTTTGAAGCTACATTGAAAATGTCTGTACAAAAGTGGGTATGGATAAACACAGTAAAAAATGTCTAAACTTCTTAAAGGCTACAATGGGAGTTTGAAATTAATTCTCACTTGGTAAACGCAGCTTAATCAATGACAAGTACCACCTACTGATAAAGGAAACGCCATGTTTGAAAAATTGAGCTCTTTGAAGAAATAATGGAATGCATAAAGGAAAAAAAGGCAGTGGATATTATGTGTATTTATTTTTAAAAGCCATTTGTTAAACTGTTGCACAGGGATGTATGGATAAAATTAAGGCATATGGTTTTCAAGGGAATGTGACAGCATGGGAGCTACTTAAAGGAAAGAAAACAGACAGTACAGCTTAAGATAATTATTTGGAGTAGGAGGGATGTAAATAATGGAATCTCCCAGGGGTCAGTTTTGAGGCCATTATATTTTTCAATGCACAGGATGATCTGGATGGGTGAACAGGAAAAGGGGGGGAGTCAATGGCCTAATGGTATTATCGCACGATTATTAACCAGAGAGTGAGATTCTGGTGAAATTGATGTGGATGCCATGTGGTTGGAGGGTCCCAAAGCAGAAGATGAGACATTCTTCCTGCAGGCATCGTGTGGATTTGGTGGCGGAGGGGGCCCAGGACTTGCATGTACTTTGTAGACTGGGAGGGGGCATTGAAGTGGTTGGCCACAGGACGATGGGGTTGTTTAGTGCGTGTGTCCCAGAGACATAGGTAATATCCTGGGGACCTGGATTTGAATCTTGCCATGGCAGATGGTGGAATTTGAATTCACTAAAAAACACCTAGAATTAAGAGTCTACTGATGACCATGAATTCATTGCCAATTATTGGAAAACCCATCTGGTTCACAAATGTCCTTAAGCGAAGGAAGCTTCCATCCTTACCTGGTCTAGCCTACATGTGACTCCAGACCCACAAAGCAACGTGGTTGACTCTTACAAATAAGTCCTTCTGGGTAGTTAGGGAAGGGCAATGATTACTGGCCTTCCTAGTGACACCCTTATCCTGGTAAGGCATAAAAGAAACAAATATATTGGCAAATAGAAGGGACAGTGTTAACTAAGAAAAATAGTTGAGCTGATTTGGTAGTTAGATGTCAAATACAATTTAAAGTGGAAAAATATCAATGGCTATGTTGTGATAAATAGTGAAGATATAAATACATATTAAATGACAAAATTCCAAAAGTGGTAGGAGATTTAGAGATTCAGGTATACAATCATTTAAAAATGGGAGGGCAAATTGGTAAACCAGCATAATAAAAATCATATTGGATCCCAAAATTTCTGACAATGGCAGGAGCTACTTACATACTCCGCAAGGAGGCGATAGAAATTACTGAGCTTCTGCAGTGTCCATGGATGACCGAGTTAATATTCGGAGGCTTGCGCACTGATTGTCACAAAATGTAAATGTAAATGCACTCAAGTTGATCTAATCCAGAGATTGGGATCATTTTGGGTCTATAGTTGCTTTTCCTTCAAAGTACTCAACGCATATTGCTGTGACTTGTCCATAGTGCAAACAAGCCTGTGCCGCTAATAGTACATTCTGTCAATTCTATGTTTAGGCTTCCTGAACTTGGTATGAGACTGCCTCTTGGGTCCAGAGTTGTAGACTTCTACAATTACTTGCAAAATTGAGGAGCCAATCAGCAAGATGGTAATGTCATTGCAGAAGATATCTTTCTCCTTGCTTAGAATATATTCCATTAGTCATTGGGGTGGCATGGTGGCTCAGTGGTTGGCACTGCTGTCTCACAGCGTCAGGGACACAGGGTCGGTTTCAGCCTTGGGCGACTGACTGTGTGGAGTTTGCACATTCTGCCCGTGTCTGTGTGGGTTTTCTCCCACAGTCCAAAGATGTGCAGGTTAGGTGGATTGGCCATATTAAATTGCCCATAGCATTAAGTACATTAGTCAGAGGGAAATGGGTCTGGGTGGGTTACTCTTTTGAGGGTCAGTGTGGACTTGTTGGGCCTGTTTCCATACTGTAGGTAATCTAATTATATACCAGAAGAAGGTGGTGCTGGTAGAATGCACAAGGGAGTAGTATGAAAGCCCATAACCTGGATTCACTTATAGTACATCACCTGTGTTTTGATAGAAAGTGAAAAATGACGTTTGAAGGCTTCCTATTGAGTAGCCTCTGATCCACAATGTCAATATACTTACTAATGATGACAGATCTAGCCAATACTTTGACTCAGAAACTGAATAACTGCCTGACATTTCCTGACCATGTATGTAGTCAATGGCAGCTCCTTCTATCAAACTAGAGTGGAGAACCATGGAGGGCACTTTATACTTTGTGCTGGTTTTCCAATCACTTTAATTGGCATTATATATAGAGGGATTTCTCTTTGGTTGGTGCAAGCCCCATCAACACTCTCAGTGCCAAATGGAAATACCCTGCCATGACCCTTGCTAGCTTCTGCAACTCATCCCACTTGACTGCAATTAGAACAACCAAACTCCCCACTGAAATGTGTCATACTCATGACACTAGCCTTTGCGGGCAAATCAATTTCTACACAGGGAATACCTGTACATTGATTTCTCCTTTGCAATAATTAGAATTAATATCAGAACCAAATATGTCTATATTTCTGAATATATCATGAAATGGCTTCAGGTAGGTATTCATTCATGGTTTTCTTTCACAAAACTAGAAACCACCCAAGGATAATACTATCTGCATGTTATTCCCTCGCATGAGGGAGTTCATTGTTAGTGCAATAAATAACCCAGGAGCTCTCTTTTGAAGACGTAACCAGCTGTGCCCCATCAACATTGCACATGTAATAAATGTGGTGCGGATTGCATAAGAGATCATGATCTGGGAATTTCACAGGTACAGAGTGCTGTCATAAACGTCATTTATGATCGACAAGCTTATTTTCCTAGTAGTGAACCTATGCAGTAGACCCTAATGAAAATTAAGTCTCCTGATAATGACCCTTGGCAGTTCCTCAACTTGTACTTCAATAAAGAACGGCAGCTCCTCACCATTTTCACACACTGTCCCACAGCTAGGACTTGTGCACTGACTAAAATCGCTGTGTCACCTATGTACATGTCACCATAATTACAGAGCCTATGAAACCTAAGCAGAGAGTTCAGTCAATTGAGGTACTTCCATAACAGTTACAGGGAAATATTGTGAGAGCTTTTACATTTTTTTTACATTACATTACAGTGTGGAAACAGGCCCTTCAGCCCAACAAGTCCATACTGACCTGCCGAAGCGCAACCCACCCCTACATTTACTCCTTACCTAACACTACAGGCAATTTAGCATGGCCAATTCACCTAACCTGCACATCTTTGGACTGTAGGAGGAAACCGGAGCACCCGGAGGAAACCCACGCAGACACGGGGAGAACATGCAAACTCCACACAGTCAGTCGCCTGAGGCGGGAATTGAACCCGGGTCTCTGGCGCTGTGAGGCAGCAGTGCTAACGACTGTGCCACCGTGCCGCCTATTAAAGGTGGGCGAACTAAAGGTTCAGGCGATCAATGAGGCAGACATTCCAAAGGAAGTCCGTGTCTCAGTACAAGAGTGAATGTTCATAATGCACTTTCGGAGATTTAATGGGAGAACATGTAGAAAGAAGCAGGTCGTCTTCATCAATTGTACGATTAGAGAACCTTCCAGCTGCCAGATTCGGTTCTTCTTCTTGCAAGAGGGAGTTGTCTCATATTTCACTTATCGTCAGTGTCAACTGCTAAAAATCAGTTGTGAGTAAGCACATGAACATGTATACTTCTTAAAGAAGAACTGTGTGGGTCAACAATAGCCATGTTTCCTTCAGTGACACGGGGATGAATTTGACCAAAAATCAGCTGTAAATTTCTGGGCATTTCATGGAAAGTATGTCTCCATGAACTCTCGTGAGTTTTCCCTTGCACTTCTCTGTTGCTCATCTCATTGCATATGTATCATTGCATATGTATATGACACCAGCTTCACAATTATCTTGCACTCAGCAGCGGTGGAAATACTCACCAGGACTCATGCCAAAAGCTCCATATTTAAAGTCAATCGCTGCTCACCAAGAATAGCCCTTCACAGTCATATAGTTGAAGGGAAGTGAAAACAATCAGTTTTGACGGCAAATAGATACCACAATTGACACTTCATTGGAAATAGAAACTCACTTTCGGCAATGTTACTACTTTACATCGTCATCTGTTTGGTATGGAAGGTGCTAGCTATGAAGAGAAGTTGAGTAGGTTAGGATTGTGTTCATTAGAAAAAAGGAGATTGAGGGGGAACCTGATTGAGGTTTACAAAATCATGAAGGGTATAGACAGGTTAGATAGAGATAAGTTTTTTCCCAGGGTGAAGGATTCAATAACGAGAGGTCACACTTTAAAGGTGAGAGATGAAGAGTTTAAGGGGAATACACGCGCCAAATACTTTACACAGAGGGTGATGAGTGTCTGGAACGCGTTGCCAGCAGAGGTGGTAAAGGCAGGCATGGTAGATTCATTTAAGGTGTGTCTGGACAGATGCACGAGTAGGTGGGGAGTAGAGGGATACAGATGCTTAGGAATTGGGCGACAGGTTTAGACAGTAGATTTGGATCAGCTCAGGCTTGGAGGGCTGTAGGGCCTGTTCCTGGGCTGGAAATTTTCTTTGTTCTTTATATTCATGAGACATGATTTCCCATGCACAAAGCCATGTTAACTATCCTTAATCAGTCCTTGCCTTTCCAAATACATGAAAACTCATCCCTCAGGATTCTCTCCAACAACATGCGCTCCACCAACGTCAGGCTCACCGGTCCATAGCTCCCTGGCTTTGTCTCACCACCCTTCTTAAACAGTGGCACCACGTTAGCCAACCTTCAGTCTTCCGCCACCTCACCTGTGACTATCGATGATACAAATATCTCAGCAAGAGGCCCTGCAATCATTTCCTTAGCTTCCCAGAGAGTTCTAGAGTACACCTGATCAGGTCCTGGGGACTTATCTACCTTTATACATTCAAGAAATCTCGATGTAAAAATCAGAGTGGGCACCTGGTGAGTTTAACTCACCACTTGCTCTTGTTAGTTAGATCACCTGAGAAGGTAGGTCATGGTCAGTCTTTCATGGGACTGAATGGAAGCTAAGAGGGAAGGGGGATTTGAGGTAAATGCATAGGCCACGGCTGCAGCATAGATACTTGGCAAGCTAATGTTTGAGATTGGGCCATGGGAAGTTGGGTAAACAGTTGTGAAGAGGAAAACACAATATCTGCATTGGAGGGATGGGGATTCAGCAAAGTGTGGATAGGAATGGGGTTCATGTTGGGGAGAATGGGGGGCAGTTTATTGATGGTCAGGAGTACCCTGGCTTCAAGGTGCATGTGTGTGTGTGAGAGAGAGAAAGAGTGAGTGAGAGTGGATAATGGGGGGGGGGAGTCACTGAGCTGTATATAACCACACCTCCCATGGTCACTCCATACACCAGTGTGTGAGCGGTAAAGGTGGGAAGGTGCAAGCTCATGTAGACAGAGTGGGTAATGACCTGGTGAGGTGTGAAACCTGGGGGTGAGGGGAGTCACAGGAAGGGGATTTGGATGTTTGGGGCATCATTGACTCATTGTGGTCAAAGTTGGAATTCATTGGCTGAGGAGCACTCAGTGTCACCTTCCATCGAAGTACTAAAATGGGAAAGAAAATGGCTCCAACCACACTCAAAATGGGCAGGTTAGGTGACTCACCTGAGAGGGGAGGGACTGCAGGACACACTGATGTGAGACCCTTTAAAGGGAAACAACATTACACACAGGCCCATGCACTGTACAGGACACAGATATGTGGACTGTCTAATCCCTGGCCATCCTAATGCATTTGTGTCCTGTGTGTGGTGCACTTCTCAGCCCTGGATATTGCTGGCCATCTCATTCACACCAACATTTATGGATACCAAAGCCAGGGAAAGCGTGGGGATATTCTCGGATGAGTGTAATGAGCAGGACCCATTGCCCTATCCAAAATGTGTTCACCTTGCTTCCACAGGTTACAGCAGCCTCTCAACATGGACACCAATTCATTGTATATTCTGTGTGGACAAGATGTTAGGGATCACGCTGGCACAGTTACGTTTGGGGCTACACAGACACAAACAATCACACATGACACAACAAGACACAAACTCTCAAAAGGGTATTGAATTAAAGCTCTTCAAGGTATCAAAATGAAATTCTCAAAGGTACTTAAAGGAGATTCTTGAATGCATCAATGGAAACTGTCAAAGGCATCAACGTGACAGCAATGCAACCAACAACCCACACGTTAGCTAATTACAATACAATTAATAGCAAATAAGAACTGCATTTATTGATCTTTTCACTTTGTGTAAACAATTTGTAGGAACATTCCAAACAACATTCAGTGTATTGCCACGCATGCATCAAAGTGCCTTCAATCAGTTTTCCTCTTCCTCTCCCTCCCATGACAGTATAGTCCGCAGTTCTGCTGTTGACCCCCTCAGACACTGCTGTTGGCCATGGAACCATTGGCCCTGGAGGTTTGATTGGGTGACTGCAGAAACTTTTAGGGTCTTAGCATGCTGAGACTTTCCTTGCCACATGCAGTGAAGCCCTCTCAGTATGAACTTCCAAGGGATGGAGGAAGGCAGGTATGGTGGAGGTGAAGAGGCTTCTGGACTGGCCTCAGTGGAGACTCCTGAGGGAGCTGCATGTGATTCCTCTTCCGTCTGAGTGATTCTTGTCTTTTTGTGAAGAAGGGAAATCTGGAGTGATTGCCAGATTTCCCAACCCTCTTTAGGCCTGAGGACTAATGGCTCGAGCAATTGTTCTCATTGTTTTTATACTTTATGGTTTTATTCTTGTTAAGATTTTATAGGTTTTATGGCATGTAGAGTGAAAAGATTGTTTACACAAAGTGAAAAGATCAATAAATGCAGTTCTTATTTGCTATTAATTGTGTTGTAATTAGCTAACGTGTGGGTTGTTGGTTGCATTGCTGTCACGTTGATGCCTTTGACAGTTTCCATTGATGCATTCAAGAATCTCCTTTAAGTACCTTTGAGAATTTCATTTTGATACCTTGAAGAGCTTTAATTCAATACCCTTTTGAGAGTTTTGACATCAATTAGACAGCTCCATTTTGACGCCTTATGGTGCCTTCAGACATGTTGATAACTTCGCGCCTTTTCCTTGTTCCAAATCAGAACATATGATGCCAAATGTGAACATAAATGATGTTAAAGGTTTCTGGTCGGGCAATAACCTCAGATTCCTGAAGAAGGGCTCATGCCTGAAACGTCGATTCTCCTGCTCCTTGGATGCTGCCTGACCTGCTGTGCTTTTCCAGCAACATATTTTCAGCTCTGATCTCCAGCATCTGCAGTCCTCACTTTCTCCTAGAAGGCAATGACCTTTGAGGTAAAGATTAGTGAATGCACCCTGGCATGCCATATCTACCCAACTAGCTTCAAGCACTGATCCAATCCCTTCACTTGTATACCAACAATATTTATTGGCTCAAACATCCTATTCACATGCTTCACCCTCACACTATTAGCACTGCTAGAAAGGGCACACCCATAGATCACTATCTGCACACACTGCAGTTGTGACAAGGATGTTGTCTAAAATCATTGCACCATGCTCACTGAAACACTTCCCTCTCCCTGGAAAGACAATGTGACTAAACATACAGCAGCAACAGCAGCAGGTAATTCACTCTGTGGCAGGCATAGCTGCATATATTAATTCCCAAGGAAGAGATGGTGCTTAGATAATTGGAATGACTATCACTGTGGCCAGACTGAAACCATCAAGAATGGTTTGTGTTATGTTATTGTTGAATGTGACTTCACACATCTGATCTCATTCTCATTCTGTAATCTGCGCATAGAGTCATAGAGACATACAGCATGGAAACAGACCCTTCAGTCCAACCTGCTCATGCCGATCAGATATCCCAACCCAATCTAATCCCACCTGCCAGCGCCCGGCCCATATCCCTCCAAACCCATCCTATTCATATACCCATCAAAATGCCTCTTAAATGTTGCAATTGTACCCGCCTCCACCACTTCCTCTGGCAGCTCATTCCATACACGTACCATCCTCTGCGTGAAAAAGTTGCCCCTTAGGTCCCTTTTATATCTTTCCCCTCTCACCCTAAACCTATGCCCTCTAATTCTGGACTCCCCGATCCCAGGGAAAAGACTTTGCCAATTTGCCCTATCCATGCCCCTCATAATTTTGTAAACCTCTATAGAGTCACCACTCAGTCTCCGACTCTCCAGGGAAAACAGCCCCAGCCTGTTCAGCCTCTCCCTATAGCTCAAATCCTCCAACCCTGGCAACATCTGTGTAAATCTTTTCTGAACCCTTTCAAGTTCCACAACATCTTTTCATGCTGAAGATTGCATAAGCATGCACCTCTTCCATTAATAAACCCCCTTCCCTCATCCTAATCTTATCTTTGTGTTGTTATACTTTCAGTTACCAAGAACCTGATCAGCCAGTGATGAGGACATTTTGGAGGGCACAGACAATGATGAGAAAACAACCGTCATTACTTGACCTGAAACTCAAAGACATCAGTTTAAACATTTGCACTGTGCATACTTTAATGGAAAACTTAGAGGTTGTATCAACATGCTGAGAGTCACTGGAGCTGAGCTGCCTGTAACCAGAGCAGAGGGAAAGAATATGTGGGTATCAGATGACTTTATGTTGAATCTATAAGAGTTTGATTGTACAGAACATATGTGAGGTCTTCAACGGGGTGGCCTACAGGAAAATGCTAATGGGCACACACACAGAAATACTTGGTGCAATGGCCTTCCTTTAGAAAATACATTATCATTGTATGTTATCTATTCTAAAATAGCGTCCAATGACAAATATAATAAAATGAGACACCATTAACAAAGAGAAAACAGAAATCTTTGCTTTTTAACAGTCAATTCATTCTGGGCAATCTAAGCCAAAATGACAGTCAACGTGGGCCATATTCTTTGCATTAGCATAATTAAATCTATTACATGAGCAATGAAAAGCATTGGACAGCTTTAACACTGTTAATTAAAGAATAAAGATCACAAGGGAAAAATGCAATTCTAAATTTCAAAATCCAACAGGATTTTTATATGTACATTTCCAGCATATCCCTACTGACTTTCCATTAAAAATAATGTTCGTGGTGAGGTGGCAAGTGGTCTGGAAACATTCATAAGTACATTTATTTTTTTCTTAGCTCTCAACAAATTTCTTCGTTCTCCATTTGATGAGACTTTTCAACAATTATCTTCTGATGTCCTGCTCAAGTGATCAGTATTAACATGTTGGCAATACTACCAGTGATACAGTGAGTATCATCAGGCCACCTAATTACAAAATATTCCAGTGATCAATTATGGTCTCACTTGGATCTAGAATTTTAACAATGCTGCATCTGTTTTACAGATGGATAATGCACACAAGAACGCCCAAAGTGGTTAATAATATGCACATATGTATTGGATGAAACTTACTTTACCACTCAGGAGCTTGCTCAAAGGTGGGGAGCTGTGGCCACAGAATTGTGAAGCAAAGTAAAGGTGCATTGCTGTCAATTTCCCAACTGTCACAACAAACCCCTCCAACTTCACTGAATCAGGGTAAGGAAGGTTGAAGAAAGCCTTCCCACCTGGAGACTAATTGAGTCAGCACAAGTTTAAGGTGAAGTGTAAGTGGATTAGAGAAGATTTGAGGAAAGATTTCAGCCAGAGGGTGATACAAATATAGATTGCACTGATGTTGGAGGCAGCACTCTCACAACATTTAAAACCATCTGGATGAGTACATAAAATGCCACAGCATAAAAGGCGACAGACCAACAGCAGGTAAACTAGGTTAATGTAGTTTGGTGTTTGTTGGTCAGTACAAACATGGTAGGCGGCAGGGCCTGTTTCTATACCTTTTGATTCTATGACTCGATAATTCGTAGCCGCTTAACACATGACCATCAAAACGTAAGAAATAAGACAAACAGTAAGCCTGTCAGTCCCTCAAGCTTGTCCTGCCATTCAATAACATCTGATCTGCCCAAGGCCTCAACTCCTATTTCAAGTCAGCTCCTCAAACCCCTCAACTTCCCAATATTTTGTAAATTCATCTCCCTCCTTTTTTTTAAAAACACTTAGTAATCGAGCATCCACGAATGTTCTGAGGTAGTGCTCCAAACACTTACTACCTGATAAGAGAAGTTCCTTCACACCTCAGTCTTAAATGAGAGACCCCTTATTCTGTAACTATATTCCCTTCTTTCAGATTCTTGCACTAGTAGATACATCTACCCTGTGAAGGCCCCTCTTTTTTTTTCAATGAGATCACCTCTCATTTTCCGAAACCTTAATGAATCTGCCTAGGTGTTCTTGATAAGTCAATTCCTCCATGTCAGGAAACAGCCTTGTGAATCTCCTTTGAACAACCTCCAATGCCAGTGTATTCTTTTTCTAAATACAGGGTCCAAAACTATACATATTACTCCAGTTGCAACTTTACCAACACCATATACAAGGTGGTAACAAGATTTTTAAATGGCAACCATAACACACTGCCCCCAGCACTACAGCCAAAATTCCAATTAAATTCTTAATTTCTTGCTGCACCTGATGCTAACTTTCTGCATTCCATGTTTTCATCACCTACCAGTTAAGGACCTCATCCTGCCACTGCTGGTATTCATCTGCTGGTACCTTGCTGTTTAACTATTCTAAAGCATCCTGCTGATCTCCAATTTTCTGTCTTCCATGAGTCTGAGATCATCCAAAACTATGCTTTCCATGAAGCATGGGCAGCACAGTGGTATCAATGGTTAACACTGCTGCCTCACAGCACCAGTGACCTGGGTTTGGGTCCAGCCTCGGGTGACTGTCTGTGTGGGTTTTCTCCCACTGTCCAAACATGTGCAAGTTAAGTTGCAAATATGAGAGTGGATCTGGATGGGATGCTCTTTGGAGGGTTGGCATGTGCTGAATGGCTTGCTTCATATTGTAGGTAATTCTATGTGTTAGCTGTAGAAAGTCCCATTCACAAATCACCCTTGTTCTCACTGATGCTCATTAACTCCTGTTCAAAGTCTTTGTTTTAAAATTCTCTTCCTTGTTCTTATCTTGCACTTCCTTATTCCTGTGATTCTTTTAAAAATTCATTTGTGGGATATGAATGGCTAAGCCAGCATTTATTGCCCATCCCTGATTAACTAGAAGACACTTACGAGTCAACCATTTTGCTGTGTCTGGAGTCATATCTAGATCAGACCAGACAAAGATGGCAGATTTCCTTCCCTAAATGACATTAGTGAACCAAAGGAACTTTTACAACAATCAACAATGTTTATGTGGTCACCATTGGGCCAACTATTTATTCCAGGTTTTTTAGAACATAGAAAATACAGTGCAGACCAGGCCATTCGGCCCTCAATGTTGCGCCAACCTGTGGAACCTGTGCCGCCCATCTATCTTACACTATTCCATTTTCATCCACATGTTTATCCAATAACTATTTAAATGTGCTCAAAGTTGGCGAGTCTACTACTGTTGAAGGCAGTACGTTCCATGGCCCTACTACTCTCTGAGTAAAGAAACTACCGCTGACATCTGTCCTATATCTATCACCCCTCAATTTAAAGCTATATTTCCTTGTGCTACTGTCCATCCTATCTAACCCTCTGATTAGCTTATATGTCTCAATTAAGTTACCTCTCAACCTTCTTCTCTCTAACAAAAAATGCCTCAATCCCTCAGCCTTTCTTCATAAGACCTTCCCTCCATAGCAGACAACATCCTTGTAAATCTCCTCTGAACCCTTTTCAAAGCTTCCACATCCTTCCTATAATGCGGTGACTGGAACTGTACGCAATACTCCAAGTGTGGCTGTACCAGAGATTTGTACAGCTGCAGAATGACCTCATGTCTCCGAAACTCAATCCCTCTACCAATAAAAGCTAACGGACCATATGCCTTTTTAACAACCCTATCAACCTGGGTGGCAACTTTCAGGGATCTATGTTCATGGACACTGAGATCTCTCTGCTCCTCTATACTAACAAGAATCTTACCATTCACCCAGTATTCTGTATTCCTGCTGCTCCTTCCACTTTTATTGAATTCAAATTTCTCCACCAGCATCAAACCCATGACCCTAGATCATTAACCTAGGGTTCTGAATTAGTGGTCATAACCACCATAACCACCTTCTCCAGTCCTATAACCCTCTGAGAAATCTGCAATCCTGAAATTCTGTCATCTTGAGCATCAATTTTAGTCGCTGCACCAAGTGGCCATGCTTTCAGTTACCTCGGCCCCAAGTTTGGACTATCTTCCCTGCAGCTGTCTGCCTCTCCAGTTTGGTGTCATCCTTTAGATTCTCCTTATGACCTCCTCTTTGACCAAGTTTTTAGGATCTGACCTGCTATCACTTTAAGTGGCGCACTGCCATGTTTTGTTTTACAATGCACTTGTGAAACACTTCGGAACATTTCACTGCATTAAAGGCACTATGTAAATACAAGTTATTGTTGTGTTGAACAACAGTGAAATCTGGCAGTCTCCCTGTGGCCATAGGATGGGGGAGCATACCCCCCTCTAATTTGGCATCTTGTAGCCTCCTAAGTGGCAAAAGCCCACTGCTGTTACGATATTGTGCTCGTGAAGTGGGGTACCCTTTGCCATAGCTGAAATCCCAGTAGTAGCCACCAGGGGCTATGCAGTTGTTGATTAAATGGAAACTCATGGAGATTGAGCCTACATTCTTAAATGGGCAGAAGGCCTCACTGCAGATAGTTAACTGCCAGATTGATATTAAGTTTAGCTGGGACTTTCAAAAATGCCTTGAGATCACCACCTTGCTATTGAATTCATCCCATTCACATGGTAGTATGTTACTGTGTGGTATAGACAAGAACCTGATCCATGATTGTTTGCATGTGCAAATATGGCCCTAACATCAGTTTGTTGCCTTCTTTGCCCTGAAAGCTCCTTCAGGGAAATTTGTTCTACATGAGTCATAACAGTATTCTTCAAAGGGAGCACTGCAGGAATATCCCAAAATTAACATCAAATTACTATCATTCTAAATGTAGATCTGGAAAAGGCCAAAATATTATTCACCTTCGACTCACAGGTCCCTTCTGAACTCTGATCGCTCCTCTTCCAATCATAACCACTCCCTTTCCTGGTTTTCCTTTTTCCAGGACTGGGAACACCCAGAAGCTGCCTGCAGTTCACTGATCTGATATAAATAAAGCCAGAGGCTGTTTATTGGGCGTGCCTTGGACCTACCCATTCCAGTACAGACACTGGGCATTGTTCTTGGTCTACATAAATATATATAAATGACTCAGTTGCTGACTGAATAGTTTTGTTAAGCAATCAAGACGATGGTGGTAGTGTCTTACAGATCACTCATGAAGTCTGAGTGCTTGTGGCAACATCCAGCTTTACATGTATAGTGTAGCCTGGAATGATGGTACTGGTTCCAATTGTTTTCCATCACTAGAATGGCTAGGAATCTTTCCCACTATTAACCATATGCCATTGCCATAAGTTGGGAAGATTTGTAGGATGATAATCAACCTGTCAGACCAGAAGGAACAGGTATGTGCTTTCAGACCCTACAGGGAAAGTTTTGACCTCCACAGCTTCAGACATTCCTTGCGCCATTTTCTATAATAAGAGACTCCCTCTGAGATCCTGATCCCCACAATGCACTGGCAGGCAGCCAAATGCTGTTTAGTTTTCTGTAAGTTGACAGCTAATTTCCACCATTTCATGTTAATGAGGCTCAGCATTAAAATCACCATGGCTGCATTCTGCTGCACCCGGGAAACTAATGGAAACAAATGGTTCTGCCCCCGGGAAACCCACGTTACAGTTAAAATCCCCCACCCACTGATTTGAGACTTTTGTTCCAGTCTCTTCCTGACACAGCAATTCCAGTCAGAGACACTAGATGTCAGTCCGGTGCCTTCAATTGGAATTCTTCGCAGGCCAGTCTGAGCACATACTCAGAATAATTCATGCTGAATATGTTGTTTGCACATGCCTTGGATTTGTAATAATTACATTTTCGGATGCAATCTTCTATGCACAGAACTTGCACTGGCTTCAAAACAGAAATCTAACTGCAAATAAACCTTTAATGGATTTTAATTCTATTATACTACGCACACGCGAACTCTTAGCTACTAAATAGGATGTATAGGATAATAGGATAAAGTAAATATAAGACTGAACCATTGAAAGGACATTTTGTTTAGATCTGGAAAGAGTTTGCACAATTGAAATAGCAGCTTCATTGTCTCCTTAACCAATGACATTTTATGGTGTTAATGTTACACTTTGATATGAAACTAAATTTCTATTAAACATTGGTCCTGGCATAAAGAGCCATAAAAAAACATAATTTTCTGTTCAAACACTTGAAGCTTTATCTTTGCAGATGCCTTTTACATTTACCTTTGTCAAAGATCCTTGACAAGATCTTGCAAACCCCGGAGAGTGTTGTTGCTCTTTATGAGTGTCGAATCAGTATTCACCAGGATGGGGACCTGTAGCTGTGATTAGAAACTTGAGATACTGGGGCTATTTTGACTGAGGCAGAGAGGTCTGAGATGAGATTTAATCCAAGTTTTAAAATTATGAGGTAATTTGATAGAATGAATAGAGTGAGGCTGATTTTTCTAGTTGGGTAATCAGTGATGACAGGCCACTGATTGCCAAACCAGAGGAAAGATAGAAATATCATCAATAACGAGAATAGAAAATCTGTCCTTAAAAAACAGAGTCCATTGGAATGTTTAAGGAAAAACTGGATAGATATTTGAAGCTAGACAAGATTCAAAGTTATATTGAGAAAGTGAGGCAGTCATTGGTGTTTGAGTGCTTCAGCAAGAAAACAATGGGTTCATTGACCCTACTACTTTCCGTCCTGCAAACTTCTTTGGATTTGTTATATTATGAATGTTAGATATGCAGGGAAATATTCAGCAGTTTATTGCTAACAATTTCTAAAGGAATGTATGAGTACATATTTTGGATTGATATTTAATTTAATTGATATTGGTAGCTTTTTTTCGGAGATACAATTTAGTATAGAAGTTTTACAGTGAAGTAAACTATGATTCACAAGGATTCAGTTCAGCCAGCATTAGAGTCATAGAGTCACAGAGATGTCCAGCATGGAAACAGACCCTTCGGTCCAACTCCTCCATGCCGACCAGATATCCTAACCTACTCTAGTCCCATTTGTTAGCATTTGGCCCATATCCCTCTAAACCCTTCCTATTCATATACCCATCCAGATGCCTTTTAAATGCTGTAACTGTACCAGAGCTGAAAATGTGTTGCTGGAAAAGCACAGCAGGTCAGGAGCATCCAAGGAGCAGGAGAATTGACGTTTCGGGCATGAGATCTTCTTCAGGAATGAGGAGAGTGTGCCAAGCAGGCTAAGATAAAAGGTAGGGAGGAGGGACTTGGGGGAGGGGCATTGGAAATGCGATAGGTGGAAGGAGGTTAAGGTGAGGGTGATAGGCCGGAGTGGGGGTGGGGGCGGAGAGGTCAGGAAGAAGATTGCAGGTTAGGAAGGTGGTGCTGAGTTCGAAGGTTGGGACTGAGACAAGGTAGGGGGAGGGGAAATGAGGAAACTGGAGAAATCTGAGTTCATCCCTTGTGGTTGGAGGGTTCCTAGGCAGAAGATGAGGCGTTCTTCCTCCAGCCGTTGTGTTGCTATGGTCTGGCGATGGAGGAGTTCAAGGACCTGCATGTCCTTGGTGGAGTGGGAGGGGGAGTTGAAGTGTTGAGCCACGGGTTGTTGGGTTGGTTGGTCCGGGTGTCCCAGAGGTGTTCTCTGAAACGTTCCGCAAGTAGGCGGCCTGTCTCCCCAATATAGAGCAAGCCACATCGGGTGCAGCGGATGAAATAAATGATGTGTGTGGAGGTGCAGGTGTACCAGTCCCCACCACATCCTCTGGCAGCTCATTCCATACACACACCACCCTCTGCATGAAATAGTTGCCCCTTAGGTCCCTTTTATATCTTCCCCTCTCATCCTAAACCTTGCCCTCTAGTTCTGAACTCCCCCACCCCGGGAAAAAGATCTTGTCTATTTATCTTATCCATGCCCCTCATGATTTTATAAACCTCTATAAGGTCACCCCTCAGCCTCCGATGCTCCAGGGAAAACAGCCCCAGCCTATCCTGCCTCTCCCTATAGCTCAAATCCTCCAACCCTGGCAACAACCTTGTAAATCTTTTCTGAACCCTTTCAAGTTTCACAACATCCTTCCAATAGGAAGGAGACCTGAATTGCACACAATGTTCCAAAAGTGGCCTAATCAATGTCCTGTACAGCTGCAACATGATCTCCCAACTCCTGTACTCAATGTTCTCACCAATAAAGGAAAGTATACCAAACAACTTCTTCACTATCCTATCTACCTGTGACTCTACTTTCAATGAACCATGAACCTGCACTCCAAGGCCACTTTTGTTCAGCAACACTCCCCAGGACCTTACCATTAAGTGTATAAGTCCTGCTCTGATTTGCTTTACCAAAATGCAGCACCTCGCATTTAGCTCACATTCCTTTAAAAAAGCTTTAATAATGGAGCTATGTGCTGTGATTTACTAAGAAATATCAAAGCCTAAACTGACATCAGCCAACAAGGGTTATGTGGCATTCAAGCAGCAACCATACTGGTTTACTAAACAAGTAACTAAAATTTGTTTAAGAAACAAGCACTTCAAGTCCACCATCAGTAATTGAGCATTCTGTGAGTGAGAAAGATTAATTGAGGCCCTAATGTAAATTTCACCGATCTAAACTACCAAAGGCAAATGTTGTAAATTCTGAAAGGTAATGACTTTTTTTATTCTTAAAACTACATGAGGTTGGGATTTCATATAGCAACAAACACATTAAAATGCTTGTATGAAATTTCTCTTTCTGCCATTGTAATAAAGGCATTAATCAGTCTATTATAAATGAGGTAGCACCTTTGTTAAATCATATGAACGTGCTAATGTGCTCCTTATGAATATCGTTAAGTGCAATTCAACACCCCCTCCCCAATGATAAAAGATTCTGAATAATTCACTTCTAATTCATAACTAGTTTACAATGCTCTTATTCCTGTCACTAATCACCGAGAATTCATGTGTTGAATCTCAATCATGCTTCTTGCAATATCATAACCACATTCAGTGAAACAGTTTCCATAAAAACAAGATGTAGCAATAAAATGTCTGATATGGTTTAGACTTCTGAACACTTGATTTAAATAAGAAACATACTAACTATCAAAAATGCAAAATTATGTTGTTAGGACGTGAATTTAAATATAAATAACTTCATTAAAAAAGACAGTAAACACCACTGCAAGAAAAGCAGAAAATGTCTGTGTTTTCTTCCCATAAAGTGAAGTGTTGAAAATCTAATAATGAAAGGGCTCATTTTGCTTTGATTTTCTGAAATGCCTTACTTCCACATTCTCTATTTGAAGGTTATTACGGCCTTGATCATTTTTGTTTTCTTCTCTAATTTGAATGGAAACTGCACTGGAACCCATGCATATTCCATGGACATGATTACTAAATTTTTAATCAATTTATTATTACTATACTCATTCAAAAGTTAAAATTCACACAGCGTAATCATACTGAATGGTTAGGTAAGATGTGGAAATTTGACTTTTCACTTAACTTTTTTTTAATTGCTAATGATAATTCTCCCTGTGATAGCTCCTACTTACTGTATTCGACCTCTTATTTAAACAAGAACTCTTTCAATGTGGGAAAGCATCCAAAGACTGGAACACCTAATGAGCATGTCCCTGTTGAAATTACAAGAGGACACAGGAAATTGTCTTAAATACGACAAAAATCTGTGGATGCTGAACATCTGAAATCAAAACAGGGATTGCTGGAGAAACTCAGCAGGCAGTGGCATCTGGAGAGAAAGCAGAGTTAATGTTTCAAGTCTAGTCTCCCTTCTTCATTTTCTCCAGCAATTTATGTTTTTGTTAAGGAATTGTCTTGATCCTTCTCAATGAAAGACCATCTCAATTGCTTTTCTGTACTGATGAATTAGCCCCTCAAAGTCGACATTTTCAAACAAATACCAACCTCATCTCTTGAATTTTCACCTATTACTCTGGGTCTGTTACCCTTAATATATTTTTAAAAGTGATTTGGGATATTAAATGCGAGCTGATGGCATGGTCAATAATATGTGCCATGAAACATTTTTCAGGATATTGCTATAAGTGAAATGATGGAAAATTGAGTTCAGGCATTGGAAAACTTGCTTCTCCAATAGCACAATTGATAAAGCCCATTGTGTAAAGAAGGGAGGAAGAATTTTATAACAACTACTGTGCAAGTGAATCATCCAAACCAGAAACCTACATTAGCAGGTAGCAACAGATTGTAATGCTTCAAAAAGTGTCCACTTTTGAATTGAAGAAAACAAACTTACTACAATTTAGCTACAGTTCTTCTATAACATGATGGTTGCGTTCATGTGCAACCCCGCATTATAGAAAAATTGCACTTTAGAAACAGTGCTTAAAATGTTGGTTCTGTAATCACGTTACAGCCACCACACGTTTAAAAAGTTTACACTTTAGAAACAGCATCCCCAATTCGTCAATCACATTACAGTGAATTTGCTTTGACAAAACGGGTGTTACAACAAAATGGCCTGCATTCAGTTACACTCAACAGGACTGTGATGGTTCCCATGATGAACTGGATTTTAACTTGACCAACAGGCATTTATGAAAATTATCCATTTGAATTAAATATCAAATTGTGAAAAGCCTTCTTTGGGCTGCATTTCAGAAATAGTTCATAGTTTTTGACAGTGAGACAAACATAGGTTAACATTAGTTTTGGTTTGGAGCCAAGAAAATGTTGTCCTTTAGCTATTGCTGAATATTGATAGAAGCATTCACTTGCTTGGCCAGGGTTTCTTTTTCTGATTGCTATTCAAGCATCCTCACAAAATGTGTGGATCTGAAAGCATAAAACACAGACAGCATTTGACTTTACTGTTCTGTCTCTTACAATCAAATAACTAGCTGATACTTACAGTGTAGGCGAAATGTAAGGAACCATATTTTTAATCATGCAACAAAACACTAACCCCACTGGATTTGTGGACACTGAAAATTCACAAATGGAGAGTAGAAAAATTACTGTTAAGAGCCAGGGGGGTATGCAAGTCAAACAACTTAGTAAGTTCTTACAAAATCAATATTTAAAAAACAAGGCTTTTATCTTTAATTGCTCCAAGTGTGAAAGACAAAGTATGCAAAGGGGATTTTATCCACTGAGTTTCAGTTGGAAGCATTTCTGGTTCTACAGAAAATCTAACTGATTGTCTAAAGAAAGATGCATTAGATTCTTCAAGTCAACTTTATTCTTGTTTGATATGATGATTGATCTGTCAAAATATTAGGTACAGTAAAAAAGGTAATCTCCAGTTCAAAAATGGAAAAATATGACTACCACATAAAATTAGGACATTTTTCCATCCTTTTGAATATCTTGAACAAAATAAAAAATTAAGTTTGTTGGTGGATGAGATGAACTGGTGAACAAAAGGTAGATAAAACGCAAGACCAAGTGAAGAGTTAAATTATTATTTGGTTGATATTTAGTTAGTATTAATGCAGATGCAATTTCCAGAGCTCACCAGGTTCAGGGATTGTGCCTTTGGATTAGAAAATTGCAAATGTCACTCCATTATTTAAGATAACCCTGGTATCTAGAGAGCTGTTGGTTTAACATCAATTATGGAGAAGTTACTGTAATCTATCAACAGAGACAGAATGAACACTTGAACAAGTGTGAGCTGATCAAGAAGTGTCAACATGATTTCTGAACAGTAGATCATGTCTGTGTGACTTGACTGAATTTTTTGAGTTGAGTCTTACCATAGATGAATAGGGGAATGTTGATATATGATATCTATATGCACTTTCACAAAATATTAATAGCAAGAATATCAGCTCAAAACTTGGAGATAATCGTATGGCAAGTGGATAGCAATTTGATAAGAAACGGAAGACTGAGAGCATGGATAAAATGCATGTATTCTGATGGATGGAGTGTCATATGTGATGCTGTGGAGAGATCTTTACATATTGAAGCTTTGTCGATAAATTTGATGGAGGAATAGAGAGTTGCATATTGAAAATTGCCAATGGCTCTCAGTTAGGAGTTACAGTGAATAGTATAGATAGCAGGAGAAAGCCACAAAGTGATACATACAATTAAGCAGGGTGGCAATAGTTTGAAAAAATGAAATTCAGTGTGGGGATTTGGATCCAAAAGGGTGAGATCAATATATTTTTTTAAAGAGTGAACTGAAATGAGAAGGAAAGTAACATTGGATGCCAATGTACACAAACCACTAAAAACTCATGAAAAAGTACAAACTGCAATCAAAAAGCTCTAATGGAATATTGGCCTTTGCCTCAGAGGTTTGAAGTGCACAATTTCAGCAGATTACATCTGCAGTACTGCATTCTGGGATACATCGTTACCTTTCACAAAAGGTATTTAACCAATCACCCATCTGTCTGGCAAGGAAACAATCCCATGGCGCTACTTCAAGGCAAACTAGGTTTTCAGCTTCCCCAATAGTTATTTCTCAATTAAAGCTTGTTACCAGTCAACTCATTGTTATGTGCATGTCATGTATATGATTGCCATGCTTTCCTGCATAAAAACAGAAGAGACCACATCTTGAAAAGTTTGAATTTGCTATGAAGTATTACAGAATATTCTGTGGGTATAAAATACATGGCCATAACCCCCCACCTTCATTTACGATATGCCTGAAGCAGTGGCCAAGGACATTGCGCCCAAAATGGTTCCGAAGAGAGCAATAACCAAGGGTGTCAAAGGTGAGTAGAAGCATAAAAAGAGGCAGGAGGAGAGCGATAGCATCTACATGTACAAGGTGCTAAACCAGGTCCACCCAGACGTTGGCACCTTCTCCTCCGCTATGAGTGTTATCAACTCGTTCATCAAAGACATTTTTGGGCTCATCGCCTGCAATGCCTCCAACCTCATCTGCTACAGCAAGCAGCAGACTATCTCCTCCCAGGAGGTAGAGACCACATCTGCCTGTTGCTGCCCAGGGAGCTGGCCAGACACACTGTCTCTGAGGGTACTGAGGTAGTCACTGAGTAAACTAGCTGCAAATGAAACATCTCACCAGATAGTACTAAGACAGAGAATAAAATAACTAAAATATACTATAGATATTTCAGATAGCTATTGTAGCAGATGGTACTGGTGTGATTTGTTTATTTCTACCTCAGCAGTGCTTAAAACCCAATAATTTAATTCTTGTAAATTTTACCTCAGTGTGAAGCCTCCGCATTTTGTTGCTGTAATGAAGGTTGAAGCTAGGCCCTCCGTGACTATCTGGTCAGGTCCATGCCCCCCCCCCAACAGCCCACCGTCTCCTGCTGGCATCTTCCCCTGCCACTGCAGGAATTGCAAAACCTGTGCCCATACTTCCCCCCTCACCTCCATCCAAGACCCCAAAGGAGCCTTCCACATCCATCAAAATTTCACCTGCATTTCCACACACGTCATTTATTGTATCCGTTGCTCCTGATGCGGTCTCCTTTACATTGGGGAGACTGGACGCTTTTGCGCAGAGCGCTTCAGAGAACATCTCCGGGACACCCGCACCAATCAATCACACTGCCCCGTGGCTGAACAGTTCAACTCCCCGTCCCACACTGCTGAGTCCTGGGCCTCCCCCATCACCATTCTCTCACCACCTGACACCTGGAGGAAAAATGCCTCATCTTCTGCCTCAGGACCCTTCAACTACTTGGCATCAATGTGGACTTCACCAGTTTCCTCATTTCCCCTCCCCCCACCTTACCCCAGTTCCAACCTGCCAGCTCAGCACCGTCCTCATGACGTGTCCCACCTGTCAATCCTCCTTCCTCCTGTCTATCCACTCCACCCTCCTTTCCGACCTATCACCTTTACCCCCACTTCTATCCATCTATTGTACTCTTATCTAGCTTCTACCCAGCCCGACCCCCCACTCCCATTTAGCTCTCCACCCCTGAGGTATCCAGCCTCATTCCTGTTGAAGGGCTTTTGTCCGAAACATCGATTTCCCTGCTCCTTGGATGCTGCCTGACCTGCTGTGCTTTTCCAGCACCATTCTAAGCTTGGCTCTAATCTACAGCATTTGCAGTACCCACTTCTGCCTCGCTCATAAATTCAATCTTGCTTGGATTGTGCACTTCTTTCATCTTCTGTTCCCATTTGAAGTTCTATTTTGATACTTTCTTTGAAGATAAGTATTGAGACAAAAGACCAATCTCATAAATATAAATGATTAACAAGGCTTAACTTTCTTTAAAAAAAATCAGTCTGCCCAGATACTCACCATGCTTAATATTTTCTTTACAATGTCTAAGTCTAAATGGTTAGCACTGTTTGACCAATTTAAGCACCTGTCCTTAACAGCTCTGGACAATGAAAGTGCTTGTGACGATAATTGCAAGTCTTTTCTTTAAACATTGTGAATCTAGAGTAGTTTCTCTGCCAGAATAGTTCTTGGATGCTTTTTTTCCATATGGCCTATGCTGACATTATCCTGTTTAATTGCATGGGACAAAAGTATTTAGGACAAAAACTAAACAGTCAAAGGATGACCTCCTCCTTTCCTAAAAGAATAAATTAATGACAAATTATATAAGAATGATGTTGTTAGAGGTACTTAGAATACAAGGACTAAGTGGAGATTTTTATGTGCACAGTAAGCAAAGCACAGAATCATTATTCTCTATGTTGACAGTCAACTGAACTCGTGCATTCCCTCTGCCAAATACTTTTCCTGTACAAGGCTAAAAATGGCCAGGATTGAAGGCAAAATACTGTTGATGCTGGAATACAGAGAATGCAAAGAAATTCAGCAGGTTATATTGGACAAATAGTTAACTTTTTCTCTCTCCTCAGATTTTGATAGACCTGCAGATTTCTCCAGAATTTTGTATTTTTTTTAGAATGGGCAGGAATGGTCTATAATTTCAACTATTTTTTCTATTTGCTACTATTTATGATACTTTGACATGACTCGCTCTCATCTTGCCACTGCTTGGTTACAGACTAGTCTTTTAGAATAGAATAGGATTGGCTTTAATGTCATGTACACTCGAATGGGTGCAGTGAAAAGTTCGCAATGTCATCTCTCAGTGCTATCTTAGGTACAGGGTACCGATGTACAGATATGTCAAGTGTTTCACAGGATTGAAATAGGAAAAGCATAGATGATCATGAGAATCCAGAGTTTAAAAATCCAGAATGAGAATGAAAAGTATCTATAAAATATTCAGTCATAGTCCTCATAATCCTTTTCCAATATGAGTACATGCCCAGCGGGGCTTTAGAACATGAGGTCATATTGCCTCTACACTCTGTGCTCTGGGCTCCGGCAGTGACTTGCTTTACACCCCACTCTGGGACTTGGACTGTGAGCTCTACACACCACTCTGGGACTCGAACTGTGAGCTCTACACCCCACTCTGGGACTCGGACTGTAAGCTCTACACGCCACTCTGGGACTCGGACTGTGAGCTCTACACCCCACTCTGGGGCTTGGACTGTGAACTCTACACCCCACTCTGGGACTCGGACTGTGAGCTCTACACTCCACTCTGGGACTTGGACTGTGGGCTCTACACCCCACCCTGGGACTCGGATTGTGAGCTCTACATCCTGTTCTGGAGCTTGGCCTGCGCTCTCTTCTCCCTTGACTTCCATGGTATGATTTGCTTCTTCCTGCATTGCTTAACTATTTGTTGAGGAATTTATCTTTTATCATTTTTTTAATTGTATAATTTCTCTTCTTACACAAAGTGATGGACGGCATCTTTTCTCTCTACACTGACTGCAGAGGGGCCCCTTCTTCTACTTTAGGCAAATACACAGTACATGGATTGCCCTGGAAGTTTAACTTGCCATGGGTAATTATCCGTCATCTGGAAGACTCCAGAGAGGTCCCCACACTGAGTTAGAATCAGATAGTTCAAAGGGTTCTGATTGCCTTAACCTAATAGTTACCCAGGAATTAAACCCTGCTCAAACTCCTGGTTAACTATTAAAAATGACAACCTGCTCTAAACTAGTAATGACACCCAACTCCAGACTAACCCTTGACTCCCACCTGAATCCATAAATTCCTAACCTGATCCAATTCCTGATTTCCTGATCCACATCCAGGACCCCCAACTCTTCACAGATCCAAAGCTCCTGATAGATCCCACATGGACTGACTTTTCCCACTGCACCAACCCAGAATACCGCCAGCCAACCTGCTCCACCCTGCATCCGTGATGAGACCAGTCTCGACCTACCATTGCACTTACCCACTTATCTGCCACCCTGAATCCCATTCACTGGGCAATCAGTACACTCCAACTACTACCCACATGTTACTAAAACAGTTCATACAGTTGGGACTGTAACCCTTACCCACCTTATTCCCTCAGCTACTTGGCACCCTACTGCCAACCATTTCCCAACCTTAAACCCTCACCCATTGGTGTTGGCATGGATCAGGTGAATTGGAGATCAGGTTACATTGGATTGTGTCAGGTCCAAGGAAATAGGTGTTAGGGAGCTGGAGGCACCGAGGTGGTGGTCAAGTATCAATTTGAGATGAGTCCTGGTGGGAGTTGCAAATTAGGGCTGACCAGGAATTTCTCCCTCTCTGTGTATGGTTTGCAGGTTGATAATCAATCTGTATTTTATTAATACACCTTTTTTAGTCATAATGTCCTGGGATGGGAGTTGAACTTGGAGCTTCTGATTTCACTAGACCACAAGACCTCCTTGTCGTCCAGTATCTCACTTTTAAATCCTAGCAAAGTTCAAGAGCCTAGCTCAGAGACAAAGCTAAATCCTCAATGCTTACTCTCTAAAATAGTGTACTACCACACCTTTCAAGAATTCCTCTAATGTCAATATAAGCAATTTTAAGTCCATCAATCATATTTCAGATGTCACTCATTGAAATCAGTTTCAGCGCCAGCAAATGATAATCAACCATTCCTTTTTCATGATAAACAGGCAAAATGAGAAGAGGTTGCTAGTTACAATAAAAAACAAAAGTACTGCAAGTGCTGTAAATCAGAAACAAAAACAAAAATCGAAATTGTTGGAAAACTCAACAGGTCTGGCAGTATCTGCAGATAGAAAGCAGAGTTTTGAGTCCAGTGACCCTTTAGAATAATAATTCTTTGACTTCCATGAGCCCTGCCCAGTATCCGAGAAGAGGAACTGAGGAGCTGAAAAACCACTAAAGAAATTTCATTCATTCACATTAATTAGCCTTTCATTGACCACTGGATTGGTTGGAGAAATTTGGAAAGTTTAAGTAAAAGAACTAGACAGAACTCCAGGGCAGCAATATGTCTAGTGATAGCCAAAGTGTCACAGGAGGTAATGGCGTGTACAAACCCCAAAAAGGTAGGATCTGGGTGTCTTAGTACATGAATCACAAAATGTTGGAATGCAAATGTAAGAGGTGAGTCAGCAGGAAAAAGGAATATTGTCATATGTTGCGGGGGAATAGAATATATAAGTAGAAATATTTTGCTACAGTTCCACAAGGCATTAACGAAACCTCATCTAGAGTGTTAGGTATCATTTTAGTTTTTTTATTTCAGAAAAGACATAATTGCATTAGAAGTAGTTCATAGAAGATTCACTTGACCAATTCCCAGGATGAAAAGTTATCTTATGAAGAAAGCTTGTAACGTTTAGACCTCTATCCATAAGAATTTAGAAGATTGAGGGGTGGTCTTATTGAAATATTATTACTCAAAACACATTGTAAAGATAAGGCCAGCAATTACAGACCAGTCAGTTAATTTTGATGATAAAGAAACTTTTGTAAACAATAAACCATAAATTGACTCTTAACTGGGATGGGCAATAAATGCTGGCCTAGTCAGCAACACACTCATTCCATGTATAACCACACAGAGAAACGTTGGTTAATTTGGAAGAGCATGCATGGATTTATTAAGGGAAAATCATGTTTAACTAATTTGCTGAAGTTTTTTTGAAAAGCCTGTTCATTAGCACAGTGCTGTTGATATAGCTCAAAAAGGCATTCAAAACAATATCCATGGAATAAAAGGGACAGTAGCAATGTGGATACAAAATTGGCTGAGAGATGGGAAACAGGGAGCATTGGTTAATGGGTATTTTCTGGATTGGAGGAAGATTTGTATTAGAGTTCCCCAGTTTTAGTATTGGACCCTTACTTTGTCTGATGTAAGTATATAAATCATCTAGATTTTAGAATGCAGCCCACAATTTTAAAATTTGCAAATACAAACCTTGGGCATATTGTAAACTGTGAGGAGGACAGTGTAGAACTTTAAAAGGACATTGACAAGTTGGTGGCAGATGAGGGTCAATGCAGAGAAATGTGAAGTGATATATTTTGGTACAAAAAATGTGGGGAGACATTATGAAATAAAAGCCACTATTCTAAACATTGTGCAGGAGCAGAGGGACCTGCGTGTATTTGTGCTTAAGTCATTGAAGATGGCATTAAAGAGTCAGCAGTAAATAAAGCATTCATTATTTTAGCTTTCAAAAATAGGGCATAGAATACAAGAGTGGGAGGTGATGCTGAACTTAAATAGGTACAAGCCATACCTTATCTGGAGCATCGTGTATGGTTTTGGATGCACACTAGCGGAAGGTATTGGAGAGATGCTAAATAGATTTATGAGAATGATTCAAGGATGAGGAAAGATTGGACAAGTTGGACAGTTTTTCTTGACTGTGAGAAGGTAAAGATGAGATCATGAACAGAGTAGATGGGGAGATCAAGAAACAGATCCAAGAACCGAAGGACACAAACTTAAAATATTTTGGACAAGAAGCAAATACAAGATGAAAAAGGTTCACTCAGTGAGTAGTCAGAGAATGGAAAGCACTATCTGCAAGAGTGATGGGGGGAGGTTAAATTGAATCATTCAAAACAACATTAGATGATATTTAAATAAAAACAATGTATTGCTTTATGACAAATGAGCAGGAGATTGGCTAAAGGCCAAACTGCTCAGAGGGCTGGCGCAAGATTGACGGCTGAAGGCCTCCTTCTGCACCATAACAGTTCTGTGATTCTGTGATAACATCCTGAGAGGACTCAACAACTTGGATACTTAAATAATGTTTCCAATTATGGGAGAGACTAGAACTGGGAGGCACAAGATGGAAATAAAAGATTCGCCCATTTAAGATGAATTTGAGGAGAATTTCTTTTCTCAGATAGGTATCAGTTTGTGGAATTCTCTTATACAGAGAGCCATAAGGGAGACAAAGGGTTTAGGGACAAAGCCAAAAATGGAGCTGAGGTACAACCAAACATTCATGATCTTATCAAATGCCAGGGCAGACTTGAGGGGCTATTCTGCACCTAATTTGTATTCTCACATGTAAGAGTGGACTAGCAAATGTGGTCAAAGTGACAAAAACTGACTTTAAACTAGCAAGAAGAGGGTTTGGGTCAAAAGAAATTTCCAAGAACAAAAAGTTGAGACAATGGGAATGTAAAGACAAGCTGGTTAAGACAGAAAGAAACAGAGTTTAACAACACCAGTCCATCAAAGAGTAAGGTACATACAGGGAACAGTAGTTGAAAAAAGGCATTTTTCTGTATACATGGAGCATCCACTGGGCTGGTGCTGGCAGGTGGGACTAGATTGGGTTGGGATATCTGGTCGGCGTGGACAGGTTAGACCAAAGGGTCTGTTTCCATGCTGTACATCTCTATGACTATGACTCTATGTATGATGATACAAATAAAAATAATTGGTTTACATTTAATTGACATTATAGAGACATGATTAAAGATAACCAAGGTTGAGAAATGAATAGTTGGGGTACACAAAAAGACAGAGAGAATGGAAAAGAAAATGCAGTAGCCGTGATAATAATGTTTAATGTAAAAAAGGATCTTGGCTCAGAAAAGCAGGAAGTATAACCAGTATGGCTGGGGGATCAGGAATAGCTAGGGTCAGAAAACCAAATACAGTACATAGAGGATTTTATAAATTATTGGAAATTACAACCAAGGCGATGGAATAATGTGGGAGACCTTAATCTTCATATAGATTGGACCTATCAAATTGACTAAGGTGGTCTGAAAGATGAGTTTGTAAATGTTTTCAAGACAGTTTGCTGCAGATTATATTGTGGAACCACCCGGGATAAAGTTCTTTTAGATCTAGTATTGTGCAATGACATGATAATCAGTAATGTCCACTGGGAACAAGGGATCAAAATATACTTAAATTACATATTAAGTTTGAGAATGACATCCTCCAATCATAAGCAAGGATCTTAATTTTAAAGCCAATTAAATAGGCATGAGGGGAGAACTGACTTAAGTTGTTTGGGTCAATAAACTGAAAGGTATGCTATTTATTTTAAAAATCGGAAAATGTAAAGAAACAATTTAAATGTTCAACAAAAATGTGTTTCATTGAAAGATATACCTCAATGAGAAAGATCCAAATATGCCTTACAAAATAGTTTAAGGACAATATTAATTTAAAAGAAGAGGCCTTTTAACATTGTAAAGAATAGTTGTCAGTCTGAGAATTTAAGTGTTTTAGTAGGAGAATTCAAAGGGTTTTTACAGATACATTAAGGACAGAATGATAACTAGGGAGAGAATAGGGCCCCTCAAAGATCAGCAAAGCGGCCTTTGTGTGGAGCCACAGAAAATGGGGGAGATACTTAATGAGAATTTTGCATCAGTATTTACTGTGGAAAAGGATATGGAAGATATAGATTGTAGGGAAATAGATGGTGACACCTTAAAAAATGTCCATATTACAGAGGAGGAAGTGCTGGATGTCTTGAAACGGGTAAAGGCGGATAAATCCCCAGGACCTGATCAGGTGTACCCTAGAACTCTATGGGAAGCTAGAGAAGTGATTGCTGGGCCTCTTGCTGAGATATTTGTATCATCGATAGTAACAGGTAGGTTCCGGAAGACTGGAAGTTGGCTAACGTGGTGCCACTGTTTAAGAAGGGTGGTAAGGACAAGCCAGGGAACTATAGGCCAGTGAGCCTGACGTCGGTGGTGGGAAAGTTGTTGGAGGGAATCTTGAGAGACTGAATGTACATGTATTTGGAAAGGCAAGGACTGATTAGGGATAGTCATCATGGCTTTGTGCATGGAAAATCATGTCTCACAAACTTGATTGAGTTTTTTGAGGAGGTAACAAAGAGGATTGATGAGGGCAGAGCGGTAGATGTGATCTATATGGACTTCAGTAAGGCGTTCGACAAGGTTGCCCATGGGAGACTGATTAGCAAGGTTAGATCTCATGGAATACAGGGAGAACTAGCCATTTGGATATAGAACTGGCTCAAAGGTAGAAGACAGAGGGTGGTGATGCAAGGTTGTTTTTCAGACTGGAGGCCTGTGACCAGTGGAGTGCCACAAGGATCGGTGCTGGGTCCTCTACTTTTTGTCATTTACATAAATGATTTGGATGCGAGCATAAGAAGTACGGTTAGTAAGTTTGCAGATGGCACCAAAATTGGAGGTGTACTGGACAGCGAAGAGGGTTACCTCGGATTACAACAGGATCTTGACCAGATGGGCCAATGGGCTGAGAAGTGGCAGATGGAGTTTAATTCAGATAAATGCGAGGTGCTGCATTTTGGGAAAGCAAATCTTAACAGGACTTATACACTTAATGGTAAGGTTCTAGGGAGTGTTGCTAAATAAAAAGACCTTGGAGAGCAGATTCATAGCTCCTTGAAAGTGGAGTCGCAGGTAGATAGGAAAGTGAAGAAGGGCGTTTGGTATGCTTTCCTATATTGGTCAGAGTATAGAGTACAGAAGTTGGGAGATCATGTTGCAGCTGTACAGGACACTGGTTAGGCCATTGTTGGAATATTGTGTGCAATTCTGGTCTCCTTCCTATCGGAAAGATGTTGTGAAACTTGAAAGGGTTCAGAAAAGATTTACAAGGATGTTGCCAAGGTTGGAGGATTTGAGCTATAGGGAGAGGCGAAACAGGCTGGGGCTGTTTTCCCTGGAGCGTCGGAGGCTGAGAGGTGACCTTATAGAGGTTTTCCAATTTATGAGGAGCATGGATAGGATAAATAGGCAAAGTCTTTTCCCTGGGGTTGGGAGTCCAGAACTAGAGGGCATAGGTTTAGGGTGAGAGGGAAAAATATAAAAGCGACCTAAGGGGCAACTTTTTCATGCAGAGGGTGGTATGTGTATGGAATGAGCTGCCAGAGGATGTGGTGGAGGCTGGTACAATTGCAACATTTAAGAGGCATTTGGATGGTTATATGAATAGGATGGGTTTGTAGGAATATGGGCCGGGTGCTGGCAGGTGGGACTAGATTGGGTTGAGATATCTGGTCGGCGTGGACGAGTTGGACCGAAGGGTCTGTTTCCATGCTGTACATCTCTATGACTCTAAAACAGCAGAAGGAATGCTAAAATGTTGACAATTATTGAAAAAGTAGAATATAAGAGTTAAATCATCAGGAATAAGTTTGTCTGTTAGAGGCAGAGGCAGGAGAGATTGTTACGGTGTTGAGGGGATGGCAGTGACATTGAACAAATATTTTTGTCTGTCTTCACAATGGAAGACAGGAGTCAACAGAGTAAAAGTACTGGGAGAAACTCAATGGATTACAATCCAACATCTCCAGGACCTGACGGCCTACATTCCAGGGTTCTAAATAAGAAATGGTCCCCACAAATTGACGCTAGCAAATATAACACAGCTATTCAAAAAAAAGAGGGAGAGCAACAAAAGGGAAGTGCAGGCTAGTAATCCTAATATCAATCATCAGGTAAGTGCTGGAATCTGTCATTAAGGAAGTCTTAACAATGCACACATAAAGCACAGTATATGTTGAACAAGTCAGCATTGTTTTACAAAACAGAAATCCTGTTTGACAAACGTATTACAGGCTTAGATGTATTGAGTAGGTTGGATAACAGTAATACAATCTGGAAAAGTTTGATTTTTAAAAGTTGTTTAATAAGGATAATACACAATATAAGGGCTCAAGAAATTGTGAATGTTATATTAACATGGATAGAAGACAGAAGTAGTTATCAGCTAAACATTACAAATATATGCTTAATCTTCAGGTCATAGGGTAGTCAGAGACTAGACATACCCTGAAAGATGTGTGTGGACCCTAATGCACTGACTACAAGTTAATTGCCTGCAAAGTTTAAGTTTTCAAAAGACTTTCTACTGCTGTAAAAAAAGATGCAATTTGGCATTTAATGTTGATGCTATGCTGAGTGAATTCCTAGCGGTTTCTCAATCCAGGACAAGCCAGACTGGCTGTAAACATTGCTGACAGGCACGGGGGCAATCTTTAATCGGATCAGCATCAATTGGATCTGTTCTGACAATAACTGGAAGATTTTGGTCATGCTACTCATTCTAGAGTGGAGAATGGCACTATTCCAAATCATAAGGTAATGATTTGTGCCATAGTGCTAAGCATTTCAGCCACACTCCAAAATGGCAGTCTCCATTGCATTTTGCAGAGGAAGACAGTGAGCTAAGGAGGAGTACAATTCACTTGCCTGTTTTCTCTGGGTCCTCTTCTCACCCAGCTGAGCTTTTTATAACTGTTCACTTTATCCATTGTCTTTCTGATCAATCATGCTCTGGACAATAGAGTAATGGTCTCCCAGTTGTCAGTGTCAATGTCCGCTATCTTCATATTTTGCTTGCAGATCTCGTTATAGCAGAGGTATGGATACTTAGGAAGTCACCTCACAGTTACCACTTCAGTTTGAATTTTTGGGTATTGAGCCATCTTATACTGCACAACCATCTGATGAAGGAGCAGCGGTCCGAAAGCTAGTGCTTCCAAATAAACCTCTTGGACTATAACCTTGCATTGTGTAATTTTTAATTTTGTACTCTCCAGTCCAACACCGGGACTTCCAAATCCATTTGATGAATGTCACTGAGCCAGCATAAATGAATTGGCTTTGTAATAAGTCAATGCTGATGAAATAGAGATGCTCTGGGATTTTTGAATCAGTGATCCTGTCCTGTCAAAAGATGCCAGGAATGCATTTGAGACAACAAAGGTGAAAGCTGCACAGGCCTCTCTCTTGCCTAGCACATGATGTCAATGTCTGATTACTACAGAAGAGTATGCTGAGGACACAGTTTGATAGATTTACAGTTTGGTATTGTCGGTCATCTTGACCTTGCTTCGTGCTGTCTACTCAGTTTGTACATAATAGCTGCAGCTTTTCCGATGTGCGTTTCCGATGGAGTGTCAAGTAATTGATCGGTAACGATTGTTGAACCTAGGTGTATGAAGCTATCAAACCATCAACAACTTCCAGTCTCACATTATCAATGCTGATCATGACTGGTAATATCCTGGACCATTGCCTGTACCATCCTAATGCTTATGGTAAAACTAAATTCTTTACAGGCACATCAGAGATTGTCCATTTGCTACTGGAAGTATTCCTCAACTTGGAATGCTAGTCTGGCATCATCAGTGAGGAGCAACTCTTTGATGAAAACTCAGTATACCTTTGAGATGTATCTTCAGTGCACAAGTGTAACCAGCTGTCTGTCAGTTCTGCTATCTAAGTAGGCAATCTCTGTATCTGACTTGGAAGCATATGGCAGCAGCAAAGAGAAGAAAATGCCAAAGTGTGTCCATACTAGAATGCAACCCTATTTAGCCCCATTGCTGATCTCAAAGGGTTCTGATTTGATCCTCCCATAGCTGATTTATTCATCCTGTTGTCACAAAAAGAGGTGATCACATTGAACAGCTTCAGTGGGCAGGCAGGTTTCTTTAGAAGCTTAAGCAGACAACCTCTGCTCACATAGTTTAATGTTTTTGAGATTAATGAAGTCAATATAAACTGATATTGAGACAGAAAAGTGTGGGAAGATCTCAGCAGGCCAGGCAGGATCTGTGGAGAGAGAAACAATGTTAACATTTTGAATCTTTGGCTTCCAAAGAACCACATACTAGATTTGAAATGTTAATGCTGTTTTTCTTTCTGAAGACCTGCTGGGTTGCTTCGTCACTTTCTTTTTTTAGTACAAATCTCCAGTATCTGCAGTATTTTGCTTTGATATCGTGGTGTCCTTTGCTTGGCATTTCTCTTGCAGGTATCTGACTAAGATGATTATGTCAAAAAGCAAATCAGAGCAGGACTAAAGCAAATCAGAGCAGGACTTACACTCTTAATGGTAAGGTCCTGGGGAATGTTGTTGAAGAACGAGTCCTTGGGGTACAGGTTCATAGCTCCTTGAAAGTAGAGTCGCAGGTTGATAGGATAGTGAAAAAGGCATTTGGTATGCTTTCCTTTATTGGTCAGAGTATTGAGTACAGGAGTTGGGAGCCAATGTTGCGGCTGTACAGGACATTGGTTAGGCCACTTTTGGAATATTGCATGCAATACTGGTCTACTTCCTATCAAAAGGATGTTGTGAAACTTGAAAGTGTTCAGAAAAGATTTACAAGGAAGCTGCCAGGGTTGGAGGATTCAGGGAGAGATTGAGTAGGCTGGGCTGTTTTCCCTGGAGTGTCAGAGGTTGAGGGGTGACATTAAAGAGGTTTATAAAATCGGAGGGGCATGGATAGAATAAATAGACAAAGTCATTTCCCTAGGTTGGGGTGTCTAGAACTAGAGGGCATAGGTTAGGGTGAGAGACGAAAGATATAAAAGGGACCTAAGGGGCAATTTTTTTCACACAGAAGGTGGTGCGTGTATGGAATGAGCTGACAGAGGAAATGGTGGAGGCTGATACAATTACAGCATTTAAAAGACATCTGGATGGGTATATGAATAGGAAGGATTTAGAGTGATATGAACCAAGTGTTGGCAAATGGGACTAGATTAGGTTAGGATATCTGGTTGGCATGGACAAATTGGAATGAAGGGTCTGTTTCCATGCTATACATCTCTATGACTCTAATTGCCTTTGAATAGCTCAGACTAATGTCATGAAGAAACAGCTATCAGTTAATATGTACACATATCCATCAAGAATTAACAATAGCACCTTTGATAATTCGTAGCCCTTTACAACTATCATTAGTAGTTATCATTCTTTTTAACCACTGCATGGTGACTACAATCACTCAACCAAATGCTAATTAGATATTGGCTGCCTTTATAACTTTAATGGGAGTTGAGTGGTACCGTGGTAATTTCACTTGTAGTAGCATTATACCCAGATTGATATTCTGGGGATATGTGTTCTAATCCACCATGGCAGATGGTGACCTTTGAATTCAATTTTTGCAAAGTGAGAATTAAAAGCTAGCTCAATGGTGACCATGTACCTATTGTCATTTGTCATAAAAACCCATCTGGTTCACTAATGTCCTTTCGGGTAAATCTGTTGTCCTTAATTGGTCTGATCTACAGGTGACTCCAGATCCATAGCAATCTGTTTGGTTCTTAACTGTCCTCTGGGATGGACAATAAAAGCTGGTCAAGCCTGTGAGGCTCACATCCCTGGAATGAACAAAGAAAATTGATAAATTTATCATCTTTACTTAAGCTTACACTTGTTATAGAAAAAAAAAGTTGAATTTACACTGGTGAATATATTGTATAGCTTGTATTTGATAGAAATCTATCTATTTCTATATTTCTATCCAGATCAGTTTCTACTAAAAAAATACTTTTCTATTGGCCCATATTGTAAATATATTTCTTGCAAATCTGCTACTATAAACATAAACTGAGATAAATGCTGGAAAAATAATTTAACAGTCAATTCAAAATAGTCTTGATCAGGATTTTAGAGCTACCAGATAATCTATTTCCCTCAGTAGCACTCAATATTTGCTTCATGCATTAGATAACACTTCTAAAGTTCACCTGAGAACAATAGTTTTAGGATACATCAAGGCATTCATTTTTAAATAGTTTGATAGTAAAATCACAAATGTCGTCTTTGTCAACCTTAACAGTATAAGAACTATAAAACATTGAAGCTATGATTAGTTTTTTTTATGATTAAAAAGTACTATATTCTACAGGGAATAGTAAAATTCTAGTTTCAGACTCAAATCAATCCTATAATGTATGTGGTACCACTGGGGGCTGTGAGACAGTGAAAAGATCCACCGGGAACTGCGCTGTAATAGAATAATCAACATATCTCACTTCCAGGCGTCTTGTCACTTGTGAGTACTGCACTCTGAAGTGTTCTGATTATGGGAGGGTGCAGCAACTGAAACAATGTGGTGTTTTATTGTTTTCCTTGGCTTGTCGGAGAAGGGAAAGATATTTTTTACTGTTAAACAGTTAGCAGGCCAACTTTTTTTTCACCCTGTGTATTTAAATATGCTGTCAATAATCATGACAGAATTAATGCAAATCTGTTTTATTAATATTGTGTCTGATCAAATCACTCAGTTTGAAATGAACTCTAATAAATTATCCAAGGTCATTTGATAGCTGAAGACCAACATAAACAGACTGGTACAGAGATTGATATATTTGGTGTCCATAAACTATCAATAAGTAGATGAATTAGAGAGCTAAATAAATAATAGCATGAAGAAAATTATACAATATTTTAATAGTCTCCAGATTGGGCAGCACAATGTCGACAAAGAACAAAAAAGTGGTTTTTGATTAAAGTGCAGTATTCAGCTGAGGTATTTGTAATTTTTCCTTGAGATCTTATTTCATCTCTGATTCAGTTTAGGTTCAGTAATGTGAAACCACAAATGCATATTTAGCAGAACAATAGCATATTTAGAGGTTGTGGTCAAGCAAGAAATACGATTTATATTCTTTGAATCTGTTACTGTGTAAAATGATTTTCCCATCAGTTGCACTAATTTACTTTGGTATTTTAACAATGCATTTGTAAGTAAAGAATAATATCAAAAATACTCGAATAAAATTCATAGGAGGTACACTTCAGAATACATTAACTCCTTTAGGATGCAAAGGTTGCAGTGCATTTCATTAGTATTCTGGTATTTTTTATTTGGTCTTGATCTAACAGCTTTAAAATTCACTTGATGGATGGTGCATTTAGACACAATATTTTACTAAGACTGATTCAAACTGCAAGGGATCTCTAAATTTATTTTATTTACCAAATTTGATCACTGATCTTTCAAGGTACTTACATATTTTATGAACTGTAACAACCTGGTTTTCTTTCAATGCGATGAAATGTTTTATTCATTTTACAATAAACATGAAGAATTCATAATATTGGTCATAATTCAAGCATAATCAACCATCAAATAATTAATTAATCTATTTAGTTTGAAATAAAATGTTTGTTTCCGAATATTGTTCCATCCAGTACGATTGAAGTCCACAACATTGTCTGGTTTCCTAATGTTATCTTTGCTGCCAAATCTTAGCTATATTGAATAAATTCTAAGCTTTAAAGTCAAAAACAGCTTCATTCCACCTCCAGTATCATAGCATTAAACCTTAATGCCTTAAGGGTGACAATAAGAGAAGTTAATGAGATAGTAGAACCAGTGCCAACTTCCCAATCATAAGGACAATTATCATATTGTTGTACCGCCTAAAGATAAGTCACTGGTTTTAGTGGGGAAATTAATGGTATAATCATCGACAATCACTGCTGAGAATACCAGAGAAAACTCACTTTGAACAAAATGAGTTTTAAACACTTAGAATGGCTCAGCTATATGTACTTCAAATCATTTATCTTCCTTATGTTGATGTTATAGGACCTGCCACATCTAAGCACTCTTCCATAGCATTAAATATGAGAATCTCATATCTTGTCATGAGGGAACAAGACCCAGATTTTAGTCATTCACTTGGATACCTGTGTCTGTTTACAGAATATACTGAAGCGCATCAAAGTATGGTGACAAGGAACTGTGTTTCAGACCAAAATGTTCCTTATTAATGATTCTATTCTAATGTCATGCTGTGTATTAGATAGTAAAAACTGATAGTACAAAATTAAGATTTACATAATTGAAGGTCTTGTTTTATAGCCTAATACAAAATAATAGACAACTGGCCATCATTCGGCAAAGTGTCTGCTTTTTGCATATCAGAAAAGTGAAAAACTTAATTTAAATTCTGATTCTAATATTGGAATTAATTCAAAACATTCATATTTCATGCACGCAACCCAAAAAATTAAAAGTTTAATCAACTTTTAGATTTGTTCTTAATCTTGTTTTAGTTTTCTACTGTGTTTTGCGTTAAGGATAGAGACAAATGCTCATTGATGCATAGGGACATTCATCTGTCTCCATGTTTTACAAATACCCAGATATAAGAAAATATGGTGAGCAACATCCAGTTAAAAATGCAACTAATCTATAACAACTAAATCTTCGGATTCCTTTATCTCTGAAATCAGACTCCTTTCACATATCCACTATAGGTATGCTTAGGTAGGATACAGTTTGGTTCAGCTAAAAACATATAAATATATCTCTGTAATTGGCCACCAGGATCATGGGGATAGCTTATTGCATAAATTATAAAAAGCCTCAAAAGAAGTCTCTAAGTATCCTGCTAAGCAGTATGGTATGACAAAAAAACATAATAGTTGCATCCTCAGGCATTTTATCCTCTTTGTAGGTGGAAAGGTGATGGAGGTTTGCATGTACTGTTTTGTTTGTGGTTGGCTGTATGATCAATAGGAACATTTGCACAGCTGCAAAATTGTAAAGAAGGCTTTAGGCTGTGAATTTGTTGATAAAGCAATAGATGAAATTAACAAATTAAAGATGTAACAGGGAAACTAATGAGGATAAAATTGATAAAATAAAATAAATTTAAAAGAAATAAAACATAAACAAAAAATGTATAATGACATTGACAGAAAAAGGAAACACTAAACTAAAATACTTTTTTCAATTTTTTTAAAGTATAGAATTAGAAGTAACATTAAGTCTATTAGCTTCTGGAAAGAAATGAAGAAAGTTTACACTAAATTATTAACAAATTGTGGATTTCCATCATTTTAGATGGCTATATCAGAATTTACAATGTGTTAGCCTCCAAATTCTATTGTCGATTGTATATCTATGTGAAAGTTTTTATTTTTAAACATTGAATAAACTTTACGAAGCGAGGAGAATGTTTCTTTTCAAATTCAGTGGTGATATTGCCACACAGATAAAATACCCTACTAGGTCTGTGAAATTGTTATCTCTAGATTTTCACTGATATGAACAAGGCACGCCTTCAATTGGCCACTTTTGTTGTATATATGAGTTTCTTTTCAGACAATGAGAAATGTTTTATTTGGATAAGAGATTTACATTTTGTTTGTACATTGTTGGTTTACCTCTGCTAAACAAGCAAGAAACAATGGAAGAGACCTGGGATAGGACTGAAGGAAAACTGAGAGAATATGGGAAGAAACAAGCGTTGTAAGATGATTCAGATATCCTGAGGAACATGCCCTTCATGGACATCAAATGATATGGAGTCATATTGGTTTATATTGTGTCCTCACAGTCCCGCTTATTCATGGAAATATGAAGAAAACCAGAATTCACCAGGCCTCAGGAATCCCAAATTCTACATCTAACCTTTAAGCAGTCCAGCACTTTTTAATTCTTTCTGTGCTCTCAAATGGTTGCAAGACCGAATGAGACACAAACATGGAGAAATGTGTGTTTTAGCTACAATGGCACATTCCCTGGATAGATTTAAGGAAAATCCTGGACATACCCAATTTGTCAGAGCACCTGGAATGGTGTAATGTTATCCACCGAGATAAAATACAGGAAGTAAACAATCTGACCGACCCATAACCTACAGGCATTGGCGAGACCACGGAAGCCTTTTCAAAGTGTAAATTGTTAAAGGGTAAAAGTGGAGTGTAAGAAAACCCAAATGACATATTTGAAAAAAAAAACGATTTTGAAAAACATTAAACAAATCGATAGAAGGGAAAAGAATAAGTTGGCGCATGAGTCAGGAGGGTGTCCAGCGATAAAACTTATTTTGTCCACTCGCCATCTGCCTTGAGTTGCATATATGAATGACCACAGCTTGGACAGGTTTCCTACGTGTTGATATATCCAAGGACCAAGATCATACGTGACAGCGAATAGTTTTGAGCAATGATTCCAGTCCGAATGTAAAACCATTCTTGGTGTAATATGAATGTAATTTGGTAAGCACGGGATGGAGAACAAATACATCGGTTGACTATACAGTTGCGAGTCCATATAATATCCACATATGCCAGCCTAAATTGATGCCTGACCATGCAGGTACAGTGTAAGTACAAATGACAACCTTGTTGAGAATTAGGGTATGCCACTACTGGAGCTTATACCTACAAAAGGTTAACATATGTGGACGTCAATCACGGAGATAGTCTACAGAGGTCAATATTCACAAACCCGATTGAGTATCGATACTGTTTGAAGAACTGTATGCTTTATAGTTGGACGTCCACATAGGTAATAATCACAATAAGTTAACGCTAATTTACAAAACACCGTCGATGCCCCTTCAGAAAAGTGAAAATGCTCCGTGCGATGTACCTGGGCAATTTGGTCAAAGCGCGCTATTCTTCATAATCATTTTAAAGAGGGTATAAGCACTAAGGGAGCCAGAGGGCTCAGGGAAATTCGGACGGCACAAGGTTATTCCGAACGATTTACTCCCCGAGATGGAGACCATATGGTTAACATCTCCAGAACACTACAGATGTGGCAGACTGAATGGACACCAACCATGCTTAGTATATGAATTAATCTTTCCATAAAATCTTTACAACATTCGCGGCTGAAACAAAATTCAATTACTTTGCAACCGTAAGTACCATGGAGACCAGAACAATTGAAATGAAATGTCGCGAAACCCCCTTTGTCCGATTTTAAAATAGTTTTCACTGGAATTTTAGGGTTTTGAAATAAAAATGCAGTTATTTTAGGAGGAAAAGCCCTCCGTGTTACTAAGATACAATCTGCGAATCCATCCATCACAGATGTTTGGTTGATCTAAATGTTGTAAAACCAAAAACACAGAATCCGTATCAGTTTCATTGCGAATTAAATAAAATATCATTCAAAGATAGAATTAAAGACAGCAATGAAAAAGAATCTCATTACGTAACGATGAAATGAGTTGAAAATGGGTTTATTAAATCAGGCATGTGCTTTTTTGAGAAAAGATTTTGAGGCGAAACGCGCATGGAGTGTTCAGAAATGATAGCTGGATTAACTTTGCAATAAAGTTTAACAGTTAGCTTGCACGCCGGATTTGTTTGTTGTTATCTCGTTGTTTGTTGACGCTCCGTGTTTGTGCTTTGCATTTCAACAACAAAAAGCAATCGGCGACCAGGTAAGTCCCACAGGCTGAATTTAAAACCACCAAATCTCCACACAGTTATCCGAAATATACAGGGACGGTCACAGTTTGATGGAATTCGGAATAAAACGTCGGCGCATTCCTCGCGTTCGGAGACGGAGATCGCAGAGTTCAGAAACGGTGTTAGGAATATGCTCGGAAAGGGATCAGAAAAGTGCAGGCTGTTCAAACGAACTGGGGTTACGTTCTGCTATTCGAAGCTATTCGTTAGGAGGGGGAAAGATCCCAACGATTTTCGGTTTCCACTTTGTTGGCGAGAAGCGAGTTTAGTTTATTTTGTGTACAATGGGCTAGTATTTACACAGCTGGGGAGAACTGCGGGGTTCGCGAGAAGATTCATGACACGGTTTTAACCGTTGTGCAGGTATTTGATGTGATAAACACGTGTGGATTGGCTTCAACCGGTTCTATAATTGCATCTAAACTATTAACTTTAATTAAAAAAAAGCGTTCCTTGTATAATTGGAATGAAACCTAAATGTGAGTTATCATTTGATTCTAAGAATTCTGACATTTTGTTTTGTTCAATCATTTTGATTATGACGCCTACACGCACTAAATGTTTATAATGTTCCTAACTTTGTACCATTGCATTCTGCATCGAATCGCGCTCAAATAATACTGCCATTGTATATGCATTATTTCCTCCTTGGCGTTTCCCAATTATTTTTGTAACCAGGGGATGGCGTTCCAGGCTCTCCATTTGCACAAATCCATCTCTGAGTAGAACGGAGACTTGAGATAAATCCGCCACTCTTCAGCACGGCCTCTAATGGTCCCTGTAATAAATTAAGCGTCATTTATAAATAAATTTATACCTCTGCATTTTAGTCCTTGATCAAGGACGGACAAGGTTTCAGAAAGATTTCAGTTAAATTGCAGATTAATGTTACGTTCTAGAAGTGTTAATTGGACTACTGAACCGATTCGCCAGCATTTTTCAAGAAAAGAAAAATCGCCCTATCGGGTTTGTAATTAATGTTTTTATTATAAGGCTATCAAGGAAAAAAAAATCTCTCGCAGTTTGGTGTGCTCGATTGTTTCGGGAAGAGTTATATATCAATTCCAGTCATCAGTAGAGTCACAATGTATCAGAGGATGGGGCTTGAAAGGATAGTGAAGGTTTAGAGGACTCTGTCCTACTCCGCTTTGGTGGAGTTCAGGGCTGATCACACCCAATCATATCAAAGAGGATCCTCTCCGCTCGCCAAACAGTCTAAATGTTAACACCAGAGAGTGCACAACAGATCGTGAATAAGAAACGACATACGTTACAAGTTACAAACTTTACCCTCGACGTCTTACCCCTTCCAACATAACTTTACTTTGTTATTCCTTTCGGGCAAAATAATAAATAAACGCTTCTGGCCGTGGTGACTGAATGAGAGAGAGGGAGAGAGAGAAATGACACGTGTGGACCGGCACTTTGCAGCTTGTCCTCGTTTTGCTTTGAAATGGTCAGTGGAGTCAGATAACAGTAAGGTTTGGCACTCTGCAGATTGACACTTTCTACTTCCTGACAGGGTTGTCCTCTTGCTGAACTTTCACCTCCCGAACCCAGCTGCCTTCATTGGCCAGAGAGCACCAAGCGAGCCGAGCCGAGCCGAAGTGGTGGGGATGGGGGGAGGGAGGAGGAGGAGGAGGTGAAGAGGAGCTCAGCGCTGCGTCTCCCGGACTCGGCTTGAGCTGCTTGGCCCGGCAGCTGTCTGTTACCAGAGGAGCGCTCACACACACACACTTTCAACATTTCCACAATCACTTTCACTGCTTCCTCAGAG